>NC_053438.1:5271856-5621333 GCF_007990345.1 Gossypium hirsutum | reverse complement strand
TTATTTGTCTCATATTTGCTTTGAGATAAGAGACAAAAGACTAAAAAAGAAGAGGAAGAGGTAGAAGGAAGGAGAGAGGTCCCATTCAATTGATTTTGGTGGGGTGTTTTCCAATTGAGAGAATAAAAGAAAAAGTTTATCAACTTCTAGTGTCAATAATGTTGTGGTTGTTGAAGAAAGAATATAGGGTTTGGCCTTGGTTGGGTATTTGGTAATGGTCCTATTTCTTCTTTGCCTACACTCAAATTTTGGGTCTCTAAAATCTACCTCTTAGAATTTGATCAATTATATGAACAAAACTTGTTATGTTGGAGGGATCAGTCCTCAAAGAATATTCACCAAATCCAAGCAAGCACTTAACCTAAAAGGAGAAAATGTCATAATAACTGGTTGTCACATGATGGGTAATTTAATAAATCTCTATCAAAGAATACCTGCCAATGATCAAGCGGCATGAGCAGCTCGACTAGAAAGGACATTAAACTCCACCAATCATGAGCAAAGAACAGTTAAGCCTCAAGTTTTCACGTACTCTCATGCAGCCTAGAGTACCAAGACACCTTTTATTTTGCAAGCCCTTGACTGTCTTCAGCACAAAACCTCTTTAGCCCATCTTCCTCTCCAAGGGATTGAAACATAACTAAATCTTATTTAATCATATATATATATTTTTACAATATAGAAATAAATCTTTTATTCCTAGATTGGTTTAGTTTCTTAAAAAATCATAATAGTGGTAGTACCCTAAAATGGAAATTTTAACTTTTGGCTTTTTACAATATTCTATAAAATTTTAGTTTAATATAACATTTGGTATCTGAATTAACACTTTTTTTTTCTAATTTGATACCTAAATTTTTTTCGGTCTAATTTGGTACCCAAACTTGACATGTTTTCCTAATGTGGTACCTAAACTTGACACTTTTTCTTAAGTTGGTACTTAAAACTTTTTGGGAGTCCAATTTGGTACATGAACTTCACTCTTTTTCCTAATTTGGTACCTAATCTTTTTTTTTTATGTTCTATTTGGTACTTGTCAGATGTTTTACAAATTACTCCAATATACTACCAATGTTATTTTTTATTGGATAACAAAAATAATCAATGTACGACTGAAATGTGACAGATGATATAATATTTTTTTTGTATTTTATATGTTCGATTACTTTTAGTGTTATTTATTTAATTAATTATTTTATTAATTGAAAATTATGAATTTCTTTTAAATCAAACCTAGATTGACTTGTAAAGCCCATTTTCACTATTTTGATTGATATTAAAATATAAAAATTATAAATAAAATATATTTTATTATTAAATTAGAAACTTGCATAAGCTAAAACAACCTAAATTTAAAGCTCGATCCAAGCACATTAAGCCGAGTATTCTGGATGAGTAGTCTGACCCTTTCGAGTTGCGAGGTACAATTGTAATTAACAGAACAAGCCTAATGGACTAGACCCATGTAGGCCCAATAAATGGTCCCATATCAAATTGTCTTCAACAAAAAATTATGGATTTTTTTCTTGGTTAAATGCTTAAATTAAGGCCTAATTTCTTGCAAAAGTACTTGAATAAAAGTTTTCTTTTTATACATTTTAGTCCATTTTGTAGTAAAAATTAGGTAAATGTTAATATGTTTAGAATAAAAATATATAACAGCTGAATCGGATATTGTTTCAAAAGAAAATAATTTAAAATTTAATATATAATACTTGAAAAGTCCTTATTTAAATATTTTCGAAAAAGTTTAACTCTTATTTAATCATATTTTGAATTCTGAAAATTCAACCATTGGTTAATGGATAGTTGGGTGATAGTAAATGATTCCATTGAATTCTGTGTCTGTAATGGCTATTGCCGGGAATCTGAACATTAATGGTAACTTTTGCTTCATAATATTGAACTTTGAGCCTGGAACTTTCTTATCTGAAGAGAATTTTCAGTGCTGGGGGTATCCAAATTCATGCTAATTGTCCAAAAATGTTAGTCAACAGTTTGTGTTAGTTTTGTACACTGGCTATTAAAACAATGGTAGATTTTCATATTTCAACCAGAAAAGAAACATAGATGAAGCAGGCAGGCTCCAATTTAGAACATTAATTTACAGATATGCATTTAAAACTATCTAAGATCCATAAATGTACTTGTTTCCTCTAAGCTTTTTCTATCCCCTTTTTTGCTCTCATCTTCTCCCATTTTTTTATATAATTTCTGGGATATTTTTTTAGTTATCAAAATATGCTGGTCTTCAAGGTTCGGATGGCGGTGCTTCCCTTTCAACTGAAAGGATTTTATGTGCTTTAGTATCGTTTTTGTGGTCATAAGCCAAGTAAGGCAGCTCTGCCGTGCCAATTTGAGCTTCCTGGTCACGATCTTTGCCCCACAGCACCAAATACAGTCCAATTATCACAATAGCTCCCCCTAATATGCTGCCCATATAAAGCCTTTCACCAAGGACGAAATACCCAAGAAGTGCCACCAATAACGTTGAAAGTGGATTGAACATGGTCACAAAAACAGGCCCTTTCACTTCGGTGCACCACAGTTGAATAAAGATAATCAGACCAGAACACACCACTCCCTGTCATGCATGATTCAATGTTAGAACTTTACATTAAAAAAAGAAAAACATGACCCTTTTTTGGATTCTTACAGCATATAAAGTAGCCCAGAAGTCAATATTGAACCCCATTTTCCAAGAAGCTGGTTTATGGTTCACAATGACAGTGAAAACAGCTGATTGTGCTGCTCCAACAAAGCTCATCCATGTCGTTAATGACAGTGGTGCTGGATATCGTTTCAGTGTAAAAGCCTACAAATTATTTTAGAACATCATAAGCATAGTGATTTAGTATATGTATGTTTTAATCTGGGGTTTTAAGTTTTATTTTTATTTTTACCTGCATGATGTATAATATAGACCAAGTTAAGCAGCTTGCAACAATGAGAATTGAACCCTTCAACCAATTCTCATGAATGGGGGATTTGCCTTGAATTTGAACAAGAGGAGGCCCTAGGATTTTTACTGCAGGACCCTTGTATAATGTCATCGTTGTTACACCGACCAAGGAGACAAAAGTTCCGATTACTTTGGCTATTCCTCGTGGATTCCGAAGATTAACGACCTCCAATCTGTAATAAAAGTTGAATATTCATGGAAGGTTTTGCTAATTTATGGATGGAATTCGAAATCGATATCTAACCTGAAAACAACTGCGATTATGAACGTCAATGAAGCTATGGTATTCACCAGTGCTGCAAGGAATGTTGGTGAAGTGTATCTTAAGCTCACGAAATACATGTTGAGGGTCAAACTCACCCTGTCGTAATCCAACAAAACACAAGTTTAGGTTGTTTTCATGTTAGTCGAACATCTCTACTTAAAAAGAAAAATGAAAAATACGTACCCTAAGATGGAGAGAACAAATATCTCTAGAAAAAGGGCAAAAGTCAGCTTTGGCCTCTTTTTTCTGCACCAAAAGAAAAAAAAAACAGACCTGAATATTCCAAACACTTTTATAAAAGATTAGTGCAGAGTATGGCTGACCCGTCGCGTTTTATTAGAACAACGTAAAATAGTAACTTACCTTTCGAGAAAATAGGCGAAGGGGAACATGACGATGCCGGCTACAACATGTCGGTACGTAATGTGGACATGAGGGTTCATTCCATGATTAAAGCAAGCTTCAGTGAAAATATATAGGAAAGTGTAACCAAACTGGCTAAGCACCATAAGTATATGAGGCTTGAACCTCCGGTACATGTCCGAATACGAGGAACCGGATTTGTCTGCCATTGTTTTGTCGTCGCCGGTGTTTTGTTTCTTTTCCCTCTGTTTCAACTTTCTTAACAAACTGAAGAAGCAAAACTGAGTATATAAGTACACGCATGAAAAAAGTGATGATGTGCATTGTTCTTTTAATCTCCATTACTGTTGCCATGTTGTTGTCAGTATCATGTTCTTGTTGATTCCCTTCATGAATGTCTTTTTAAAAAAAAAATCAAAGAATAATTTCCCATATTCTTTATGAAAATCCTTTTGTTTCGAATAATTCATGACAAGTGATTTAATACCAAGCATTGGAAATAAATTTAAAAAAAAAAACACATAAACTGATGGTTGGTTTTCAAAAAATTCTTACATCAATTTGCTTCATGTTCTAATCAAGATATGCCTGATTCTTTGATTCATTATGCTAGATTTATGAACTTGTTGTCAATATCTGCTTCAATTTGCGTAGGCATGCAAGCTTATCAAACCCTATGTTTATTCGAGTTCGAAGGGGAATATTAAATATACGTATACGTCAGTTTTTTCATATATTTGAATGTTTGTAACATCATAAATGTTCGGATAATATAGCATGAACGTGACATTGCTGGTTTTTACAGAGTTTTCTGTCATTTACCCAAAAATTATCAGTCCAAATAAAATCAGAATTGAATCCTTTTACGATCTCGATTTTATTCTTATTCTTAACCTTTAAATATATATATATAGATAATATTTGATTAAAAATTCTTCAGTAAGTAAGTAAATAAACAGTTGCATGCATGCATGTTCTGACTCTTATAATTTACCTTCTTTTCAGTTTCCAAATTCATAAGTAAAACGATAGTAAAACAGACCTGATCAATCTGGTTTTTGGCTTTGAATGATCCAACTATGATCAACCTTGAAAATTCAAGTTTTTTTTTCCGGGGAAACAAACAGAAACTAAACCCAGAGTTTGTAAGTGTTTTTCAATGAGGCAGTTCTATACAATGTAATGAGATCTTATAATTAAGAAAATATATCTAAATTAGATGATGTTTATTGCCTGTAAGGTACAAATTGCGGAAAAAGGGAAGAAAATTAACATTGAACTTTGTTGGTTGGCAGCAACTCTTATTACTGTTCACTGTTTTCTTTTAAATTTTTTTTTAAAAACAACTGTTTAAAATCGATTTATTGTTTGAAAGAATTGGATTCGAGTAATCCTTCTGCAATTTTAAAGAAAAAAACATTTCAACCATGAATAATGAGATACTCCTCAATTAGAAGAATATTCAAAAGGATAAAATTTCGTTGATGGTGGAGCAAACCACTAACAATAAAAATCATAATTCCTTTTCAACTCATAAATACGAAGATAATGCGTTTTAACACACTTAAATTCATATTTTCTTATATCGACAACAATACTTATACCAATCAAATTAAAATTTAATTGATACGTGATTTTTAATTGTTATATAAAAGTATGAAAAAAAATATAATATTAGCTATCATCTTAAAGAGAGAAATTGGGATGAGAGTTTTATAGTAAATATAGCTAATTCATTTAAATTTAATTAATATATATTAATTGCAGCCTCGACTCTACCAAGCCTAATTCAAGATTCATTTGGATAGAGACTTGGAAAATTTCCTCCCTATTGTAAAAAAACATATAATCATGTAATTGGTTAGGTTATTAATTTATGATTCAATTAGTTTAACAATAATTAAATAAAAAAATTAATGAAAAGAATTAAAACAGGTTGAATCACCAAAATTTTGTCATAATTTCTATTTTTTTTACGAACTTACAAGGATTTGCTTTATTTTCAATTATATACTACCAGTTAAACTCAACTGATCATCGATTTTCGATTCGATTAGACAATTTGATCTGATTCTAATAATATTAGTTCTTTTTATTTGAAGAAGGTATTGATTGAAACCTAACTCTCTTAGTTATTCAGTACCAAAACTAGCAAGTTATGGCCAGAGATGGAGAAAGAAAAAATAAAGCAATTGAAGCATGTCATGCAAAATTTTAGATGGAAAACAGTATATATTTAGAAGTTTGTTTAAGGTTCACGTCTACCCCTATTTAAGGATGGGTTATTTTACTGAGTTTGATTGGTTGGTTAGGTTCGGATTTTGAATATGTTTTATACTTTAAATTGGTTCAATTCGACCGGAATTACAATTATTAAAAATTGTTTGAATTCCCTATCTAGCTGGTCTACTCATTCCCCTGGCTTTATATATTATGGCTAGAATGTGCCTAAAATTGCATATATTCCCAGTAGGCTGACTCGACAATAACTTTGGCTTGATTGTCATTATGTCATATTTCCATCTCCAACCAGAAATTCATGGATGCTATAACACCAATTAAAGTGGGGAATATTTGTCTAAAACAGCAATTTTTACAAACTTGTCCGTCTGTTTAGACGTCAAAAGATCACGAAAAAATGATAATCCATGGCTTTATTATCGCTTTAAGACGTACGTACCTTAATAATCCTCTCCACCTTGTACTACCAAAAGAAAATTTTTAAATAAATCGAGCAAATTCTATAAACATCCTTATGATAATTTTGAGGGTACCAACACTTTTTCAAAATTTTGGGTTTAAATTTAGAAATAAATAATTGATGAGTTGCCTTTGATGTAATATAGATATATTGATATACTAGCGTGGGAGTATAATCTTGAATATATTTATATCGTGTTCATACTCATGTAGAAAACACTTGTTTTTGAAGCAAGATAGGCTGTGTTGTCTAAATCACACAAAAGTGATAAAATGGTGTTATCCTACTCCAATTTAAGCGGTTGAGCCTTTTCCACTTATTATCGAGTTTTATGTTGCATGTTTAACATGATAGCTGAGTGTAGTTCATATTGTCATGATGTGCTGTTTATATTTATTTAGCGAGTTTTTACCTATTACCAAGTGTGTAATTTATGTTGTTTTGATGTGTGTTTGAGACTTTTCACCTATTACCGAATTTTATGTTGCATGTTTAGCATATGATTAAATTACACATGAGAGATATTATCTCTTATCTAGCGATGGCAACAAGGCAGGACGGGGAGGTTTTTTGCTCGTTTCGACCTTGATTCAATTTTTATACCACCCGCCTAACCCATCATGAACTCGATTTTATTTAAAAAATTCATCCCAACCCTAAAATATCCCATCTCAACCTGTTCCGAAATTTTAAATAATATTTTATAATATATTAAAATTTACAAAATTAAACCATGTATTATAAAACCTTATAAAAATAATAAAATTTATAAAATTACAATATATGTTAGAAATGATTATAAAATTATGAAATTATAATTAAAAACATGAAAATAGTTATAAAATTAAAAGATATGTATTTTGCAAATATATCTTAACAAGCAAGATGAATTTTTTCCTAAACTTGATCTCAATGGGACCTCGAAAATTTTAATAATAAACTGATCCATTTCATCTTATCTTAGAACTTGATTTTCAAAATAATAAAAAAAACTATTTCTATGGAATACATGTTCGAGATTTAAGTTTTTTTTATCATCCTTACTCTTATCAATTAAATTCTAAATTACGTGTGATGCTGTAAGAAAACAAAACAAAGGTAAAAATAAAAGGAGGAGACGGTAACCTTGACCTTCTAAAAAATGAATTTACCCCTTTAATTTTTTTAAAATTTATAAAATTATAAATAAATATAATGATAAAATTATACCATAATCTCGTAAAAAAAATTATATTTTAAACTTGGGACTTAAACAATATTCTAGCTTCCCCTATTGTAAAGGATGGTTGAGGATGAATGGTGTATGGTTGTGGGGTAGAGCATTAAATCCAAATATATCTTGTACTAAGGTTTGACATTGCATTTACTCTTAGAAATGATGATACACTAACACAATGAAAGGGCAACTAACAAGCACTTAAATGATATATAAATTAAATATTAAAAGATTATAAAATCTATTTAATATATTATATAAAATTAAAAACAAATATAGCTAAGTTGTTTGATAAATCTAAATTTTAAAATTTTAAAGGATAATATAATGTTAAATAAAATTAATTGAAAAAATATATATAGTTAGTTTGATAAATGTAAATTTTAAAAATTTTAAACGCGAAATCTTTAAAGGATAATATACTCTGAAATAAAATTAACTAAATAAATTACATTAAGTAATTATTTTTTTTATTTTTTTATAGAAAACTTTTTATTAGAATTATCTTGTTTAAAAAAATTAAAATTTTAATTGATTTATTTTGGTATAATGATAAATTTAATCCTCAACGTTTATGCCTTTTGTCAATTTAGCTTTTATTCTTTTTAGTCAAATTTTAACTTTTTAAAAAAGTCAAATTGTTTTCTTTTAATGGAAATAAGGAATAAAACATTAATTTTTTAATGAGATTGGCATGTCAACCCGCGGGTTAGTTTGCATGTACTTCATGTAGGCATGACACTATTTGTCTTATATTCACATCCATAAATAATTTAAAGATATTAAAAAAATTATAAATAAAAAAAGCATGAAATACATGTGAATTGTCATGCAGGCTGTTATGTTTAAAAAATAACAAATTGACTCTTTTTGAAATATTGATGATCAAATTTGATTATTTTTAAAAAGTTGAGAGCCAAATTTAGCTAAAAAAAAGTAATGACCATATTAGTAAAAAAATGTAAATATTAAGGACGAAATTTGTCATTGTGCAATTTTTTTTTTCAGCAAGTTATCGAAAAGGGTAATGGTAACTTTTCATGCCTTGCATTCTAAGCATGTTGGCAAGAGCATGACTGGGCAACCAATTCACCACTAAATTTCACATGATATGCACAAATATGATAATGTTCTCCCTTATCCCATCTCCAATTACAGAAGAATAAATATGATGAAGATGTGACATTTTTATATCGTGTCATATTATCACTTAAAAAAATTATAAAGAATTAGACGATAATATGATAGTCTCAAAGCATCGTGTCATTACAAAAATCGAATTTAAGAAAAAAAAAATACTGATTTTAAAGATTAAATGTTGCTTAATCTGTATTATAAAAGAGGTTGTGATACGGGAATTGAGAAAAAGGACTGCAGATACTAAAACCCGAACCTTAAACCTATATTAGTGATTGCATGAATCAACTAAATTGAACCCAGAATTCAGAACAGTTAGTTCTTCAGGTAACTCAACTTGGTTGCATGTAAAGGAGGAAACTTCCCCTATCTATTTACTTTCCAAATCCACAAATTTGATGTTTTCATTTACCAGACCAGAAACAAAAAATGATACCAATAAGGGAATAAAATAATGCTGCTTGAGTATAACTACAATCAACCCCTTTTCTTTTTCTATGGACGGTATAAACAATCAAAATTTCTAAGACTAACAGTTTCTTGGAGCGTGGAAGAAGACCGAGAGCCTGTACAACAACCGGTTTAACCTGCCGCAAATAGCCATAGCATGATTAAGAATGATATCGAAACTGCTACCCAACCAAGGAAAGCTAAGGCAACTGCCAATTGATATTTTTGGCACTCTTCTCCGAGTCCACAACTTCCCAAGTCATTGAAATATAATACGGCAATGCCGCCCGAGGAAGATGCGGCAGCCAAAGACAACAACGCGGTCACCTGTGTAAAATTTGATAAAAGTTGAGTTTTCATTGGCAGTAAAAAATATCAAGAGGGTTTGAAGGTTTGAAAAGTGGTTGACCCAATCTCCGACAACGTAAAGGCTGACTAAAACTGGATTATGGAGGACCTTCTTTTTCACCAAGGCAATTCCGTCTAATATTGCAAGTGCAAAGCTCCACACAACTTGCAATCCCATTGAAGCAATAAGGTAGCTGCACAAGCAAACCGTTAAAGAGTTATCCAATTATAAACTCGTTGTATTGAGGATATCAGTACAGAGATATAACCCTCCAAAAGACCCTTCAAATACATTAGAAAAGCTTATAAATAATTGAAAAGCCATTATATCTGACACTCACACTCGAGTCTAAGTAATGGATTTGAACTTCTTTACAAATGAGTAAAGCGGGGAAATATAGGAATGGACCATGAAGACTCGATGAACCACAAATATGCAGCTAAGATTCAATATCTTTGTTCACAAGGATTAGTAAAACAAACAAAACTTTCAGCACTAGAATTTGATACATTAAAAAATGTAGAATTCATTGCATGAACTATTTACATATCTGGTAACTAACTTGTTTAAGCCATAAAACAAGATCGGCATCAGACCGATATCGTGACAATGAGAAGTCTTAGCATTAATATGTCCCTGCTATGGTTCCAAAAGATGATGAAGATTTCGTCATCATAAACTTAAACCTTACTATATTCTAACTCAGCTCGTAACTTCACAAAGGATAATCCTGTTGTCATATACTTGATCCTAATACCGTCCCTGGCAGATACAAAGGATACATGAAGAAGATCTAAACTAAAGCATAAGCAGATATATCATCCCTTATCTAGCCTAACATTCTAGAATCTGCCACAATGAATAAGTAATTTCTGTCTTCCCTTTCTTTTCTCTAATCCATGTCTACCTTAAATAAAACCCGAATTCCATAATTGTCCTAATACAAAATTACTTGAATCTGGAAAGTTATACATATGATTTGCAGTCTGCCTTCTCTTTTTTTCATAAATTAAACAGTTTGATAAGAATGCATTCGCTATGTAACCCGAACCCTTCGGTTTCCCCAAAACTGCCCGACACAAATTCGGATTCAGATATGGCTATTGAAGTATGATTCTCTAAATGCATGGAAAAACTTGGATAAAACAAGTGTACACATTCGATATTCGCCTCAAGTCCGAGTAAAATAGTATCATATTCATCAAAATTTTCCTATTTTTTCAGTTAGATTATACTGATTTACAGAAAAATGCAACTCATTTCTGAACAAAATAATTCAACTCACTGTTACCATAAACAGCAAGAAAAGCATATATTTTCAACCTCACAAATTAATATAAACAAACAAACATATACATACATACACACACACACACATATATATATAGCACTGCCTTTATTAGTCAACCTCAAGGAGAGAATCCATCCATTAAATCAGATCTTTAGTACAGCATCAAAACAAAAGTTAAATACAGCCGGCCAGTTCAAATATGCCTAACCAAATTTTGCAAAATGAACAAAAACTATGAAAAGGATTCTCACACCTAACATGATCTTCAACTTCACAACACAAAATAGAAATTAAAAAGCAAAAGCAAAGGAGCATAGCCCCAGAAAAATCATACCCAAAATGGAAGAACAGGAAAAGAGGTAAAGGGAAAATACCAGAAAGCAGTGAAATTGAAGAAGTTTGAAGTTGTAGACATGGAAGCAATTGAACCAGCTGCAAAAACACACTGCATAATCCTCAAAAATAGGCTAGTCAAAGTCCCTGGACTTCCAGGAATTGCTCTCATGTTTTACTTTTACCTCCAAATCCAAAGAACAATTTTCACTAAATCTCCATAGCTCACAAAAAAAAAGAAGAAGTTTTTAAGAGAAATAAAAAAGACCCAGAAACTGAAATCGGCAGATTAGATGATAAAATTTTTTAAATTAAGAATTTTGAAGAAACCCAGAAAATAATAATAATAATAATAATAATAATAATAATAAACAGGTTTTGTTGACAATAATGGTAATGGTAATGATAAAATACCGACCAAAAAAATTGTCACTTTCCATTTTCAATTTCAAGGTTTCAACAGTTTCAACTACCAACTCCCCCTGAGCTCAACTCTCAATTTTAATGGGCTAAGTAACTTTATATGATGTCTCACCCGACTCTGTTCTTACGTGTTAATAACGCTTTTAAGGTTTTTATTGTTGGTTAACTTCTTCTTTAGTCCCTCTAATTTTCAAGCTTTGAAATTTTAGTCTTGACCCAAACACTAGCAATTGGTTCCGTTAGGTTAAAATTACTAGTCTTGTATTATGTATACAGTTGAAGCTTTAGTCCATATTCTTCAATTAGATCATTTTGAGTCCCTATACTTTTCTGAATTTGAAATTTCAATCTTGACATAAATTACAACCATTGATCCGGTAACTACATTTTTAGTAAGTAATATGTGGAAATAACATGCTATCATACTATTACACATATGATAATATCATGTTAGTTGCATCAAATTTTGGAAATGGTAGAACTTAATGAATTATTTTAAAATTTGAAAAGTATAAGGACTAAATATGACTAAATTAAAGTACAAAGATTAAATTCAAAAGTTTTATAAAGTACAAGGACTAATAGCATAATTTACCCTTTATTGTTTGAATTATATTTTAAGTTTTTTAATATTTTATTTTTATTTGTACTTTGATAAAAATTTTATTTTAGATTGAAAAATTGATCTATGTTCTTTTATTTTATAATTAAATATTAAAAATTTATTCAGATTTTAATTAAAATTTAATGGTTTTTTAAGAGATACTTTGAAATTTTATTTGAATGAAATAAATATTAATGATCTTTTTTTGCATTGATTGACAATATTCTTTTTTCTCTTCTTTTTTTTTTGTAATTTTAAAGCAACAGATTAGTGCTTAAATTAGATTATGAATTTCGGATAAGCTTTTCACTTCGTTAATTATTCCATTTTCAAACTTTTTTTTTCTTAATGGTAATCAAGAAATTCAAATTTAAATACAACCTCTTTTCTATCTTTAGACATCTTTTTTATTAAGAAAAACCCGAATTATATTTTAATGCTTTGAGATGTATGAGCATATATAGGGATGATAAATCCACCACCGCTCCATAATTAGTATGCTTTGCTCCACCATCTGTTCTACTCCACTTGTATAATCTTCAATTACTGAAAAGAGCGAAATAGGTCAATCAATTATTTAAACTGCTCCATAACCACTGTTTAAAAAGAAAGTCTACCCTTGCCACCCTATATCCAAAACAAATCAATTCAAAATTTATCATAATTTAAATTTTGCCATCCATATTTATCCTACATCATAGAGTAATGAAACTAAATTTAGTTCAATCCATAATTATCTAAGGTTACATCTTACTTCATCAAATTATAAACTAAAATTTAAAATATTCCAATTAAATCATCAAATTTTATGTATTAAATTAGTTCAAGCACCATTTTTGTCGGGTTCTTTTTGTTCCTTTAACTAAAGCAGCCCCATGAGAATACCAAATAGGAAATTTTATTTACCAGAGGAGTGGATGGAGATCAGCCACGTCAAGAAACGATAATAGCTGCAATGATATATGTAAACAAATTTACTCTAAAAGTAAATAAGAACACCATGTCTTCTGCAACTCACAAGTTTAGGGTGCAAATTGCAATGATCATATGTAGACTAATGTTTACAGCTTGAAATGTAGGCGAAAATGTTTTCAGAGCCTAAAGAGATGAAGGGGAGAAGTTCCATCAAGACCATGTTGATAAATGTAGGAAACATAGTCTTTAACTGTGGTTTGCCTGTAAAGTGGAGGATTGTGTTGAGAGAGCAGCTCTTTAATGGGTCCATAAACTCTTGAAGATGGTAATAAGCCTGTGGTGAAAAAGCTTGCCACTGATACTCTTGGTCCTTCACGGTTTGCCAAAACTCTGTGCTCCACGCTTTTGAACTTGTCATTTGTTATAAGCTATTAAACCACAAACAAATAAAGTTAATGCAGACCAACTCGGAGTTTAATTCAATTGTTTCATGTGATTTATCAAATGAAATAACATATACTAAATCTCTAACTTTATAGATACAAATATGTGAACTATCTTTTTGGTCTAATACCTTTTGGTATCTGATAAGCACATTAAATCCCGATTTATTTTGAATTGCATCGAGTTGATCCTCAAAAGAAGAGAAAGCTTTCTTAAGGTCATTCTTCATTCACAAGACTCAAAACTAATATTTTGTTTTAGTGGCACCAAGTTCCTTCCTACTTGACTCAATAGAGGTTAGTATTACTTTATTTTCTTCATTGAATTATGTAATAAGTATATTTATAAAAAAAATTAATATAATTAGTAAATCATACTTTGTTTGAATGGTAAAAGGTAAATGTTGAAAACTATAGACTTAGACTCAAATTTTATTATGTGTATTTATATTTGTATTTTTTTTATATAAGAGATATGAAATGACAAAAATACTCCTAGACTAATATAATTTAAGGTAAATTACAATAAAAGTACCCAACTATAGTTTTTTTTCTTTTTTTTTTCACTCAACTATGAAAAATTATAAAATAGTCACACAACTATGTAATTTTATCTTTTTTGATCACCCAACTATATTGGATTTTTGGGTGTTTCCATTTCTACATTAGCCAGCTGGTAACCAAAAAAGATAAAATTGAATAGTTAGACCATTTTGTAACTTTTTATAGTTGTGTGACTAAAAAAGAAAGAAAATCATAGTTGGCTTACCTCCATTATAATTTACCCTATAATTTATTTTATAAAGTAAGAGTTACCCAATTGAATTGATGTTATTAAATCGTGACCCCAAAATCATTAAAGGATTTAATATTCGTAGAGATAAAAATTTACTATAAATATAAAAATGATGACATCCAAGTGTGGGGGAAACTAGAATAATTAGAAAGTGAGACTTGCCTGTAAAAGATCTCCAACATTAATCACCAAGGCACCAGGCACCGGAGGAACATCGAGCCATTGATCTTCATAAAGCACTTGCAAGCCCCCAATTTGGTCTTGTAAAAGCACCGTTAGGAAGTCAGTGTCGGAGTGCTTGCTCGTGCCGAAGGTCAGTTCGGGTTCGGGACATGGCGGATAGTAATGGCTTAGGACTGCAAGTCCCTCGGCACATCCCATCTCCTCCAGGTGATTTGAGCGTAGTCCAAGAGCTTCGGACAATACTCTAAATAAACAACTCCCCAATCTCATTACTTCCTTCGTGTATTTCACTAGAATATCTCTGCAATCCAAGGGTTAGTTTAATAATAAAAGCTTTAAAATATAAAATTAATCAAGTCCTTTACTTAGGTTAAATTATAGTTTTGGTCCTTCTACTACATCAAATTTAAGATTTAATCTATGTACTTTAATTTTACAGATTCTTTTACTTTTATAATATTATTAGTTAATTCAAATAACTAACATTGTTAACTATAGTCAATTAAAATGTTAAATTAAAATATAAAAACTAAAATCTAAATTTAACCATAATAGAGGGACCAAAATCAAAATCAGAATTTAACTTTTTATTTAAAAGTATGCTTTTCTGTTCAATATAATTCTATGTGTAATTTGAAGGAATTTGGGGTAATTACATTAGTAGTTAATATTATCTACGAAAACTTACAAAATGTTTACTCATCTATTTAATTTTATCTTTTTTTATCACCACCTAAAAGGAAATTTCTAATAGTTAAGTGATTATTAATGTAGTTTACCCAAAAATTAATATCCGAAAGAATTAATAAGCTTACCTCAACACCTCAGGCAATTCTTGAGGCTGGGGAGGATCAGGAGCCATCATGCAGAAACAGGTATCTCTCCAGTTCGCAAATGGAGCTGTATACAAGTCAAAGTTGCTCTGATATCTAAACCTGCTTCCCGATTCTCTTGCGTAATACTTTTTCTTCACTTCAGTATCTTGCTCGAAAAATCTTCGAACCCCATCTTTCATCTCTTCAAGAACACTTACAGTTATCCCATGGTTGACAATCTGGAAGAAGCCCCATGTCTCTGATGCATGCCTGACTTGGTCACTGATCTCTTTATGCCGCCGTGGATCATCTTCGATCCCTTGTAGATCAATAACTGGAATTTTGTATTGGGTTTTCTTGGTTGTCTCTAAAGTGTTCGATGAAATGTCTGAACGGATGAACATACGAGGAACCTTAGTGATTCCAGCATCTACCAGACCTTTGACACCGGCTTTTGAATTGTCGAATGCTTTCAGTTCCTTTTCTCTGTCGTAGTTGTTGGAATCATCATGAACTCCAGCTCCACTGGTGACCACCATTTTTTCAGTGTGCTTTGTTCCTATCGTTTTAATGTAACAAAAGCATTTGAAATTTTCTGAGAATGACAAATGAGGTTAAGAAAGCATGGAAATTTGTTTATCAGTAATGCGGATGGTAATCAGCCACGTCGACAGCGATAGGACCGATGTAGCTGCTTGGTCCCATGTAGAGCTGCTCATGGGCCGGGCCGGGCCCAGAAAAAATTTTGGCCCATGTCCTAGGCCCGGCCCGGCCCGAAATATGGGCCTAGAATTTTTCCCATGCCCGGACCAGCCCGGCCTGGCCCGTTTTTAAATAAATACCAAAAATTTATTTTAAAATTAAAAAAAAATAAAAATGTATTTTAAAAATATTTTAAAATTAAAAAAATTTAAAAAAAAGTAATTTAAAAGTATTTTAAATTTAAAAAATAAAAAAATTTATTATATTCGGGCCGGGCCGGGCCTGAGCCAAAAAAGTGGTGCTCAAGGCCCGGCCCGTTTTTAAATCGGGCCTCATTTTTTTGCCCAAGCCCATATTTCGGGCCTATATTTTTACCCAAACCCTCCCATATTTCGGGCCATGACCACCTCTAGTCCCATGCTCCGAAATTTTAAATAATATTTTATAAATTAAACCATGCATTATAAAACCTTAAAAAATTAATAATATTTATAAAATTACAATATATATTAGTCATATTATAAAATTAAGAAATTATAATTATAAACAGGAAAATAGTTACAAAATTAAAAGAGATGTATTTTGTAAATATATAAT
Source organism: Gossypium hirsutum (assembly GCF_007990345.1). Classification (NCBI taxonomy): domain Eukaryota; kingdom Viridiplantae; phylum Streptophyta; class Magnoliopsida; order Malvales; family Malvaceae; genus Gossypium; species Gossypium hirsutum. Next base: position 5,604,788 of record NC_053438.1, on the reverse strand, counting down.
AAGAGAGCAAGATAATTTTTCTTAAACTTGATCCCGACCCGACCTCAAAAATTTTAATGATAAACTAATTTGTTCCATCTCATCTCAAAATTCGATTTTTAAAATTTTAAAAAAATATGTTTCTATTAAATTCATGTTTGGGGTTTAAGGTTTATTTAAAATTTTTTATTTAAATTGACCTAAATAAAATAATTAATTACGAAAATAATTTAAGACCAAAATATTGTACGAGAATAATTTGTTTTCTACAATGCACGTTGATGTCGTTATACCCATTGCTGGCACCACCCCATCATCATCATCAGGCAATCGTCGCTTTTTTTTTAAATATATATATTTTTGGGTGCTGTCATTATGTCCAGTGGCATTAATATTTATTTATTTTCTACATACCCGTAAAAAATACGAGTATTTTAGAAGGAAAAAGAAAAAAGAAAAAAAATTAATTGGTGTCATTGACCTCTCTTGCGACACCAGAGGTTTTTTTTAAATATTTTTTTATGGGTGGCCGGCCTCTATGGCTACACCGGATAACTTTTTTTAAATAATTTGTGTTTTGTCGGTCTATCATGTGGCACTGGAATTTTTTTAAAAAATAATTTTATCATCTATTCTCTAAAATGAAGACCTGGATCCGATGCAGTAAAAAAAGAATAGACACTTTCATTGTAGAGTGAAGAAGCATGAGGACAAAGAAGGAAAAACGTCTGTCACCATTACTAAAATCTCATAATAAGGCTCCTCTCTTTTTCTTCTTTATCTTCTCCAAAACATCCCTTCCTCCATAATAAAGCTGATAAATGGTTAATTTAATTTAAAAGAAAAAAGTGATTGTCATAAAGAAAAATGTGATTATTAAAAAGTTGCTAAATAAAAAGATCAATTGAATTGATTGATGTATAGAGGTTTAGAAAAAATAAATAAATTTAAAATATTTTCTTTTAATTGTAATTAAGGCACTTTCAACCTTGAAATAAAGTTGTATACATTTTGAAAAGTATATTTTTTAATAGTTGTAATAATAACTTTTTTGGCCACCCTTTTTAAAAAAATATTTTTTAATAGTTGTAACAGACACATTTTTTTCCACCGAATGATTATGTACATTAAGTGTGGTTCTCATGATTTTTTCCACCAACAAACTAGACCCCCCAATCGTAGTCAGTTCAATTTGTCGTGAAGTGTTATCTTGCAACGAAATTCCCTTACCTTCAAGTTGGGCATTAGCCCCCCGAATTAATCAAAGGAAACGAATCATTCCCAATCTATTCCATTCCCTTATCAATCGCAGAATTAATAGTGGACCCGCTAGACCCATTAGACGAGCCCCCAAAGACACGACCTTTCCTGCTAACAATCTCAGAGGCCTTAACAAATCCACACGGCCCAAACCCCTTCCCATCGTCACGATCCATAACTGAATCACCCAACCCAATGGATTATCCCTTAGATTTAGCAATAATTCCAAGCTTAGAAATCTGCACATCCCCCAACTCATTTTCCCTGAAATCTTGCAAAGCATTAAATTGGGATCCCTGAAGATTTGCACTTACCTTGTCATCCTTGCTAGAGCCCTTACTCTGATCAGCTCTCATTGACCACAAATCTACTATCATCCAAGGACCATACTCCTCAACCCCTTCATGATTAACCTTAAGTCCACTGGGAGTATAACTGAATGCAATACAACATCATCACCTCCTTGCTTCTCTTGAAAATATAAAGCCGGAGACAACTTTTTCATAGGACCATAGTAACCACACGCAAAGCACACGTTAGGCAGAGATTCATACTCCACCTTCTGCACCCGACCATCCATTTTAATATTAGATACTAATGGTTTATTCATGTAAACCATAATTGCCAAACGAACAAACCTGCCTCGCAAACTATTTCCCCAATCGACTTAATTACACTCCTCCTATACATAAAGCCTAGAACACCTGGGAATCGAATCCATACGACAACACTAGATGGGAACGGTTGACTCGTGGAAAAATATTCAGACCAATGTTGCATCGTGAGATAATGGCTAAACACTATCCACGGACCTTTAGTAAAAGCCCGAACATAACCTGCTTCCTCATGTAGTTTAACCAAATAATAATCATTCTCTAGATCCATGATCATTATAGTAGTTGAAGGCTTCCACAGACTATAAATCTTATTAGATATCGCATGATAACCAATCTTCCTACCCAGAAGTTTCACGAAAATCGTCCTTGACACGCTCTTACACAAAATCTGATGAACACGACCAGAAAATATAATCGTCGACATGTTGTCCTCTGTTCCAACAATCACATCCACTTCAAACAACTAAACATCATCCTCATCCATATCCAGCACCGCCTGCCCTATCGATCTCTTGAATCCAACCAACATGTCCTTAAAAGAAACACGGGTAATCTATTCACTCTCCTCCCCTAACGATTGCTCCCGGATATCCTCCCCGTGAAAATCACATTGCATTTCCATAACATTGATATCTTGTATCCTTTATAGTTCTATTCAATGTCTTGTAAGTTGAACTCATTTAAAATATCTTGATTTTTAATCTATATGTAGATTCTTGAGACAATATTTTAATTCCTAATACAAGTAATTTATTCTAAAATATTATCTTGAGAATCTACACACAGATTAAAAGTCAAAATATTTTAAATGTGTTCAACTTACAAGACATTGAATAGAACTATAATAATTATTTTTATAATAAAATTGGTTTCTAACTAAATTTTTTATTCTAAAATTTATTTGGTTCATTTACTTTTTTCTTGTTAACTAGTGCCAAAAAATTAATTTTTTTCCAATTTTCGACATCAAAACTTTATGTGTTGCTGAAATACTCAGAAAGAAGTTTTATTTTGAAACAAACTTTCAATTTTTCTTAAATTTTCTTTCTCAATATAAGTGAAGATTTCAAAGTTTTCACTTCATTACTCTACTATTACAAAGAACTTTTCTATGTATATATTTCTTTTCCATGTTTATTTTTGTGGGTTTTGCCTTGTTTTACTATTCATTTCTTTAACGTTGCAATGAATTTTCAATGAGTTTTCTTGGATTTTTAATATTCATTTTTTTGGATTTTTAAAAAATTTTAACGGGATTGCCTAACACCAAAGGCACAAAAAAGTTGATTTTTTAAAAAAAAGACAGCGGTGCCACCAAGAAGAATGGCGGCACCAAAAAGCATACTGACTTTTTATCTGACACTTTAAAAAAATATTCTCCGCTACCACTAGAGAGGACGACACCTATTAAAATATAATTTTTCCTCCCAGGTTACTCGTATTTTTAAAGGGTATTTAAGAAAATACATACCAGTGTCATTAGACACAATGACAGCACAAAAAAATTGTTTTTTTAAAATCGATAATTATTGGGTAATGATGAGGGGTGATATCGCCGATCAAGTTGGCGACACCGATAGTCACTATAGAAAACAGATCAATCTCGTATAAAATTTTACACCTAGATATTTTTATAATTAATCAATTCTTTTTATTCAGTTTTGAAAAAAACGATTCAAAAAACGATGGAAATTTGTTAATCAGTAGTGTGGATGGTAATCAACCACGTCGAAAACGATGATACCAGTGATAGTTGCTTGGTCCCATGCTCTTTACTATCCACTATTTTTTCTTCATAAAGATTAAAAACAGAGCAATGTACGGAGAGGGACAAAGGCAGAACATACTTGTGCTTAACTTGTTCATCATATATGTATACAAATTTAATTTATTCAAAGATTAATTAAGAACTATTATCTCTTCTGCAACTCATAAGTTTTGCCTACAATGATCTTACGTAGACTAATTTTTAAACAGCTTGAAATGTGAAAGTGAACCGCTACTGCTCAGCCCTTTCGAGTAGTATTGTGACAAATAGTCATTGATCAAGATTTCTCTCTAGATCGGAGGATTGTTTTCAGACAACAGTTCCTTGATTTGTCCATAAAGTCTCGATTCATTTTCTTTGTTATTCGCTTGCATTATCAGAAAACATGCCACTGATATTTTAGGCCCTGCCCATTTTGCCAACACCCTATGGTTCATGCTTTTAAACTTTTCGTTTGATATAAGCTGTAGAAGATCTCCAACATTTACTACCAAAGCTCCAGGTATGCAAGGGACATCAATCCAATAATTGTGATGAAGAACTTAGAGCCCACCCATTTAATCTTGTAGAAGAATGGTAATGATGTTACTATCTTTGTAATTGGTGGTTCCCATTATTAGTTTTGGTTGAGGACATGGAGGATAGTAATGTCTCATTAGAAGCAGTAAGTCAGCGCAACCCAAGTCATTAAGGCAACTAGGGTTGAGCCCAAGAGCTTGAGACAGTAGTTCAAACAGTGTGAAACCCAATGTCAATACTTGCTTGGAGTAATCCATTACTATGTCACTGCAACAAAACTCAGTATCTATCACCTATACAATACTCACAACTGAATTCGAGTAACGTAGCCTAGTACTAACACGTACCTGCAAACTTGAGGCAACTCTGCGGGTGAGCTGGATCATCAAGAGACATGATACAACCCAAACTGTCCCTCCAATTAGTAGCTTTCGGTTTATACAAGTCATAGTTTCTTAGATACAACACCTTTCGAGTTGCATCGCGTGTATAGAACTGTTTCTTCACCTCGGTGTTTTGTTCATGAAACTGACAGATCCCATCAATCATTTCATCCAAAACGCTTACAGGAATCCCATGATGGATGACCTGAAAGAAACCCCAATTCGCACAAGCATTTCGAACTTGGTTAATCACTTCGGCACGCAAAGCCGAGTCTTCATTGATGCCTTGGAGGGCTATGATCGGGACACTCAGCTGATTATTGGAACAATCGGTGTTATTCTTCTCAAGGATAATGCCTTGATCTATGAATATACGAGGGATTTTTGTGACACCCGAATCTATTCCCTTTACACCGGCTTTTAAATCATCAAAAGCCTATACTTCACTTTCGCGATCGTAATCTAAGTTAGAATCTACCTGAAATTCACTGGTTTTTGAGCCCATGGTGTTGATTTTTTAATGAAATTGTTAATGTAATAAGGCAATTTTGGATCCAAATAAAGTCTATGTTACTAATAGGATATGAAGGAAGCAACCTTTCCACAAAGTCCACACAACTCCATCGTTGACTTGGCCACAAACATGTCATTATCTAGACCAAAAAAATTCTAACTATTACAACCACTAATTAGAAATAAGACTCAGATTTAAAAATTCAAATCAAGTGGGATCAGTAAAATATGATTCGAAAATTCGATTAATTTGAATAATTTTTTATTTGGTTCTACTTAATTTTCTTTTCACTTGATTTGGTTTTGATATTCAAATCAAATTCAGTTGACAAAATAAGGCATATCAACTCGATTAATTTGAAATTTATATAAACTTATTAAAAGTTTACATAAAAATTAAATGATACTTTAGTCAAAATTGTAACATTGAAGGTTCGGTATTTATAGTGTTCTTGGTTCATAATAATATAATTTTACTTTGTAAATAAAATATTTTTTTGTTAATTTCTTAATTGAGTTAGAACCTAGTTGAAGGATCATACCAATATATTTAATTTTGAGGATGTCATAGTACTTATATCTAATACAATAACAATTCATGAGTTTAAATAGTAATTATAAAGTGATATCGATATTTATCTTGATTGATTATGATGACATTCATTACATATATACCCATTGATTATGATGATATTTATCTTGATTAATTATCGAATGTTGAGGCTCGGGCTTGTCACCAAAAATATCCTCAAACGATGGAAGAAATTGAGGCTCGAGCTCGGGCTTTGGGTGGTGTGATGACAAGTTGGATGCTTTATATTGGGGCTCAAGATCGGGGTTAGAGGCAGAATCAATTTCGGTGTTCCCGAATGGTGAAACTTGGTTATAGCACGGTCGCGCGTTCCTCTATTGCCATCGAAAAGATTTCGGTTGCGCGTCTTCCGAGATCAGCATATAACGACCTTGGAATATAAAGGGCTTCCCATGTGCCATATACCATTTTGTGTACTCGTGCGTAGGAGAGAACCCTCCCTCTAAGACATACAAGGGAGGGTAACTCGAATGTCGATCATTCCACAGAAAGATATACGGTTCATATTTTTCTGCCCAATTTAAAGCCTCCTGGCTCGAATTCTTTTTGTCCATTCCGTGGACTTCTTTAATGTCGATAGGAGGGTTTGAGATAGATTGTGCGCAACCGAATTGCCTCAATACTCGACCTTGATCGTGCCACTCCACCATATGAAAATGAATCAACGGAACATTTGACATGAACAACTGTTACTGCTCGATAACCCATGACGGTATGAGCGCTGCGATCTCTTCCTCGACATATGGTATCCAGAGAAATTGCATAATATAGACAATACATTATTAGTTTTTTTTGTGCAATTATTTTATTTAAAAAAGAAAGATTCGAAAACGTATTTTACGCCATCCCCGAAATGAGTCTCTATCATCATACGGTACACAGGTATGGTGAATGATAGTCCAATTTCTAGTACAGTTGCCCATCTAAAAAAATGAATAATTATTTTTTCCATGTAAAAATAAGTATACTATACTATAGAATTAAAAAATAGATGGCAAAATTGAACTATATATTTACCTATTCACAAGTAGCTACACATACGGTTGGTAGCTCACTGATGCTAGAAATGGCATTCGGTATAACGCCTAAGACTGTAGCAGAAGGCAGCAACCGCCCATTATTTTCATAGATGGCTTTGTCGCTCGATAAAGCTCGCGGTATAAAGGGAGATACATGATGTGGACTTTATTTTGATTGACGTCTGGCAATAGTATCCCACCTATAAGTTGCAGAATGAACGCTCTTACAACGTAGATAATGTCCATCTGCGTTGGACTGCTCGGAAGATGTTGGAAATTTTCTCTTAACCAAGTAAATTTAATATAGGTTAATCGTCATTCCTCATTGTTGGGGGCACTCTTCCAAGTAACTGCTCGCAAGTGCCTCACGGATCGAGCACTTTTCTAAGCCCGGTCACTGCTTTGTCGTTTATAGACAGCCCAAGTTGGATTGTTACATCTTGCAATGTAATAGTTGCCTCCCTACACGGGAGGTGGAACGTATGTGTCTCTAGGCCCCATCTTTCAACTAAAGCCGATATTAAATCGGCCCGTAGCTCAGATATTTGATTGTATGCGGCTACCCCAAAACCAGCGACATTCAAATACGGTAAAACTCTTCAATCGAGAAAATAATTGGATCATGCAACTGGGGTCTCACAATTCTGTACATATCCTGCTTTTATAGTAAATATAGAATTTTATATTTCTCATTTAAAAAGAATTTAAATGAATATTTAAAATTAAATGAGACATTTTTCTTTTTATTTACCTTATTCACACAGGCTGCAATGTGGTTGTTGTCATTTAAAATAATATTAGAATTAGGACCCATGGAGTGATCTGCGGTGGTTGACGGTGAACGACGGTTGTCAGAAATATTTGGAGGTGATCGGTGGTCTTCGGTCTGCGGAGAGCGGCAATTCTCGACAATGGTCAGCGGTTTTGGGTTGAAGTCCCCCATTTATAGTGGGGGACCATAAGCCATGTCATTTCAACTTTTTTTTTTCCTTTCATTTCCATTTCCATTTCCATTTCCATTTCATTTCATTTCATTTACATTTCCATTCATTTAAATTACTTTTTTCTATTTAAATTTAATTATTTCTCATTTCAATTTTTGTTTTCATTTGAATTTATAATTTATTTTCATTTAAACTTTCATTCCATTTCATAATCATCATTTCATTTCATTTCATATTCATTTAACATTTCATTTATTTTCATGTTTATTACAAATTACATTTCATTTCATATTCATTTAACATTTCATTTCATTAATTTTTTTCATTTAAATTTATTTTTTTCCTAATATAATTTTTTTCCATATTAATCACAAGTAGTCTCGTTTCAAGTTATCTTTTTTCAATTCAATTTTTTTTTCAATTCATTTCATATTTTTTCATTTTAATTAGAAGTAGTCTCAATATCAGGGTCATTTAAAATTTTTCAAATTTTATTTAAATTTTTTCTAAATTTAAATATCATTCCATTACAAATTTTTAAATTTAATTTAAATTAAAAAATTTATCATTTTATTTTTTTTGGGTTTTTTAGGCCTTAAATGTTGGGTCAAATTGCAGGTACTAGGCCTGCTGGTGCCGACCGCTAATGTACCAGGCTTGACGCAAGCCTGGATGGGACGTCCTTTCATTTTTTTTAAAATACACTAGTGTCAGCTATCAGTGTTTCAAAATAAAAAAAATTTTGCATTGGGAGTTGAAATTTGTACTTGGCCAGCACCTAAATTTTTTTTAAAATGCACTGGTGCCGGCCATTACATGGCTAGAACCAACTTTTTTTAAATGCTGATACTTTTGTATACCAGTATAATACGATTTTTAAAAAAATACCCTGATGATGCCCATTGGGTTCCCAAACTCAAAAAAATAATTTTTTAAAAACCTGACACAATCATCAGATAATGATGGGGCCAAAATACTAGGTAGTGCTGGTCATTGGGTTCTCAGAACTCAAATCTACTATTTATTTCAAGTTATTTTGATGAATGTTTTTAAACCAGGGTCATTTCTATAAATATTAATTTTTTTTGAGTTAGATAAGTAAAATAGCCGGTTTTTTGGATTCGAATCTATCCGATTCTGATTGCTGTTGACTCGGGTTTTCGGGTTAAAAAATATAGCAAAGAATTTGAACTAATAAAATATAGAATTTGGGGTTGAAGATAGATTCACACAAATGGGAGTGATGGCAAATACAAAGGATTGTTATGTGTCACATCAATGCCTGGCAAGTGGAATAGCATGGTCTACGATGGGCTTGCTTTTGTTTGAAGCAGCTTGTCCATCCATGCTTGTTGCATTCAAACAATACAAATTTGTGTAGCACACTCTCTAGTATTAAATGTGTATCCCACATCGGGTGGAGATCCTAAGGGGCACGAAAGAGGTCGTCTATATATAAGCGTAGAAACCAAATGGTAAACTTAAAAGGGTCGGTTGGCTAAATATGCCACGCCCACCCTTGTCTGGTGGGTGCCGTATGGCTATCAAGACATATGGCCGACATAATTTGTGGGAACCAATAGGGTTGGCTCGCTCGGCCGACCCTCCAGTATTATTCTTAAATCGTTTCGACTATGTTGATTAAATAGGTATGGAAGCGATTCCCAGTATGTCGCAAAGTTCAGAATACAATCCTTTCCTAATTTCAGCATAAACTTCACCATGCCAATTCCTTTTGGCCAAATCGTCGGCCATTTTTATCCCGGCATTTGTCACTTCTTCCTCGCCGTCGTAAACTGCTTCCACTATACCCATTTTCAGTGCTTCTTCTCCTTTTATCTTCAACCCGCGCAATAATAGATCGCGTCGAGCCGAGCCCGAAATTTTTGCTCTAAACAAAGCCATGAAGGGTTCAGGGATCTTGATCCCTAAATCCAAATCAATCATGTAGAGCACACTTCTATGACGTCTCATGAGCACGTAGTCATGACAAAGGGCGAGCACTACGCCGCCAGCGGCGGCGTGACCATTGACGGCGGCGATGGTGGGCATGGGGAGGGAGATGAAGGCTAGGACGAGCTGCTTGAGGTTGTCGAGTAAAAGGTTGAAGCGTTGTTGGGTTTCTTCATCGGATCCTGCAGCGTTGACCCAATCGAGGTCGAAGCCATTACAGAAGAACTTGCCATGCGACACAGTGACAAGAGCTGAACCACGGGTTGACTCAGCCTTGGCTCGTGAAAGTGCTGAAATGATGGAGCTGAACAGGTTGGGGTTGAGCCGGTGCTCGCCGTTTTGGCCGGTGAGGATGAGGATGAAAAGGTTTCCACGTTTTTCTAAGGAACACATGCCGGATTGGCACTTAAAATTGTAAAGCTACAAAACCGGGCGCTAATTGCAACAAATGATGAACTGATCCAAATTAAATCCAAGATTAAAAGGCTTGTAAGATTATTCTATTGAAGATCTAGCTTGATCTTCAACATAATTAAAGTTGGGTGCTCGGAAGTAACATGTTTGACTTTAAAATTCTCGATTTATGCGTCCTTAAAAAAAAAGAGCAAATTACACAAATAATCACTAAGCTTTCAATAAATTACATTTTCATCATTTATTATTTTTTGCAAAATAGTCAACCATTAGCTAACGTTTGACTTTGTTTAAATGTAATTTTATCTTTTTAGGGTCTGTTTGGATAGTACAGAATAATTAGATAAAAATGTAATTGTTAGACTAGCAATTATATTTACACTCTTTTATGGTTATATGACTGAAAAAATTCCTTATGCCATATTTGATAATACAACTGTAATTACAATTACATATGATTACATAATTTATATATTTTTAAAAAAAATTAATTACCGTACAAATTATCAGTACAATAAAAAAATTATATTAGGTTAAAAAAGTAGTCAATAATACAATTATTAATAAAAGATAATAAGAAAAATAAACATCATATACAATTCTATCGTAGGTTGATTATTCCTTGTTTTATATTTTACATATACTCTTTATTATCGTCTATTGGTCCTTGATCGAGTTTTAAATTTGAATTTGTATTATTCAGATCATCAGGATCTCTTTTTATATACTCTTCAAAGTATGGACTGCCTCAATTTCACCTATCAATGAAGTTATGAATGTTAGTACAATCCAACCTTATTTTTTATGCTATACAAATGTGATGTTAATATAAGATTTTTTTTTATAACAACTAATATACTTTCAAATATTTATACCTATCATAATATTTAGATTCACGATACAAAATATTCTATAATATTAATAATAAATTTTGGACAACAATTCAAATAAGATTATGGGGATGTCCTTGTTACTCATTTTCTTTTATTATAATTATTTATATATAAATGAAAATTTCTCATTGAAAAGGAAAAACCTAAGCTAGTAACCATTTAAAGTTAATATAGGTTCAATAATGGTGTAAATCAAACTATCAAATTGTGATGAATCTCAATTATGAAAATTTGTAAAGCAAATTCAAAACAAAATGATATAATTTGATCTAAAATAATAGTAATAATAACATCATCTAAAATCAAATATTTATAAGTTTCATTAAAATTAAATAAAGGATTATTATCTTATACATTATTGCTAGAGTAAAAAAAATCTTTAGAAGCGGGTTTAGATTAGTGTCATTTGTTTTAAAATTGTAATAATAATATTTTGATTTGTATGGAGAAACGGTTAAAATTTTTATCAAACACATGTTTAGCATGTGTTTAAACCGTGTTATTCCCCTTCCATTGCTCCAATATTGCATAAAATATAAAATAAATATAAAATAATTAAAAATGATACTTTGACACCTTCCTAGATTTGTTTGTGGAGTTAAAAAAGTGCACGACTAATATGTCAAATACTCACCTAAATAAAATTTGAATAATTATTTTATATATGACTAATAAAATTTTTATATTCCGAAAGTAATATTAAACGGGTGAAGTGTTTCCCATTTTTTTTTAAATATGGGTTTTATTTTTCTTTACTATACTTTATGGTCATGTATAGCTTTTTCAACAAATATTTTTTAAATTGAATCTGTGGTCTAATTGGTTAGAGGCTACCAATTCATCGGTCCAACAAGTTTGACTAATTTTATTGGTCTGATTAAAAATTCAAAAAATAAAAAAAAATCAATTCAATCAGTTCAACTAATTTTTTACTTAGATTAATTGGTTCATACCGATTTTCGTATCAACCAATTCAAAACCTCTTTTGGAACGGATATCTCAATCAATTCCTGATTCATCTGATCCAATCAAGTTTAAACAACATTACTTTTAAATCTACTTGTAAAATTTAAAAGTTACACAAACAAATATATAAACTAATTTTTCATAAAATACTCCAAGATATATTCAAATAGAAATATAAAAAAGAAATTCTAAAAGTGAATATGATGAAATAATCTTAAGGAAACTTACCTTCCACACCGTTAAGCAGTGGCTACGCCAAGAGGCTTTGGCCCACACTAGTAATCACATTTGATCATGGGTGGGGTCATTGGGGGCTCTCTCTCTCTCTCTTCACCTATATGGCTAAGGGTGATCCGCCCTCCAAACCACCACTTCCTTCCCTTGTTAATTTTATGCACCAACATGTTAATCAAAGTTTTGGGGTTCCAATAGCTTTGGATGCTATTCCCAGCATGCCACAAAATTCAGAATACAACCCTTTTCTAATTTCAGCGTAAACTTCACCATCCCATTTCCTTCTGGCCAAATCATCGGCCATCTTCATTCCGGCATTTGTAACTCCTTCCTCGCCGTCGTAAACGGCGTCCACTATCCCCATTTTCAGCAACTCCTCTCCCTTTATCTTCAACCCACGCAACACCAAATCACGTAGCGCCCACCCCGAAGTTTTGGCCCTAAAAAATGCCATGTACAGTTCAGGAATCTTAAGCCCCATTTCCAAATCGTTCACGTAAAGCACACCTCTGTCACGTCTCATGACCACGTAGTCATGACAGAGGGGGATTACCACGCCGGCAGCAGAGGCATGACCATTGACGGCGGCGACAGTTGGCATGGGGAGGGAGATGAAGGCTTGGACGAGCTGCGTGAGGCAGTCGAGCGAGTAATCGAAGCGTTGTTGGGCTTATTGTTTGGAACCGGTGGCATTGACCCAATCTAGGTCGAAGCCATTACAGAAGAACTTGCCATGCGACACAGTGACAAGAGCTGAACCACGGGTTGACTTAGCCTTGGCTCGTGAAAGTGCTGAGATGATGGAGCTCAAGACCTCGGGGTTGAGCCTGTGCTCGACGTTTTTGCCAGTGAGGGTGAGGATGAAAAGGTTTCCACGTTTCTCTAAGGAGCACATTTTGGATTCGTACAAAAATGGTAAGCTTGATAATCAATATGACTAAGGGTAAAAAATATGATTGTGGCACATTTTTCAAAATCTAGATTTTATTAGATTTTATTCAATATGGACCAGACAAGTGTTAATAGAAAATAAAAAACAGGGGCTTAAAAAAATCAAGAATAGTATTTTAACACATGACTATTACTCAATTGATGCTAATAAAAATTAAACCATTATTGGATAATATTAAACTTAATTCTATGTCCTCCCTATTTTTTTTAATATGGAAGAATAATTGGAATTCATTAATTGACATAAGCATGATATTTTCAGGATATATTAATTAGGGTCATGATTAAGTTAATTGCTTAGAGAAAAAAAAAGAAGGATCGTTTTCTTATTTTTCACATAACTTAAAGGCTAGCTTCTTGTTGCTTTTAAAAGGTGATACAAAAAATTATTTTAGAAAAATTTGATTAATATTTAAGTATTTAATATTATTGTTAAAAAATATTTTTAAGAAATAAAATATTCATTTTAAACCAAATGTTGTAAAGTAAAGAACATGTATCGGGTTTTGAAAGTTTTGGATTCGGATCTATCCTATTCTTACTGCTGTTTATTCGGATTTTGGGGTTAGAAATATAGCAAAGAATTTGAAATAATAAAATATAGAATTTGGGGTTCGAGGATATGGATTCACACAAATGGGAGTGATGGCCTATACAAAGGATTGTAATGTGTCACATCAATGCCTTGCAAGTGGAATAGCATGGTCTACGATTGGCTTGCTTTTGTTTGAAACAGCTTGTCCATCCATACTTGTTTCATTCAAACAATACAAATTTGTGTAGCACACTATCTAGGACTACAATGTGTATTCCGCATCGATTGGAGATCCTAAGCGGCACGAAAGAGGCCGTCTATATATAAGCATAGAAACGCAAATGGAAAACTTAAAAGGGTTGGTTGGCTAAAGGTTGGTTTAGATGGGCGGTGTGTTTATCTATGGTTAGTGTAAAAATAACAGTGACAGTGAAATTAGATACTGTAGCGTGAAATAAAAAATAAGCTAAAAGCACCGCATCTAATCTCTGTTTCAAACCCACTCTAAATATGCCATGCCTACCCTCGTTTGGTGGGTGCTGTATGGCCGACATAATTTGTGAAAACCAATAGGGTTAGCTAGCTCGGCTGGCCCTCCATTTGTTTTTAAATTGTAATAATAATATTTTGATTTGTATAGAGTGACGGTTAAAATTTTTATCAAACACATATTTAGTATGTGTTTAAACTATTTTATTTTCTTTCCACCACTTCAATATTGTATAAAAGTTAAAATAAACATAAAATGATTCTTAGCATCATCCTAGATTTACTTGTGACATATTGGCTTGTCAAATACTCACCTAAATAAAATATGAAAAATTATTTTATATACAACTAAAATAAACATAAAATGATGCTTGCCACAGTGACCAGAGCTGAACCACGGGTTGACTCAGCCTTGGCTCGTGAAAGTGCTGAGATGATGGAGCTCAAGACCTCGGGGTTGAGCCTGTTCTCGATGTTTTGGCCAGTGAGGGGTGAGGATGAAAAGGTTTCCACGTTTCTCTACGGAGCACATTTTGGATTGGTAAAAACTGGTAAGCTTGATAATCAATATGATTAAGGGTAAAAAATTGATTGTGGCACATTTTGCAAAATCTAGATTATATTAGATTTTATTCAACATGGAGCAGACACGTGTTTAAATATAATAATCAAAATTTTAAAAAATAATAATAATTAGCATGAAATAAATGTGGATTATCATACGGATTGAGATATTTATAAATTTAATATTTTAAACAATTTTTGTTTAAAAAAATTGAACTTTTAAAAAAATTAATGATCAAATTCAAATATATTTAAAAAGATGATGATTAAATTTAATTAAAAAAATAAAATAAAATAAATAAAAAATATAAACATTAAAAATTAATTTTTCCATCATACTTTTTGTATTTTAATTTTTATTGAGAATTAATAAAATTTAGCCAAGTATTAATTTTTTTAAGGTTCAAAGAGATTCTTAATTTATACTTGAATTTAAGTAATTCAAAAATCAAAGTGGGAGTTTAAATATTGGGGTTCCATATCACATATCATCAGTAAATTAATAAATAATTTTAAAACTAAATAAAGATAAATATAATTTTAAAGTTATTTTTAAGTTGGATCTATAAGTTGATTGATTGCTGATATAACAATTGACATGAAAGTGAGGAATGTGTATTGAACACTACGTTTTGAGCATTGATGTACATACTATTGGTGGAATAATAAAATTTGATTTACAATCGTTCAAAAAAATAATTTTGTTCTAACTTCTGATGGAACAATATATAGGTAAAATTAAGAGAGTTTGCAAAATAAATTTAAAATACAAGTGAGCCAAAAAGATAAGAGAGAATTGACAAATGATATTTGTTAACGCAATTCGGATTCTCTTATCCTACATTTGCAAAGCCTTGATTAGAAAATGATTTTATTCATCAATTATTCGGATCACCTATTGGCTTAAACCCAATTTATCATTATACAAAAAAAGTAATTGTAACTCCAATACTGACCCCAATTATAAAAATCCCAACACAACAGCGTGTCAAAGACACCCCACAGGACTGAAGAATAGTGTTGATCAATAGCCTATTTATATGCTCCCCAATGTAATCAACAACAGTATATTGATAGGCTTTAAACTTATATTTAGTTGCTGAAATTATCTCGTTAATTATCTTTGAGTATTTATTAAGTAAATTCTTTTATATATCTATCTTTTAAAAGTTCCAAAACACTCTCTTAAATAAATCTGATATTTATCTCTAAAAAATAGCACTTCAATCACCCAAAAAAAAACCTTTCAAGCTTATCAAATTACTTCAAAGTATTTGACTGAAAGACATAGTATCCAAGTCCATCTATACTTTTATTTTGTCAAATATTTTACAAACTAAATTCAACTTTAATCACAACAGAACATAGAAGGGGCAGCAACAACTTCCCCACAGGCATTATTAATAAATTGTATGAATCCACGAATGGACACACAATATATGCATTACAATAATTATGACATTTAATAAACACTATAAATCATCTTCTTCTTCTTCTTCTTCTTCTTCTTCTTCTTCTTCTTCTTCTTCTTCACTGTACAATTTTCCAATAAATCAGATTAATACATGGAAATGTCCATGACCTTGATAAACAGATAAGAACTTCATAATTAAAAAAAAAATTATAGGGAAGGAGGAAAGGAGAAAAATATGTTATAGGAAAGTTTTCAATCGTAAGTATTTGAAAGGATCATATTAAATTAGAGAAGCAAAAAATATTGGAATGAGAAATTAGCAAAGGACTGTACCAAGATTATGCAAGACGAGCCTTCCGAGGTATCTTCAACGATTTCACCTGTTTCAGTTTTAGGACGTGCAGTTTTTTCGCTACGAAGGTAAACGGGCTTTACACAGTCCCAATGCACAACATAATCACATGAAGAATCTGCACATTCAAGAACCAAATCTCGACATGGTTGAAAACATTTGTGGCATCTAGGACCAGAAAAAATCTTCCTTACAAAAGTTAGAGGATGTGGGTGATCCTTTAATTCATTGTAAATGCTTCCTGGTTTGATAAATGGATACCTTCCGAGAGCACAATAAGAATGAGCTGAAATATCACAAGTTGCACAATAATAAAACCACTTCCTTGAGTCTCTTTTTTTTTCACAAATGTCACAGAATTGATATTCTGAGTACTTATTAACCTCTTCATAAGTGAGTGCAAGTCGATGTTCGTCACACTTATGCCAAGCTGTGAGTGGTAGTCTTAAACAATCGACATGTAAATTGAAAGCGTCACAACTCTTACATTTGAAGAGACCACGTACAGAAACATTGCAAGCAGAGCATCGTCCTTTATGATTACGATCAAAGAAAAGTCGGTGCTTATGCGCTTGATGCTTGATTCTGTAGTTCCTTGTTGCACAATAAAGGCAATAATGAACATCACATTTCTTGCACATATAGGAAAAGCCGTTGCTCTCACTTTGACAAAGGTCACATCTGAAAATGCAGCCCACAAGAAGGATGAGGAACCTTTGACATATATGAAACCACAACTGTTCCTGCTTAGGCGATTTAGCACAAGATTTGTGGAGAAGGAAATCACATTCTGAGCAATAATAAAATGGATTCGAGATGGGTAGCACACACCCATCACAATATTTATCCATGAGACTGGCCCCATCACAATGTTCCTCAATGAGGTTTTTGCTTAATATTAGATTATGCTTATGGCTGAAATGTTTTATTTTTGTCATTTCTCCATCGTCATGTTTCTCAATGACACAATCGATGGGGTTAGTAGACATTTTGGGAACTATTGCCAACTTCCTATCTATATCTTTTGGGTCAACTTCCTTGTACCAACCCTTTTTCTCTAAAGCACATTTCACATGGACGACAAACTTGCAATTGAAGCAAGAGTAACTCCCATACTCTATTTCCACCCGACAATCACAAAGTCTACAATCACAATCCTTAAATTGATGACCTTGAAGAAAATATTTGTGAAAAATTGGGTGTTTATGTCGTGGGATTCTGATTATGGGTGGTAGGGAAATGCATTTTTTATGGACTAAAAGGTTGCATGTAGAACATATATAGGAAACAAACTTTCCCTCAAGACCACATGCATCACAAATGAATGAGACTTGTCTCCAAAACAAAGAGAAAGGGTGCTTATGAATTTGTTCTTTAATGGTGAGAGGTGGTAAAGCACACTCTAAATGAAGGCCGAAGGTGCAAGATGAACAACGATAAAACTTATTTTGTTGGGTTTCTTCGCATGTCATAAAAGAAGGATTTTCTCTACATGCGTGGCAAGAGCGACCTTCCCTTTTGACATGTAGAAAAAGTGGATGGTTACGGTGGCATGGGAGATTGAGTATAGGAGGAAACTCTGCGCATTTGATATGAACGGCAAATCTACAAGGTGAACAAGAATAGACAAATCCCTTTCCAGATGGCTTTTGGAGACATATTTTGCAAGAGAAATGATCAACATTAAACTGCAAAATCAAAGGATGTCTCTTGTGAAAAGGGTACTTGATTTCATGAGGCAATTCAACACATTTCTTATGTAGGTTGAACCCGCAATCAAGAGAAAAGTACATAGATTCTAATAATGGCTCCCAACACATAAAACAGTCAAGCGTTTCAAGTTCCTTATTATCATCTTCAGTGAAGAGCAATGGAACTTTGATAGTTACGTGTTTAAGCTCTTCAAGTTTCTTTTCAGCCATGTTAAGGGGAAATAAAGCACATTTGACATGGAAGTCTAATTTACAAGAACAATGATAAACAGACTTCTCACAAGTTTTGCCGCAAAAATGGCAGAGGCATCCCTTGTATGATGGCTCCGGTAAGAGAACCAGTGGGTGGTTACGATGAAAAGGGTGATCAATCTTCGAAGGTGCCTCAGCACATTTCTTGTGAAGGTAAAACTCGCATTCCATGCAACTAAAGCTTGAACCGAACACCATCTCCCCGCACCTTAAGCAAATAGCTTCTTTAGTTTGATCATTCAACACATCTTTGAACACCACCGGATGTTGGTGCCCAAAGTGTTGTGATCCCATCTCCATATCCATCTCTCTTTCTCTCACTTTTTTTTTAATGTTCTCAATTTTTTGAAGTATTTGGTTAAGGAAACAAAATCATGCATTTGGGGAGGTTTAATCTATGGTTTAGTTTTATTTGTGCTAGTTATTCTTGCCAATTTTTGAAGCTATCAAGAAGTTGTTTAGAGAAGGAATTCTTTAAACTTTTTTTTCCTTATCAACACTTTTCTTTTTAATTTTTTGAAATATTAGTTTTTACACTTATATTTTCAAATAATTGCAAACTTCATTAATTATCCATTATTAGGTTTTTATTTTTATAATGATCCCACTCGAAAAAGGGAATGAAATTATTTAAAATTTAATCTAATCTCTTATACTTACAACATAATACTCTTACCACTTTCTTAATCTCTTAGTAAACATAAATATATACATATATATTTATAAATATACACATGTATTCATGTATTATAATAGCAAAATAACTAATAGAGAGAGTGAATTTATAAGAATCACACTACATTAATTAACTTACATGCATATAATTTTTTTATACAAATGAACAATTACAATATAGTGAAGAAGGAAAAAAGGTTTACAAATCGAATTATGAGCATCATGTCAAACAACTTGAAACCTAAATTTACCAATGAACTAATGACGTGATTAGTAATATACCGACATTAATCATATTATACCTGTAAAATATATACACATATAAGAACATAGACCTCTTTTAGATGTATTAGAAGTATATATTAACATCTAATTTTTCAAATATCAAATAAATATGTCCAAGAAAAAAAACAAGTATCAAATAAATGAAAATAATAGAAAAATATATATATTTTAATTAGTATAATAATGATTCAAATCCAGACTATTTAGAATAAATAAACACACGATTAATAAATCACAACTCGAGATTCATAAAAATATAAATTATTATAATTAAACTATTTTAATCAAGATATTTCATTTTTGCATAAAAAAAATGAAAATGACCATAAGACTTAGAGTGATTCTATCAGTTTGAGTAAATATAAAGAAATGCCATTCTTCCCACTCTTTAAGACTAAAAGGGAGGTTAACTAAATTCCAAGTTTAGGATCAACTCCTATATTTATGAGTTGAACAAAATGATAATAAGAAAATAAAAAAATAAAATGCAAATTACTTGATATATAATTTAGGAGAGAGATTCACTTAAATTGATATTACACTTTTTCATGATTTTTTTATTAATATTTAAAATTTTTAATTGTTAATTTTATGGTAAAGTATAAGAATAGTCAGATTAGTGTTCGGTTTGTTTTATTTTGGTCATTCAATTCTTAATTTTTTTCGTTTTAATAATTCAATTTTTCGAAATCAAATATTTTATTCACTTTTCTGTTAGTTGCTGACGGAAGTCTAATGTGGCCTTTGTTTTATTGGTCTAATAACAAATATAGCCCTACAATATTTACACATTCTATCAATCTGATTCTAAATATAAAAAATTCAACAAATTAGCCCTCAATGTTTACAAGATTTATCATTATAGTCCTAATTTTTAAAAAAAAATTAGAAATTAAAAAAAATTAAATTTAAGATCAAATTGATAGAATGCATAAACATAGAAAGACTAAATTTGTCATTAGGCCAATAAAAAAAAGCAACCCTAGATAATGAAAAAAATATTAGGCCAATAAATTTGTTATTGGACTGTTATTACTAAATTAACAATAATAGTCGCTAAAATATTTAATTTTGAACAATTAAGTGATTAAATTAAAAAAATAATTATTAAGTGACTAAATTAAAATAAATCAAGTTTGTAGTTTTTTTTTTCATAAGGACCTAATATTCTTTAAATAAAAGCTATTTTTTTATTTTTAATTTATTTTATAGATTTAGTATTGAAGATGAATAATTAATTCTTTGTATTCATATTGAGGAAGTACTTTTACAAACAACTGTTGGTTATATATTTGAATCTCGCCAATAAATAGATATGAGGTTTAATAAGAATATAAAAGTCAATTATATGAAACAAATTTTCAATTTCGTCAAATCCATGGAAATATACCGAGATGAAACTTATAGATGATGACGACATAGAGACAATTATCGCACTTTATTGCTCGACTAGAACATGATGAACACTAAACCAGTTGGGTTTGTGAATGTGGAGCCCGTTCAAGATGTCACGATACAACGCTGCTAATACTGTTGAACCACAATTATACGAATGGGCAGCTTGCAAATCAAAAAATAGTGGCAAGTACACCATGCGGACTTTATTATTATTTTTGTCCAGCATAAGTACCCCTTATCAGCTGCAGTATATATGCCTGAGTAGTGCACATCTTGCCCACTCAGTGGCACTACTTGATAAGGTTTCAAAATTTTCCTTTAACCAGGAAAATTTCAAACTTGTAAACCTAGCTTCACCATCACTGGGCGAACGTCTAAGCAACTGATAGCAAAGTATTGTAGGTTTGAACACTTTACTTGAACCCGTGAGCACATCATCCTCAACTGGAAGCCCAAGTTGCAATGCTACATATTCCAGGGTGATGGTGCACTCTCGACACAACAAAGAAAATATGTGGATCTTCGAGCGCCATCTCTCAACCAAGGTGGATATTAAGTCAACCATAAACTCAAACATCCGAATCAATACCACTGTTCCAAATTTGACGGCATCCAAGTATGGAGAAATACGTTTGTCCGGCCGGTAGCTTGGACTGTGGACACATGCCCTCAACATGTGGCATCACACTATCCATATTAAATTACTAACGAAACCCTTTTTTTAAAATCGGCTTTTTATTTTTATTTTAAATAAAAATGGGAGTCGCCACCAATCCTTTTTATGAGGTGTGATAGGATCACCTTGTAATTTGATCGCTTTAATAAAAGGTTTGATTTACTAAAATAATGATTTTTTGGTCTACGAAATTCAGGAAATGAGTTCGGGAGTCGGTTACGTACGAGGAAGGATTAGCACCCTCGTTACGCCCAAAATTGGTACCTAATTGATTACTTGATGTCTTAATGTCGAAAATTAAAATTTTGAAGAGATTTTAAAATGCGATCCCTTCGTATTAAGATATTTTAATAGAAAAGGCTTTATTCTGAATTAATAGAAACCCTAGAGTTTCTGGCGCTCCTGGAAAGTTCAGTTTTTCTTTGGAAGGGCTATCGGGCTTTAGGTTATTGATTTGGGCCGTTTGGGGCTGATTTTCTTTTTTGTAAATGGACTTTAAGAATGTTAATTTTTATTTTTATTTTCTGTTTAGGGCCCGGGCAATTACCACATTATTTAAATTCTTCCGATTAAATAAAAAATGACGTGCAACTCTATAAAAAATGACCCACATTGTCTTGTCCACGCTCTCAAAGATTATCCTACTACTAAGGCCATCCTTACCCTTGGTGGTTTAGATGGTAGGCCCCTCAACAAAGATTACCTCTACTATATTGATTGGCTCGAAGATGTTATGCGTATTTTGGATAAAAAAGTTGTCGAAGACTTTATAATGATGCTTTGGAACAGTTGGAATAACCGAAACAATTTTGTGTTTTGTGGGAAGGAAGATAAAGCTTGGGTCATTTGGGATAGGGCTAGAACGCATTGTCATGATTTTTGGATCCATAATTTGGTCAACAATTCGGTGTGCTTCCATTAACTCCTGCTATTAAAAAATGGGAAAAGCCATTGTGCGAGTCTATGAAGATTAATATTGATGCTACTGTCTTCAACAACAAAACAAGTTTTGGAGTGATTATCCATGACTCCGATGGTTTTGTCCTTGGTGGGCGTGGTGGCTTCAAAGATGAGGAAATGACAATGGAATGGACGGAGTTATATGCATTCGAGGAAGGCCTTAAGCTTGCACGTTCTTTGATTATTGCTAACGCCATTTTCGAAACTGATTGTGCCAGCCTCATGAATAGGTTCAAGAAACGTAAAGATGATATTACTATTATTGGCCATTGCATTAAGGAGACCTATAAAAATTTGGAGATGTTTACTACTGCTGATGTTAAGTGGGCCAATCGTAGCTGCAATAACGTTGCGGACTTTATGTGCAAATATGCTACTCTAAATAATTGTAATATGTTGTTTGGTATGAATTATCCTAAGGAAATCCATGATATTGTAATTCGTGATACTTTTAATTGAGTTTTGACCTCTGAGTTTTTTTGTCAAAAAAATAAATAAATTTTTTTACCAGCACATTAGTCATCGTTGTTGTGTGATTGATTGCTTTGATTAGAGAACTCATTTCGATATCTGCACAAATAAAATTGAATAAGCATATCATTTTAAATAATTAATCACCAATTAACCAAAAAAAATTAAAATAATCGATATGGTCATATACGCATAATAAAAATATTCTTGCAGTTGAAATCTATATTTATTAAAAATTATAGAAATATCAACCTAACTAATCTAGTTTAATAGAAATGACAAACATAAAAATAACAATATAAACATATATTTTTTGGTAGAAAATAAATAGCAACTTATATGATTATAACCACTGGTTTCATTACAAAACCAAAGTTTTTTTACGATCCTCTAACAAAATGTCCTTCACTACATTTCAAGGAGCAACAAATGATTGTAAACTAGCAAGACGAGTGGTTATTTTAGCCAAGCAATCCGCAGCTTCATTCTGAGATCTCGGCACATGTCGTAGTCAAATTTCCCATTCTTAGCGCATCATTTCATGAATTAGCATCAATCACCCTTTTTCTTTTTCTTTTTTTAATCCGTAAATTTTTTAATTAATATTTTTTAAAATTTTGATCGATGTTGCTTGACACATCGACAACATTATTAAATTTCTTTTTTGTTTTTCCCTGTTAATATACTCATATTTTCACAAATATTTTTAAAAAATATAAATTAGTATTACTTAACATGGTAGCATCACAAAATTTTTCTTTTAAACACATGATTGAGCTATGATTATTAAAAAAGAGAAGATGATGCCACCGATCTATCAAGCAACACAGACGAACATGGCTGAAAATAGCTTATTTTTGTAAATAATTTATCTCAACCTATTTTCATAATTAATTAATTTTTTATATTATTTATATAAAAAAGCGTCAAAACCCAATGGTGTGTACACTGGCCTTACACGGCTTATAGTTGCGGCCCCGTAGCCGAAGTCGACAAGCCGGTTTTATTTTTTATATTTAGTAGGTCAATTGAGGCGTGTTTTCCGACTTTGGAGGTGGAATGGCTTCACAATATTTTATTCGGCTCAACCTTTATTTGTTTGTTTTCTTAAAATATTTTTTTACTTAAAATTATTTTTGAGAATTTTTTCGACTTTTAATTTTAAAAAATTATAAAATCATCATTAAATTATTCAAAAAATTTATTTAAGTCATTGAGCAATTAAGTTTTTTTTTAAAAAGTCCAGCTAATAAGTTTTAAACAACGATTCGACAATCAATATATTAGATTAGTACCCATTGACAAGTATAAGGACTTACCTTAGATCCAAGCCGATCAGACGATCAGTGTCAGATACTAAAGAAAAAACTGTTTGAATTTTGGCTTGCAAATTCATAATGTTCAAAGTTATTTGATGAAAAAATTTGAATTGTAAAAGAAAATGAGAAAAATAACTTTTAATTGATATAAACATTATAAGCAAATAAAGACATATAGCATTAATTTTAACAGGTTAATGACATAAAAAAATAAATATTTTTTAATTAAATTTCTAGAATTCTTCGAAAAGCGGTCAAAGTCAAAGAGTTCACTATAATTTCGTAAATATGCACAGCTGTTAGCTGTAAAAGCCAAGCCAATAAGCTGACAGCTGTGCCAACCCTTTCCACGTGCGCTCCACACGCTTTCCCCTCCCTATATAAATCCCCCAACTCAATCAATACACTTCCATATTTTCTCAAAAAATAATTTCCTTTTCCTCTCAAATAAATCACAAAAACACTTAGATTTCACCTCATACATGTCAACAGCACCGAGAAAAAGCTCCGCCGTCGACGGCTCCGATCGGCGGCAACCTAGTCGACTTCAACGGTGTGCTCCGGCTTCTATACGGATTAGTCCGGTTTCGAACTGGAACGTTGCGATCCCTCTCTTATCACCGGTCCCTCCTTCGCCTCCCTCGATTGATCTGGGGATGACTGAGAAAAGAGAAGAGCTACCGCGAAAAGAGCAGCAGCGGCAAAAGCAGACAACGGAGCGTCAGAAGCGTGTTTTTGCGATGTGGCAACATCCAGCGGCCCCGTTTTGTTACGAACCGGCGCCGTTTGTGCCGGTTTAGATGTAAACAAAGAAATGTTGTTAGATGTAACGGCGTGTGTCGAGCTTGTTATTCTACTTTGGTTTTGTTCAACGTACACGCCACTAATATTTGTTTATTTGTTCATGTTAATAATTTGACAAAAACATCCACATTTCAATGGATCATCTTCCCTCACCTCCTTTAAACTGCTAAAGATATCACATCTACCATTTCGTGAATGATGGAATAGTAGAAGCTTTTGATGAAGCACAAGGTGGTGCGACCACATTACAATTATAACCTAGTCATATAGGCTTAGATGCAGAGCATGAACTTTGTTTGGGTTTAGATTATCCTGTCCAACCACATCACCTTATTTCTTCCTTTAGATATATACATATATATTATTATATTATTGAGTTAAATAACCCATTAATCAATTTCAATTTAATTAACAAATTATCAAAAATTTATTGTTTTCAATGTGTTTGGTTATCGTGAGTAGTGATCTAACTCTCAATCACATGGTTAAGAGAAAAAATAAAACCACTATGTCACACCTCATGGTATTTATATCTTTTTTATATTTTGATAAATTATACACATTTTAAGAATCATGGGATTTGAACTCAAATCATCAATATAAGGACCCCAATTTTGCACGGCCCTAAATAGAAACCCAAAATAAAATAAAAATAGAAATAAGAATATAAATTAAAGTCCAAGAAAAATTACAAGCCCAAAAAAATTATAAGCCCAAACTAACAAGAACCCTAAGGCCAACAGCCTAAACTAAAATTTCAAAATGCTGAAAACCCTAGCCTCCAGCGCCGCACCCCCTTCTCATGCGCCGCTGTCACCTCGCCAGCGGTTTCATCACATATCCAAAATAAGATCCTAAAAAGAAAATGTTAAAAATTACTTATTCATGTCAAGATTTCGTACATTTATTTGTTTCAAAAAATACATTCTTGAAGAAGTTAAAACTCATATCCAAAATATTCTTTTAATTTTTAAAATTTTAATATAATTTAAATAATAATTACAATTTTACAAATTCAACTAATCAAATTAAGTCTTAAATAAGAATAAATTTGAATCTAATTTCATCCAACTCCATGTGTGAGTAAATGTACTTTGTAACTTACAATAGGGTTAATGTAGTATTTAGTAAGATGGAGAATAATATTCTCCTAAAAATAAATTATTATTGAAAAGCAATTTTTGTTTGGGTTTATCAATTCCTTTAAAGTGTAGACCCAAAAGGTCATTATTAACCCATTTTCTATTAACTACATGTCTCGCCCATCTTTTCATTAGGTTTCTTGCCAATTGGGGTTTTTAATATTTCTCTTAGAATTAATTTACTCTTAATAATTATGAGCTCCATAGTTATTTTTAGTTGAAATCCTTAGAAAAGAATATGTTAATTAATGCCGGTGTATGAAAAAATAATTAATGCTAAATTGTTTATTATGATAACAAATTTTAGGTATCTTGGTTGGATTAAAGATTATCGTGAATAAGGGATTCAAAAGAGTCTAAATACAAATTGATAATCTCGAGAAAGTTACTGCAATTTTGGAGGATGTTTTTAGAATTTTGAATTCAACCCTTCTTAGAAGACTTCATTTGATCTTGTCAACGATAAAGCAGTGGAAAATTTAACATATTTCCTGGGAAGAAAACACATTTGTAAATAGTATGGTTAAGATGATTCGTGATAGACGACCAGGTTTAAGATTGTTTGAGGATCCTCCTTTGAGGGTCTAACTCTCTTTGAGCATGTATTTTTTTTTTAAATTTTCACCAAATATATATATATTAAAAATTTTTATCATACAATTTTTATTCATTTGATCTCTTTCACATGAGTATCAATTAATTGGATTCATTTTTCAGTTTAATTTTCAAGAGTCTCTTACTTGTTGAGCTAAATATTTTAGGTTTAATCAAATCAGTCTTATTTCATTTTACAATAATTTTGAGGTTTTGAATTTGAATATGTTTAGGAATATAATATATCTTTGGATTCAAGTGTTAGAAGATTTATAAGTAATTTGAAAATTATATTAAAAAAACTTATTTTGGCTTTAGGTTTTCTATATCTATTCAACTATTCATTTAATATTGAAGATTTATCTAGTATTTAAAAGAGTTCCGACACAAATATTAATTTTGAAAAACATATTTAGACAAAAAATAAATACTTACCGAGTCAACAGTTAGATAAAATATTGTGTCTTGGTCCGATCCGTTTTACTATTTGAGATATAGTCAAAAGAGTTGGTAGAAATCAATAGCTCATTTTATATAAAAATTTAGACAAATTTTGTTTGCGTTAAGACAAAAAAATCGGAACTCAACCTAACTTAATAGTCGACTTAGTTTATTTTTTTGGTATTGAAATTTATTTTTAAAATTTGTTCTCAGTCTCTATACTTAAAAAAGTTAAAAATTAAGTTCTCCAATTGTTTTGATATTTAAAAATTTTAGTCCAATCATTAAAATCGTAAGTAATTTCTATCAAAATTTGTCAATTTGACATGTTGATTAAATGTCTTCATATGATTAACAGAAAATAAACATGTTAAGTTGATAAATTTTAAAAAATAAGAAAATTGAATTTCTAACTTTTGAAGTACATGAACTAAATCTTAAATTTTGTAAAGTTGAGAGATTAATAGCTTATTTTAACCTATTTTCAATTAACATTTTCTTTTTCCCGTTGTTGTCTTATTTTGGCTGGAAAAATTTTCAAACCTAAACCTGGAATAAAATGTATACATAAAGAAAGGGTTTAATTATGAATAATCTTTTTATTTTAATTTGTAAAAATTTAGGGTGGGTTTGAATGGACGGTGTGTTTACCTTTTGTTAATGTAAAAACAGTAGTGATAGTGAGATTAGATACTATTAACCATCGTACTTAATCTAATTGGACACTACTGGTACATTGCAAGTTAAATTGTTTACCAGAAAGTCAATACTTTAACAATTTAGTAGATATGAACCATTCAAGTTAAATTGGACTAATTTATCAATTTTCGTAAAGTAAGAAACTCAATTTTGAGAAAATTAATGAGAAGAAGGAAATTCATAATTAAACCTAAAGAAAGTGACAATTTCCCGCGTTATCAAAACTTTTGCCAAAAGATTTGTTGGTGATGGAAGAAAACTTTGATTGATTGCTAAAGAAGTTGTTTACACTTTGATGACTTTTGATAATTATGAATCCAATTATCCAATTGCTTAATCAATCAATCAAATTAGTCAAAAAGATGATGAGGTTATTCTAATCTTTATCTTTTCTTTAAAAAGATAAACACTAAAAAACAATGCCACCCCCACCATGAAAGTGCCACTCTACGTATGTCATTTCCATCAAAAGCAACCCAGTTGTGTAATACATAAAGTAGTTTTTGTAACCTTCGACCCAATATAATATGATGCATTTATATGAAAAGATTTAAATTCAAGACATACAATTAATATTTGGTATATGAAATTTTGATATTTTTATATATGATTTTTATCATGTGGGTTATATCATGTTTGATATATATTTTAGAAATTTTCCAATGACTAATTATTTCTCACCCATAAAATTTGAGTCCAACCTCAAAGCTATTGGGAAAATCTGGAGAGAAAATGTAAGCATCAACCAACCCCTTTTGCTTGCTGATTTCTCCTAGCAATGTAACTTATCCTGAACAGCTAATGGATGGGCAAATTGTCATGATGAGCACTTTAATTTTTTGAAATTACACTTTGGTTGTCCACTAATTGACCTATTTATTTCACTTACATTTTTCTTTTGGGTGAAAAGATAGAAAATTCAAAAGAAACAAGCTCCTAAAGGGATCCTCAAGCAATCTTAATCTTAGACTTCTGTTATGAAACATCTTGATAGAAGTATCGACAATTATGTTTTCGTAAGGAGAAAATTTTGGGCCCAATCACATCATGTCATTATTACTTTTCTCCAATTAAATTAATTTTGTTAATAAAATATTAATTCAATTTTATAAAAATATTATATTCTTTAAGGATGGCTTTATATTTATTTAATTTAAATTAATAAGAATTGAATTGAAAACAAAAGTAAAAGAAACATCAGAAAATTATTGAGTGTTTTGAGCCCACAACACGATCAATATTATCTTCAGTTAAAATTTTGTTTCCCAACTCTATCGAAAATTTTGTAGGGTTTATAAAATGAGAATGCCTCAAAATGTTTGAAAAGATAAAACTATAAATCTCAAATTATTTATCGAGGACTCAAAAAGTGGTTGCAACAATTGGAAGTAGACTTTTTCTTGAATCAAATTTAAATTCTGAAAAAATTGTACATGAAGATTACTTTTCACTCAAAACCATAAAATGGACGAGAACATTTAAAAAAGAATAATTTATATAGTAAAATGCTCAGCGAAAATGAAACGTCATATTATTAGTAGTCATATGTTTGTTGGAACAAACATTGGATCTTTTCATAGATGTTATCTATTTATGTCCCCAAAATGAAAATCTGTGGGTTTGTCCTTTTGCAGATTGGTGTTGAAAGATCATAAGCTGGTAGCATTGCCATGACTCAGTTCTTTTGTTTCTTTTTGTTGAAGTGGAATTGGAATTTGAAGTGAGAACCCCATCTTCAAGCCTTTCCTTTTGTCACTATTTTATTGTTTACTTGACCTGTTTTTATTAAGGGTGGCCAACCCATGTGGCTAGTTTTTCATCCAACAACCTCTTTCTTTTTTGTTTGATTACTACGAGTTGCGTTTGAAAGAAGGGATAAATAACTAATTGAGGCCTAAATTTGATAAGGGTCTAAGCTTTTTTTGGTCAGGCACTAAATTTGAAAATTGTTTCTACACTGAGGCTTGAATTTCTTTTGTCCAAGTTAACCTTGAAAGCCCTAAAATTCAAGCCCCGTGTAAAAAAATTGTCAAGTTCAAACTCTAATGTGAGAATAATTTCTAAATTCAGTGACTAATTTGGATAAAAAAAGTTTAAGCTCCAACATGGGAACGGTTACTTAGTTCATACCCCAATGTGGGAATAATTGTCAAATTTAGGATCTAACTTAAATAAAAATAATTCGGGCCGAATGTGCAGACCCCAAAATAGTGATTTAACCCTTCAACTTTTGTTATATTATTTTGCTTCATTGAAAAAGATAATTACTACCATTTGGAGTTTTCTATTTAAAAGAAGTCATAATTTAAAAATAGAAAAAGAGATTAATTAAATTTTAGATTTCTTACCCAACTCGAATTAAAATTTTACTAGAAAAATTATTATTAAAAATATTTTTAATAACATGAATCATTTAGATAAAATTCCAAGTACAATCCAAATAGATTTAGGTAAGAGATTTGGAATTGTTGTTCTGCCACCATACCTAACCCAACTTAGCTAATAGAGGATTCAATGTAAAGATTAAAATAGTTTCATATATTTTCTTAATTATTTATATGAATAATATTTTAACGATTCAATCGTTATATTTTATGATATATTTATATAGATTATGTATGTCAAATTTAATGTAAATTTAAATTTCTAATTAATTATTTTATATAAAATAAAATCGAACATTGAATATATATTTATATATAGAGTGTTTTAAATTGATGTAATAGAGGCATTGGATTAGTTTGAGAATTTACGTGCATAATATATATAATTATATTAATAAATTTAACATCAAATCGTTAAAATAATAATCATATAAACAATTACAAAACTATATAAACCTACGTTAATTTTTACATGAATTCCTCTTATTTGACCAAATATTTGTTGGATTTAGAAATTAGACCTAAATGGTGTAACAAATGCACATTTCAAAGTTTTAAACTTGCAAGTGTAACAATTAAACCAACATTCCCATTACCCTACATTTACCTTCTTTAGGATGGAACTCTTTTGATTGGAATTTGTTGGGAAAAAGTTTAAAACATGTAACCTTTGACTTGAAATTAAAGGGGTTAATATTGTATCGGTAGATTTGTTTTGTTTTGGTATGTTTTAGTGTATCGTCTCAGGTTTATTGTTATTTTTTATATTTGAGTTGATTACAGATATTTCTAAACTTTGAAATTTATTTTAATTATGTTTTCAAACTATCTATGTTATACTAATTTGATCCTTCCATTATTAAAATTGTTAATTTAATTGTTAGTGATGACAACGGAGTGGGACCAAGGCTTCAAAGAGTGTCATTGTGTAGTCGATTATATATGCTCTTTTTGATACAATGCTTAAAACTATCCATAGTCTCTCCTCAACTCATAAATAGGAGGATAATGCGTTTCAACGCACTCGAACTCACATCTTCTTGCATTGACAATAATACCGATGCAATCGAGCTAATACTCAACCAATTACTCTACATATTTAAAATTCCCAATTTGCAAAGCAATTTGCCCACTTTGGAAATGCTTTATTCCCCTTGGAGAAGGTATAGGAAATTAATAAACGTTTTATTTTTGGGACCATGTTTTTTTTTTCTCCCCAAACCCTCCCAACTAACAATCTAGCAACATCTAATGCATTCTCTCCTTCACACAAACATTCATACATGAAAGCTTTATGGTGTATGTGTGAAAAGTGTGAAATATCTAAGTCAAACTACTTTCTAAATATGTTGGTTTGGGAGGGTTTGGGTTGCTTCTCTTTTTTGACCAATAAGAAGAAGAAAAAAATTGGGTCAAAACCACTTGATATCTTAGTACTAATGAGGTCTCACCTTTTAGGTGGTGATATCAACCACAATATAAGTGAACCTTCAAATGTAATGAATGCCATTAATGTACATCTCAATTAGTAATATCCTAGTGCTAGCACAAATTTTTTGTCTTGTTTAATATAGAAATTAAATAAAAATGTCCATCTCAATTAGCAAACTCTACATTTGATGTCCATTATCAGATTATGTTTATAGGATTGTTGGATAAGAAAGTTAAATTCAAATAATATTTAAAAAAAAGAAATTTTTTGATACCATATTTGAATTAGATTTCAACAAATCGAGTAAATTTGTTCAAGTTGATTTAATTCAATCTATATTAATTTATCGATTGAATCTTAGTTTAATTGACATTGATATTATTACCAATGTAGGAGGATGTGGGTTCGAATGTGCTGAACCGCTTTATCCTTCTAATCAAGATTTGGGAAGAGATTATGAGTAATTTTATAATGTTATTTATTTATAAATCATAATTATGTTGATTAATTAAAAAAAAGGGTAAAATTAAAAGAGAAATGAATAGCCAATGGCAAAACATTTTCAAAGCTCTCATAGACAACATTCAAATACCACCATCCCTTCTTTTTTCAAACACTCACGCCTCTCTCCTTTCTAATTTTCAACCCAAAAGAAATAAAATGAACTCGAAAGGATTGTCTTCTTCTTTAGGGAAACCCCATTTTTAAAAAATAAGGAGATTTTCAGTTTCAGCTGTTGAGACCCCAAAAGGCAAAGAAGCTCTCAACTTATTCAGCAATGGTAGCAGAAACTTGGATACATAAACTGGGAAGCCAGGTAAGTTCCAATCTTAAACATGCTTTTCTTCTCGACCCTTC
The DNA here is from genome assembly GCF_007990345.1 of Gossypium hirsutum. NCBI lineage: Eukaryota > Viridiplantae > Streptophyta > Magnoliopsida > Malvales > Malvaceae > Gossypium > Gossypium hirsutum. Next base: position 5,572,327 of record NC_053438.1, on the reverse strand, counting down.
TTCCAAGAAAAAGAACACCCAAAACAACCCAACATCCAAAAAGCATGAAACTGTCGGTATCTTGTCTTTTGAAGTTGCCAATGTCATGTCCAAAACTATTCATCTCCACAAATCCCTGTCTGAACCCGAGGTTTCTAAGCTCAAATTCGAGATCTTAAACTCCCAAGGCATTTCCAATTTGATTTCTTCTGATGAGAATTACCTTCTCTCCCTTGTTTTAGCTGAAAAGCTCGATGAGTTAAACAAGGTTGCCAATGTTGTCTCTAGACTAGGCAAAAAATGTAATGAACCTGCTTTAACAGGTTTTGAACATGTTTATGGAGATGTAATTAATGGGGTTATTGATGTTAGAGAGTTAGGATTTTTAGTCAAAGATATGGATGGAATGGTTAAGAAAATGGAAAGCTATGTTAATTCCACTGCTAATTTGTATAATGAAATGGAGGTTTTGAATGAATTAGAACAGGGTTCTAAGAAGTTTCAAGCAAACCCTCATGAGGAAAGTAAGAGAGCTTTTGAGCAAAAATTGATTTGGCAGAAACAAGATGTTAGGCATCTTAAAAATGTTTCACTTTGGAACCAAACATTTGATAAGGTTGTTGAGTTGTTGGTTAGGACTGTTTGTACTGTTTTTGCTAGGATTCTTGTTGTTTTTGGGGAGTCTTCTTTGAGAAAGGATAGTGAATTTGGGAGGGTTAATGGTGGTTTTCGTGATCGAGACGACGTCGTTGTTTCGAGGCATTTGAAACGGGTTCTTAGTAAGAGTAGTAGTGTTGGGAGTGTTCAGCCTGGGAATGTGACGGAGAAACGGGGAGTGACTTTGAAGCATAGGGGGATTGATTCTCGAAAGGGTGAGTTCGGGTTGTTTCGAGTTGAGGATTTCGGTTTTGCTTGTGGGACTAGTCCTGGGAGGTTTTTCACTGATTGCCTTAGTTTGAATTGTTCAGTTTCAAGGTACGGGGACAACGGCAATGATGATGGGAACGTTGGTTGTGATAATCGAAGTAGCCAGATTTCGGGATGTTGTAGTGTTGCAAATGATGGGCCGAAGAGAGAGCGGCAGAATAGCTCCCCTTTTCTTCAGTCCCAATGTAGTGTTCTTTTGAATGAAAACCAGAGAAAATCCAACTTTGGTGTGTTGAATAATGCACAATTTGGTCCTAAAAGTAGGTTAGCAGTATATGCTTCACCCTCCACTGTGGGAGGTTCTGCTCTTGCCTTGCATTACGCGAATGTAGTAATCGTCATTGAGAAGTTGCTGCGGTACCCTCATTTGGTCGGCGAAGAAGCTCGAGACGATCTGTATCAGATGTTGCCAACAAGTCTGAGACTGTCTCTGAGGACTAATCTCAAGTCCTATGTCAAGAACTTGGCGATATACGATGCTCCATTGGCTCACGATTGGAAAGAAACTCTCGACGGGATTTTACATTGGCTTGCCCCAATGGCACATAACATGATCCGATGGCAAAGCGAGCGGAATTTCGAGCAGCAACAAATTGTTACTCGGACGAACGTTCTTCTCCTCCAAACATTATATTTTGCAGATAGGGAAAAGATCGAAGCAGCTATCTGTGAGCTTCTTGTTGGGTTGAATTACATATGCCGTTACGAGCAGCAGCAAAACGCATTGTTGGATTGTGCAAGCAGTTTCGATTTCGAGGACTGCATGGAATGGCAGATGAAATATGGAAATTTGTACATTGATTAATTACGAAGTTCGAATATTACAAATACATGTAGAGATTTGTAGACTATTTTTCTTGACCCTCGTAGTTCAACAAGATGTTAATATCTCAGTTACGCATGGAAAGGCTTTCCCTGTAATCAAAGCTTGAAGTAGATTAATGTATCCACTTTTGAAGGTATGGGAAATCTTTACTTCTTTAGTATATATAATTTGGATTAATTTATAAAAAAATATATTCGTATATGAAGGGTTAATATTTGATGCACTTACAATCTATAATTCTATACGTCTATCTTCCCTAATAGTGCATAGAATTATTTACCCTTAATATATTAAATATAAATCCATATATGTTTCTTTGTAGTTCCTTGCTAGTTTAATGCAATCAATTTATATGGTGTCCCAATATGAAAGTAGCTACTGATGTAGTGGAAGCATGCAAAATGAATAGCATTATTGGTTTTAAGCATTCCTGAAATTTATATATAATATATATATATATATCATCATTACCCTGTACTTGAATGCCTTGATTTCATGAAGATGTTAACTGATAATGAGAAACTGGCATTCATCATGTTTAAGTGCCACCCTTTTATTCCCCTTTTTGATGGGAAGTCATGAGGACATCCACTCATTAGTTTTCTGGCATGAGGGCTTTTTTTATCTACTCATTGCGCCTTTATGTTGCTTCCATGTTCGAGTACTTATGTCTATTCCTCCAAATACATGAAAATCTATTGGATATACCTGTATACGTTGCTTAATTAAAGTCCAAGTAACATAGCATTTGTTTCATCCTTTCAAACTTCAACATGTAATGATTGTTGCTGGGTTGAATTTGTATTGTGAAATCAGGATTTGTCAATGGTGGAAAACAATCCCGATTAAACTTATCTCAACTATCCGTCTGAACTTGAGAGGGTTCGGCCTAAACTTTTTGGCTCTAAAAATAAATTTGAATAAAAATATTCAGCTAATTTAAAATATGAGTTGAGTTTAAGCTCCAATACTGAGGGTTTGAGTTAGACTTAATCATGGGCAGGTCGCCCGCTTAGGTCTAAAAGTTTGCTCAAAAAGTGTAAGAGTTTGGATAAAAATATAGGCTTGAAAAATGAGTTTAGACAAAAAAATAATGTCTGTTTTCTAAACAATGGACCAGGTCTCTGGTAAGATTTTTCTACCCAAGCTTGGCCCAAATCTACCTAATTTTTTTTCTCCTAATTGTTTGTTATTGTTTTGTTGTCATTTTGCTATTATATTACTATTTTTTTTGTAATTATTTGGATATTGTTTAACTTTGTTTTATTGTTAATTTTGCTACTATTTTAGAAGCATTTGTTTGCTAAGCTGCAACTATATTAGTGTTATTTAAATATAAAGATATTTTTTAATATATTTTCAATTTATTGGAAAATATTTATTTTAATGTTTTTAGTATATTTGATATATTATATTTTTTAAATTTGTTTTTATATAAAAAAATTTTGATATTGAACAATCAGGCTCGAGTTTTAGCATTTTTTATCTGTGTTGAGCTTCGGCAAAATTTTAGGCTCATTTTTCGGATTGAGTCACACTCAAACTTAAAAAATAGCTTAAAATTTTACATTGACCCAGCCTAAATTTGACCCGGACCATAATCAGGTCTAGTCCGACTCATGTTTTAAGTTGTTTTTTTTATAAAAAAAAATTGTAATACTTCTGATATTATAGCCTCCCTGCCATCATATGCAGTCAAATGGCCCAAGATTGGTGCTTACCATGTAAATGGGCTACTGGTTTATGGACAAGCGATCACGTGGTATCTTCTGACAATTACTAACTATAATTTATTACAATTTTAACCATTTTTAGTTTGACAATACTTTTGAAAGGTGACGTGAAAAAGTATTTTTGAGAAGTGGTTTTGAAAAGTTTGGTTTAAAATTTAAATGTTTAATATTATTTTAAAAAATACTTTTGAGAAATAAAATGTCCACTTTAGACATGTTATTATTAAGTAACAAATATGCATTTAAATAATATTTAAATTAGTTAATATTATTATATTTTAATAAGAATATAAAAAAATATTATAACTTGTTGTTAATATTTTAATATATGAAATATAAATTTTAAATATTTTTAAGCAATAAATATTAATTATTTATAAAATTTAATTAGAATATATAAATTATATTTTAAATATTTAAATATAATTGTTAAATATTTGTAATTAGTATTTTAAAAAATATTTTTTATTTTTAATTAATGATTTTTACACATTTGTAATTAAACACCAAGAAAAAAAAGGGAGAAAGTACTATGTTATTGGAGGGGTGAAAAAATAATTAAGCACTAAAAGTGCTTTTGGGAGAGGAAAAGCTAAAAAATTTTACTTCTCATTTTTTAAAGTGCTTTTGAAAAACATTTTTGAAAAGTCAAAAATTTCAGAAAAAAACAGCATATTTAGTACAACTTTTCTTCTAAAAGTGTTTTTGGATCTAGAAGTGCTTTTTTTAAGCACTACTAAACAGGCCCATCAATTTAATAAGTTGGATGAATGACATTAGTTATGATGATTAATTTAATTTTGTATGCTGTTAAAATAGGTTAAGTAGATTAGTTATCGGCCAATGTTTACTTTTTTTAATAGTTAAATATATTTATAATATATAATATATAATTTTTTTAAACTAAAATTCAATCTAATTTGTGTTTTATTCTTCACAAAAACATACAAATTTAAAGATAATGAAATAATAAAATATATTATTTTATATTAATATTTATATATTTTAATAATTAAATTTAAATAAAAATATTTTAAAATTTATTTAATTTAAATTTGAGTCAAGCCGACTCAAAAATAAAAGTCCTTGTCCAATCCTAATCCCATGGATAATTCTACTCGACACCTATAAACATCGAGTTTCTTTGAATTTAATGTATTTAATTTTGATTGGTAGGGAGTTTAGCCCTAACAAATACAAAATGGCCTCTAGTAGTTGTGGCTCTGTTATAGGATAACATTGCTTTAGTAGTTGTGGTGTTGAGGAGGAAAACAAGAAGAATGAAGAGGGTGGCTCATACAGTGGTGATTTGCTAAACGCCATTTGAGTGGGAGGTTAAGCAAGGTAGAAGCATAAAGAGAAGAAGTTGAAGAAGAACATCCTCTTTAAGGATAAGGGAGGGGTATTTATATTCAAGGTTGACTACCCCTTGGCATTAGGTCTTGATACATGTCTATGTTGGTCTTGTTGTGGTTAACCTCCTAAGGAACATGATAGCCTTCTTACCCAGGCGACATTAAAACTAATGGATTTGGTGATTCGATTGTGATTAGATTGATGCGGATTTGAAGAAAGCCTACATGGGCTCTTTGTGTAATTTGTGCAAGGAAGAGACTGAACATTTGTCTTTGACAAGATAGTTTAAAATCACTCCATGTGTCGAGCATGCTTGTGTTGGCGATGACCATAGTTGGAAGGGTGCCACCCATGGATAAGATTGTGATTGGAAAGTTAAGGTTGACAAAGCCCATTCTAGCAAGATATGCATAACATGTGGATATGGTAATTTTTATTAATTGGTTATTTAATCTAGTATTTATTTATTGTTAATATTTAATTTTTTATTTTGTTGCACATAGTATTTTGATTGTTTTTGTTTTTGTGCACTTATTAGGTTGAGGAATGATGTCGAAACCATTTTTTTGGTTAACAAAAATTTAGTAGTCGACTTAAAAATGAAAATTGGAGTCGTCACCGATCTTTAATGAGGTGTGATCGGATCACCTTGAAAACGATTTTAGGTCTACGAATTTTGAGAAAATAGGTTAGGGAGTCGGTTACGCACGAGGAAGGGTTAGCACCCTCGTAACGCCCAAAATTGGTACCGAATTGATTGTTTAATGTCTTAGTGTCGAGAATTTAAAACGATTTTAAAATACGAACCTTTGAAAAGAAAATTTGAATGAAATAAATTGGATGATGAGGCTCACTCATTTCAAAGAAATAAATTGTCACACTCAGTAAGTTAGAGTGCAACATTTTAAATCCTCAAAATTAAGTTCATCTTTTGACTTTTAAAACCTATGCATTTTGAGAAGGATATCTGATTATTTGGGTCAAATGAGAAAATCAAAACCCAGTAAGTTAGGGTTCGACTTCACAAAATTCCTAAATATCGAATATTACATTTATTTTCATTTGTTAGAAGAATCCTCGTCTCGAGAAAACAATATGTTATATCTAATGCGTTAGGACACCATGTATTGAATTCCCGAGAATGAGCTTTTTATTTATGTTTTAATTAAAAAGAATATTCGGTCTCTTAGATCCCGAGGAAGATTGGAATCCAGTAAGTTAGGACACAATCTTTTCGGGGATCCCAAATACCGAGTGTTGCGTTATTTTGAAAGCTTTGAATAAAATGATTTCGAAGCTTAAACCATATTGAACGTAACTTTCTAAGCAAATAAAGCGCGATGGAAAGTACAATGCAAAGTGATAGTTCGTAAGCCAAAATATACACTAATGAACACAAATAATCAATCAATACAAATAATTAATACAATGCACATAATAATCTCACATCATATATTATGTTGACATTCAAAGGCTAATGAATTAAAGGTCAATCATAGCACCAAACAAATTAACACATATGAAATTGTACAAATTTTTAAAACAACTTAAGAAATATGAAACAAGCGAAATTATAATTAATGAATTATTTGTATAAGAAAATCTAAAATAAATTATATATATAAAGTTTGAAATAACCCAAGCATATAGTAAAATAGGGTTTAAAGATAGATATATAAAACAATTTAAATAAGTGATGAAAAAAACAAATAAATAGTACGTGAAAATGAGTTTTAAATAGCTAATATAAATCAATTTAAAACAAATAGTATAGGATAATTTTAAAATTAATATATATAAAGCAACTAAAAACAAAATAATATATAAGATAAATTAAAATAAATCATTTACAAAGCAAGTCAAAATAACATATAATGAGTTAAATATAATATATAAAGGAGGAATTTTAAAATAAATCAATTTAAAGATAATCAAATTTTGAAATAATACGTATAAAAGCCATTTAAACTAAATAACATATATGTATGTATATATATATTAGAATAAGTGCTATATACAATAGTTTAAAATATGTAAATAAAATAATGTAAAAATAGGAAATAAAACGATAAAATATATATTAAAAAAATCAAAATAAAGGTTAAGAATTAAATTGAAACCACAGCAAAACATGGGGTACAAATAGTAAATAATGAAAGGAGGCAAGGGACCATATTACAATGCGCGCGAAGAAGCAGGGATCTAAACAGTAGATAGCCCAGTCTTTTCTATGCGCAACGTTTCGAAAAGGACCAAAATAAAACAATACAAAAATTTCAGGGTAAAAATAAAAATAAAAGAAGTTTTAATTGTGAAACCATAAAAGGCGGAGGGACCGAGGTTGAAAAAATCCCATCAGACCCAAAATGCGCGGATCTGATTGCGTCCAGGTCGGGTTCAAGCGTGGGTCAGATCCTAATACGACACCGTTTTGGAGCCATTGAATCTAGCTCCAAACGGTGTCGCTTTGAACACTTATAAATGCCTCTTAAAAACCCTAAAAAGAACCAAAGAATCAGGAGCCATTTCCTTCTACTCTCAGCCGCCTCACAAGCCCGAAATCTCTCTACTATCAACTCCGATTTGGAACGGAGCAAGCAGAGGTTCCGACGACGTGCTCACAGGTAAGATTCCCCTCTTTTCTCTTTTTGTTTCGTGTGTATATGAAAAAGGAGCAAGAACAGAACGAAAAAAGAGAAAAAAAAACTTTAAAAACCCTTCTATTGCTTTTTTGATTCTTTTTGTGTATTGATTGTGCCTAACCGTTTACAATGCATATTTGGCTTTTATATAGCCAGAAAAATGAAAAATACAAAAGAAATCCATATATTTTTTGTTGTTATCATCTGGCTTTTTGTTATTGGCTTTTTCTTTGCTGTTGTTTGTGTGTCTGTTGCAGGTACGACCGTACGGAGGAGCGTGGTGTGGAGGCGCGCGTGTGGGAGGCTATAGTTGCGGCGGCTGGAGTCATTCTGGAAACCCTAAGGGTTTCTAAAAATTATTTTTCTATTTTGAGTTTGTTGTTTGTAAATGGATACTTAAAATTGGCCTACTGTTGTATATATATATTTTATATGGTGGTTTATTGTTTGGGCCGGGAAAATATTGGGCATTACAAATGAAACCTTCAAAATTGACAACATGCACATTATCTAATTCCAAATAAAGAGTAAGGTCGACTAAAAGCATGTCTAGAGGTAGCAATTTTTTAATGTGTATGTAATACTTCAAAATCTAATGCAATTATCGCTGCCTATAGCTTTTGTGGAAAGGTGGACATCAAAGACTCTCAACTTTTACTTTCCTTCTGATGAAGTGACAACCACGTTGAAAAATGTAGCCATAATCCTGATCCTTCCAATTGAAAGCGTTGTCGTCACTAGTGTGACTCAATATGATTGGTGGAATGCTGATGATAGATAAGTTTTGGTAGAGGAACTCACTCTTGTCCCCAAATATAGTTGAGGGTATCGAGCACTTAACAAAGTGGTCGATTGAAATACAAAAGAATTTAACGGTTAGTCACCCTTCTACAAATATGAATGTAAATACAAATATCGTTTACAATACTGATCCCATTTCATCCATTATCTTTTTCACTAATGAAAAGTTAAAAATATATTTATATTTCAATTTTAGAAAGTATACATGCATTTAAGTTTTTATAATGTACCAATTGAGTCTTAACTTTATTGGCATTGACATTGTTACCAATGCAGGGGGAAGTGAATTCGATTGGCATGGACATTGTTATTAAATTGATTTCAAAACAATTTGGATCACATCACTTACTATTACAAATCTAAATTGATTATTAGGCCACAATTACTTGCCTATTTATCTGTTTGGGTAATGCTGGATCATAGTGAAACATGCCTAGCCCAAATACTACAACTGAATAAAGTGCCGGCGGGCGTAAATGAACTTAAAGCCGGAGAAGGCACAAAGCATTACAAGCCCAAATGCTTGGACACAACGTATAGTACCCTTACATTGTACATCTTTTTCGTCATAGCAAATTTTGTTTTATCATTTTAACATTTTCAATTATAATATTTGTTTATTCATTATTCTTACTTAATAATTAATATTTTTTCTACATCAATTAAACATATAAATATATTTATAAATATTATTATATACATAAAATTAATTTAATATCTTTAATAGTTATTTTGTTATCTAACTGTAATTGATATCACTATTACATTTGAATCTAAATATATTTTAAATTTATCCCTACAATGGTCAATTTTATTATTATAATAACTAATCTCATCACGATTACTTTTTTTTTAATCTGTAATCAAATTTACTGCCCATTAAACCTAATTATGAACTCAAATTGAATCTTAACCTTTTTCCTTTCCACATCAACTAAGGGTCCGTTTGTTTACATGTAAAAAATTTTACGAAACATATTTTTTGCATTTTCCTGTGTTTGTTTCATAGAAAATAATTTGGTCAACGGAAAATAAGCCATTTTTCTTGTAAAATGAAAGCGTAAGTCATTTTCCGGAAAAGAGCTCCTCTATAGGTAATTTTATTTTTATTTAAAAATCAACTTAAATCAAGTTTAATATTATTATATTGATAATAAATTTTATTTTTATTTTTACAAATATTTAAATATTAATATAAATTATTATATATTCAAATTTATTAACCATACATATTTAATTATTTATATTTAGTCATATAATAAATTATTAATATATTAATATAAATTATTATTTTAATAAATTATTTAATATTTTAATTTTATTTTAATAATAAATTTTAAAAATAATAATTAAAAATAATATTCTTCACATATTATTGAAAATATTCAATATTAATATTTTAATAATAAATATTTATTGCAATTATAAATATATTAACAATAAATGTTTTGTAGTATAAATGTTAAAATATGTCATAAATCTACGTACTCTTCACAAATTCTCAATTTAGTCTGTATTTTTATTTTCAAGAATTTACTCCCTCTACTTTTAATATTTGAAAATCAAGTCCAACTATTGATATTGTTAAATTTTTTTGTCAAATTTATTGATGTCACATTTTTAAATAAAAAAATACGCCCTTAGTAGTCATGTAATTAAAAATGGTGTTGTAATGAACGTGAATTTAAAAAAATATTTTTAATATATGCAAAAACAATATAAATATAAAATTATAGATATAAAATAAACCCAATTAAACAATAAAAAGATAAGAAAATCTCCAATGTATGTTTGTTTTATTCAAAACAACTTTTGTGAAATATTTTTAAGAAATCTATCAAACAACAGAAAATATTTTACACATAAGAAAATATTAACCTTTTTCAGGAAAATAAATTTGTTTCTAAAAATCATTTTCTGAAAAGTCATTTTCGACCCTAAAATGAAAATGAAGCCCAGAGACAGAAATAATATACCAATAAAAATTGTGCAACTTGCTCAATTGGTCGAACTCTTTTGTCTGTTTAAAAATAGGTATTATTATATGTAAGATGGTTTAGGGCGTGTTTGGTTTTATTTGATTATCATAAATGATGCTGTTTCCCTATCATTCGTCACCACTAATGATGTATTGCACCGGTCTTGGAAGCTTGAGTTTCTTATATGCCGATTTTAAATATATGAATTTTAATTTTATTTGTTATAGAAATGGTAGAATGAAATGTATAAATTCTGTATATAAGTTAATTGAATTTTAATGTATTATATATATTTTTAAAAAATATAAAAATAATTTTGTTAAATTCACAATTTTTTAGAAATTTCAAAATCACTAATAAATATATACCCAATAAATCCATTGATTAGATAAACAATCACGAATGCATATCATTTATATAAGTGAAACTTTTTGAGACAATGTTTAAAATTACTCATAGCTCCTCCCTAACTCATAAATAGGAAGACAATACGCTTCAACGTACTTGAACCAAGATCCTCCAAATCTGAAATAACTAACCCTCTTTTTGCCATCTCTTTCCATACCCTTTTCAATGGAGTTCTTACTTCAGCGATGTCAGTCTTGACTTCTTCCCCTGTACCTTCGTTCAATATATTCACTCCCTTATCATCATGATTGGGCAATGGACCTTCTGCGCTGGGTGAGTCATCAACTTTGACAACCCCCAATTTTATAAGTCCTTCTACAACCTTCTTGAAAGCGGTACAATTTTCTATTGAATGTCCTAAAATTCCCGCATGGTAGTCACATTGAGGTTTCATGTCATACCATTTTGGATACGGGGGTTGTAGAGGACTCAAGTAACGAGGGGCAACAACATGTGTATTAAATAACTTCTGATACAACTCTTAATATGTCATTAGAATGGGAGTGAACTGGGGCTTCTCAGTATTTTGCCTCATTCCCGATTCTTGTTTCAATGAGCCTTATTGATTAGCAACCATATTCCCTAGTTGATTCACCGTAATTGATTCACTGTATGCGTTCACATTGTTTACTTCATCTTTTCTTTTCTTTGAAGCTGACCTTCGATTATTCTCCCCACCATCTATTTTTCCACTTTTAATAGCATGTTCAATCATTTCGCCATTCATGATTATATCCGCGAAACTCTTTGAGGCACTTCCTAACATGTGCGTGATAAACGACACCTTCAATGTGTTGATGAAAAGCATCGTCATTTCTTTTTCCAAAAGTAGTGGCTGAACTTGAACTGCAATCTCTCTCTACCTCTGTGCATATTGTCTAAAACTTTCGTTCGATTTCTTTTCCAAGTTTTGCAAAGTAATTCTGTCAGATATTATTTCAGATACATGACTGTATTGTCTCATAAAAGCCTGCGCCAAATCCCTCCAAGTGTTTATTTTGGCCCGGCTCAACTGGTTATACCATTTAGATGCCGCCCAAATGAGGCTATTCTGAAAACAATGTATTAACAGCTGATCATTGTTAATGTACCCGGTCATTCTCCTACAGAACATTGTAATATGGCCTTCAGGGCAACTGTTCCCACTATATTTCTCAAATTCCGGCATCTTAAACTTGTAAGGAAGTACCAAATCCGGAACCAGACTCAGATCTTTTGCATCTATTCCACGATAACTTTCAATGTTTTCTATCGCCTTAAACTTCTCTTCAATCTATTTTCATTTCTCCTCTAACTGTTTTGGTAATTCTTCCTTTTCTTTATCCTTCTCAGCTACTTCATCGAAGTCCGGGACAGCAAGATTAACTGGGTTTTCACCGGGGTTAGAACCTAATCCAGCTTGGGAGTTCATCGGTATTGGAGTATCTGCTTGAAACCGCTAAGGCCTTTTTGAGACAGAGGATCTACACGGCTGCACCTCAGTCTGAACCTGCGCATGCGGAGGTGTAAAGCCTGGAGGATAGGTGGGTCCAGTCTTGTCTTATTCTTCATCATTGATCATAGGGCCTTTCCCCTTATTTAATCCTTTTAATATTTACGTCAGCTCAGTCATCATATCTTTTTGAGACTCTAGCATCTTTTCTGTCATGTCCTGTTAATTTTTTTCCAATTGTTCCTTCATTTGTATCTGTAACTGATCTTGCATTTCCTTTTGAAGTCGCTCCAACTTTTCCAATTGTTGATCCATAATTTTTGATTTTGCACGGGTACCGTAGCGGTGTTTGGTTGATGAGTTTTTGTAGGTTTCTAGATTAACTGAAGCATAATTTTAACCAATTAAAACCCTTTTTAATAATCTTTAAATGCATATGATGACATGTATTGCAGATGCATGAAATGAATGCAAAAAGGAGCGTCAATTCTAATTCAATTTCTTTTTAGAAAACTTTATTGATAAACAAAATTCTTTACATAAAATGGATTACAGATATCGCTTTGCCCTAATGCTCAGAGCTCTAACTTCTTTCAACAATGAAGCTAACTCTTGACCCCGATCCGATTTTAGCCCATACTTTACACTTAAAACATCAGCCTAAATCGCCATTGTTTGCAAATGATCAGCTACCTCCCGAACCTGAGCAATAGCTCTGCCCATAATGTAATCCCTGTTCTGAATTTGATTCTGCGAATGATTAAGTTGCTCCCTCCAACGCTCTTTGTTTCCTTCCAAGGATTCGATCTGTTGTCTACAGCCTTGTAATGTGTACTTCAATTCTTCTATCCTCTTTTTCAATTCTTAAATCTTGCAAAGACTTGTCCTTAATTCCACTACAGAATTACGACTTCTATACGCAGCAAGTGATTTCTCGAGTTTCGCTATTCTAGCTTTCAGGTCCGCTTGATAATTTTGAGTTTTTAACACCTACCGCTCTAAGGTCTCTTTCAGAACTTGAGTCTCCCGGGACTTTTTTTCCCACCAATCGGCTTTGCTTCTTTCTTTCTGGATCTCCTGTCGCCACTGCTCTAAAGTCTTTCCTAGCCTGGTAGTTCTCATTGATACTTGTAACCTCTTGTAGTCCGTCTTTAAGCTATCGAGATCCTCCTTTACTTTATTCTTCCACTTCTTTAATTTTTCAGGTTCTAATTTTTGGACGTCGACGTCTAGCCTCAAATGCATCTTCTCTTCTTCCAACTGTTCTATTTTCTTTTCAAGCTCTAAATTCCTCTTTTCAAAATCTTGTTTCATAATCTCCAACTCTGATGGGATCACTTGTAGATACTCTTCCATTGGTCGAACACTTTCTAGGTTTAACTCTGGGATGTTATCATTAATCCTTTTACGTTGCCACTCACCGTACTCTAGAGTTGTCATTGAACCCACAGCTAGCCTTTTCATCCTATGAACCTGATTCCAAGCCTGAGAAATTTCCTTCACCTTTTTCTTATAATTGTCTTCTCGGTACGAGAACTCACATTGAGCTAAACTATACGTTGCCGGCACAAGCTGTCTTGAATTGTATTGCCTTAGAACTAGTAAAGGTGCATATCTGATGGCTCCTCAAATCCCAATCAACGGAACCCAGTCAAAGCTTCGACAGCGGTAGAAAATTCCATCAGGAATCAACCACGGAGCTCTCCATTCCACATTATCCTCCTGAATATTTTACAGAATTTCTATCCAATTTTCTTCTGATATATCATCCCTTCTGGGGGTAGCCACTATCTCCTTTAATAGGGAGTAATGCTCAGAGAAAACCCGATACGAAACTTTTTCCACCTTTCAGAAATGACCATGGAACCAAGCTACCAACAGTTGCACACAACCTATAAATCTGCCTGCACCAACTCGCCTACACACATTCAAAGATCTAAACGTTTCAGCCAAAATCGCATGAATAGGTGTGACCCCTTTACCCAACCGATCAAAAAGATCTGAAATAGCCTCGTCAACATGCCCCAGTGCCCTAAGGAAAATCACTAATCCGTAGATACTCAAAGAAACACATCAACCTTCTTTTTTTCACTCGCCCTTCTGTTTAATCTTGGCCGTGATCCATGGTTCGCTCATTCCCATAATACTCATTAATTTCTTCCAAAATGCTGGGACATACGCGGCTTTGGAATATGCTTTATCAACCCGAAGCCAAGGGCAGTGCAGTAAAGTCGTATATTCCTTTACTATAGGCACCAAATCTACATTCCCAAAAGTAAAACAGCTATATGTAGGATTCCAATATTGAGTGAGAGCGCGAAACAGTCGTTCATCCACCTTGATATTAAGTAAATACAGAAAGTCCCCATAATTAGAGTAGAACAACTGCTTGGTTTCATCATCTCACCGATCCCAAATCTCATTCAACTCCTGAAGGCTATTTTGCGTCACACTAATACGGGTGTAGTCCCAAAGCTCTGACACATAATCCTTAGCTAGACTGTCTCTCTTTTCCAATTGCATTTTCTCTGACCATATACGGAAAATGGCATTGTCTTCCACTTTATCAAGAAAATCGTTTGCCATGACAATTTTCTAATTTGGTAACTGAACTTGAATCGACACTCCTTGAAATATGCAATGACATGCAACATATCAACAAAACACAAACAAGTCAATATAACGCCGCAACAATTCAAAGCAAGTATAAGAAAACCATGTACTTATCCGGGTAATCGCTAGAGGTTGGAATAATTCTAACCAGGTTGGTCTCTTAAGTCAGCTATATGAGGTTTGGTTCTAGAGTCAAGGTACCTGAACCAGCAGATTACTCGATATTCACCCATTATAGGCTCATATAGACCGAGTTCGGTTCAGGGGAATACATTTCCCTATGGCTACACGGAGATGAAGATCTCACGAAGACATAGGTACGGATGTATCCCGAAAGTGATCCACTATCCTGCACGGAGGTGAAAACCTCACGAAGGAGTAGCTTCTCACTCCCACTTAGAGGGGTAAGACAAAAATAGCCTCCATGCAATATGATGACAAAATATAAAATTCAATTTACAGAAATCATGTAAACAAATGCAAAGAGAAGATCGTAGTTTTTCAAATCAAAATTTTTAATTTTCGACAATAAGATAAAAACAATTAATTTTACGGCCTGACTCTCTTCTTTTAATTTCCCTAGTGGAGTCGCCAAGCTGTCGAAACCACTTTTTTTTTATATTTGAAAAAACGAGGATCGACTTTTAAAAAGAAAACGAGAGTCACCACCGATCTTTTATTAAGGTGTGATCGGTTCACCATTAAAATGATTTTGGTCTACAAATTTGAGAA
The DNA here is from genome assembly GCF_007990345.1 of Gossypium hirsutum. NCBI lineage: Eukaryota > Viridiplantae > Streptophyta > Magnoliopsida > Malvales > Malvaceae > Gossypium > Gossypium hirsutum. The sequence goes on along the minus strand of NC_053438.1, from coordinate 5,556,899 downwards.
AACAAGTTCGAGAGTCATTTACGCACGAGGAAAGGTTAGCACCCTCGTGACGCCCAAAATTGGTACCGAATCAAATGTTTAATGTCTTAGTGTCGAGAATTTGAAAAGATTTTAGACTACAATCGTCACATTCAGTGAGTTAGAGCACTAAGACATTAAATATTAAACATTTCCTTTAAACATTAAACATTTCCAAAGGATATGAAATTTTCTTAGTGCTATTTGAAAAAATTTTCAGTGAATTTGAAAAGAATTGGAAAATAAGACTTACCCACTTTAAAGAAATAAATCGTCACATTCAGTGAGTTAGAGCACAGCGATTCAATCTTCGAAGTTGGATTCGTCCTTTTTAAAAAATTTCATACATTTTGAGAAGGATATTTGGTTATTTAGATCATTCGAGAAATCAAAACCCAGTAAGTTAGGGTTCAATTTTCTTAAAATTCCTAAACACCAAATACTACCTTTATTTTAAAAACGAGATAACAAAATGTCATATCCAGTAAGTTAGGATTCAACATTTTGAAATCTAAAGAATTTTATTTTAAAAATGTACGTCTTAAAAATGGATACTTGATGATATAAATTCATCGAGAAGAATTGAAGCCCAATAAGTTAGGGCACAATTCTCTCGAGAATTATTTAACACCAAGCCTTTTTTTGAATTTTGAAATAAAATGATTATAATATCTTAATGAAATGAAATTCTTACAAACAATATGATTGATTAACAATATATGAAGCAAATGATGAACAACAAATTAATTCTACAATTTGGAGCACCCAAACGTATAATGCATTAACAATGATAATCAAATAACTAATAATCCATCTTACAAATAGCCAAAATAAATATAAAAATAATTTAATCGCAAGTAAACCAATTGAAATAATCAAAAATGAATAAAATTTTAAAACATAAAACAATATAAATTTCAAATTATAACACATTTTATAAATATGGATATATATTAAAATAATTCCATATAAATTATGCATTTAGTAATCAGATAATATTATTGTAAAAAAATCAAAATTAAAAAATAAAATGGTTAAATATATATAAAAAATTGATTTATTAAAGAAATCTTTTAAATCGTGATTGAATAGGAAATGTATTTTTTATTTTTTTGAAAATAATAATCAACCAATTTTAAAACGAGGCTTAAATAAAATTAAAACGATGAGGGGAAACAAAATTAAATAAAATACAATAGCTTAGCATTAATGCATAACGAGTCCAAAATATAAAATACGGACTAAAATAATAATTTATTACATTTTAAACTATCATAATAATAAATTTTAAACATTATTAAAATTAAATACTATAAGTAATATTAAAATCTATGATATATGAAAATAGGATTAGGTATATATATATAAAAATATTGTTGAAATAAATAAAAAATGAATTTGTACTAAATTGAAATTTATTCCAAAATTGAGGGACCGATCCAGCAATTAAACACAAGGATCGAAATCAATCATCCACAAAACGGTACCGTTTAAATCTGGACCTAAATGAAAACAAAAACAAATATATGGTACAAATTACAAACAAATAAAGAAATCAAATTACAAATGCAGTAAACATAGAGGGACCCGTCGAATAAATAAACCAAACGCTTCATAACGCGTGGATCCTTCCCGGACCGGGTCACCGCTCGGATCGGGTCAGTAAACGACGCCGTTTACATTCGGATCTAAATGAATACATAATTAAATTCGAGGTATAAATTACAAATCAAAAACAGAAACCAAATCATAATTTCATTAAACACGGAGGGACTTATTAGGAAAATAGACCAATCAACAAATAGACGCGGATCCTTCCCGGATCGGGTCACCGCCTGGGTCGGGCCATCGAACGACGCCGTTTTAGTGCCATTGTATGGGCTCTGAACGACGATGTTTTGAATCTTGCACTTAAGACTAAATAAACCCTAAAAAAAACTACCCTCTACGTCAAAACAAAACATGGACTAAAGCAAACAAACCCCTCTACGCCGTTTTGATGAAGCGACGCCTCGAGCCTCTATCCTCCCCCCAACTCTGATTACGACGGAGCAGAAGAAAGATCGGCCACCAGGTAAGGTTTCTGAACCTTCCTCCTCTATTACCTTCTTTGCTAGCAATCAGTAAAACCGAAACGAAAAAAAAAGAAAAAAAAAGGAAAGAAACGAAACAAACTGCAAATGGAAAAGAAGGGAAGAACCCAGAAAATCACCTCTTTTCAAATTTAATTTCTCTGTATTTTGATTGCGTAAGTAGTAGTACAATCATTCTTCCGGTTCTTATGTCCTCTCTTTTTTTGACCGAGAAGCTGAAAATAAAAATACAATTGAAATCAAAAAACAAAATAGAAAACCCCTATTGGTTCCTCTTTGCTGTGCTGTTTTCATTCTGTTTGCAGGTGCGATCGTACGGGGGCTGGACATGACGTGTACGGAGGCTAACTAGGAGACGCACATGCGCGTGGTGGCACAGCACGCGCGAGGGGAAAGCTTGGCCGCTGCGGCGCTGGGAGCCAATGCTACTTGTACAGCCCAATTTTGCCCTAATTCCATTACCCAATTTGCCTTGGCCCAATTCCAAACCCACCTAGACCTAGCCTAACCCGGAGCCCAAAACAAGACCCAACTAGCCCAACCCCCTCAAAGCTAAGCTAGGGTTTCAGAAAAGAAACCCTAGCGCCGCATCTATGGTCTTTAGACCTTCGGCCTTCTGGCGCCGTCGCCGTACCCCGCACCCTTGACCCTCTACGCCACCATCATTTGTCGCGTCCCATCCGCACCTACTAGCTTCATCAACACCTGCAACACAAAGCAACAGAGGACACAAAAAAACGCAAAAATAGAAAACAACAGCAGATAAAAAATACATTTTGATTGTAATATTGGTTTTGTTTTATCTTGGGTATAAAAGGCCATTTTCTGGAATCTAAAAAAGAGGAGGCGCATATTGTATCAAAAAAACAGGAAATCAATAAAAAAAAAAGGTGATTTTCGAAAGGCTCACTGGTTTCTTCCGTTTTTCTTTTTCTTTTTTTTGGGTTTTCTTTTCGGTTTTGATTTTGATTCATCTTAGAAAAAGAACAAAAAAACAAAGTTTAAAAGGGAGGGAGATTACCTTGTGGTCGCGATCTTGGCCCTCCTCGTCGCCATCGGAGAACGGGCTAAGGTCGAGGGCCGTTTGAACGCCATCATTGTTTAAGAAACGGCGCCGATGAAGCCTTCTTCTCCTCCTGGTAAGTCGGAGTTGAATAGGCGAAGGCCAGGGGGGGCTCTCGAGCGGCCTGTTGTCGGAATGGCGCGGAGGAGAGAGCATTTGGCTCTCTGTTTTCTTTGTTTCTTTTTTTTTCTTTTGTTAAAGGATGAGTGTAAGCTACCAGATTAGGCTTTGGGAGGGGGGCTATTGTATGATGTGAAACGACGCCGTTTGGAGTCTGATCAGTAACTCCAAAACGGCGCCGTATTGAGCTCTGACCCGCGCGTTTTTGACTCCTGGGATAATTCCTGCCTTGGTCCCTCCGCATTTCTTATCTTTTTAATGCGGTCTTCTTTTTATATTTGCAATTTTGGCATCGATTTCTGCTTCTGTTTCAGTTCGGTCCCTGGACTATGCGCATTGACTTCGTTGGAACTGTGTCGTTTAATCGACAAGGGTTATTTCCCTATCCAGTCCCCCGCTTTTTCTATGCGCATTCAGAATAGTCCCTCCGCTTTAATTTATTTATGTTTTGACCCCGAATTTCGTTTAGATCTTTAGTTTAGTCCTTTTTATTTTTTTTACATTTTCTTAATAAATTTATTATTATTATTATTATTATCATTATTATTATTATTTCTTCCTATTTATTTTTATTTATTTTATTTAAACCTTTGGTACGTATATATATATATGCATATATTTGTATGACATACATGCATTATTCTTATAATATATATATACTTATATATTTTCATACATTTTATAACTTATGTACATATCTATAGATCTATATACATGTTTTCATTCTTATAAATATATACATATTTATATATAATCTTTATAGTTTAAAATATACTTTTTTTACATATTTTTAAAATCCACATACATACACCTTTTCAATATATTTTTAACATGTATATAAATTAACGTATTTATTTGTATACATATGTATATTTTCATATTTTAAAACTTTAATTTGTACATATATATTTTTTCTTTTACTTTACAATATGTATACACTTACTTTTTATATGTATTTCTTTATTTTCGTATTCCATTAGTTTTATACATCTATATATATGTACATATTTTTATATATACGTATATTAATTTATTTTATTAAAATATACTTTATATATTTTATTAATTCATGTATACACATATTTTAGCTCATGTCTATATATATCTTTTTATACTTAATTGTATTTGCTATTTATTTATTTCATTTTTGTCATTATTTTGAATGGATGATTTAAATTTATTCGTTTTTTTTATATTGTGTTATTTTGTATGTTATAAATTTGATCGTTCAAATTAATTGCTATTGTTTGCATCGTTTTTATATTTTCATGTTCATTATGATCTTGCTATGCATAAATAATGTAATTTGCTTTCACTATGATTTTGTGCTTTATTTTTACTCGATATAACAAAATTTATTTTTTCAAAAAAAATAGCATTTCGTGTTTGGAATCGAGAAAATCGTGCCCTAACTTACTGGGTTTCGTTTTTCTCGATAAATCTAAATGCACGAATCTTTTCAAGCTCAAATTTTAAATGATCCCGGGATCTTAAAAAGAGTCGCGTCCTAACTTACTGGTCGTGATCTCATTTTAAATCCGAGATGGCTAAAATATCTTTTAAATAAGCATTTTTTATTCGCGTATCGGGAATTTGAGACATTGTATTCTAACTTACTGGACATGATTCTCTTTCTCGATTAACGTGAAATATACTTCTTTTTCCAAAACTTTAATGCTAGGATCGTATTTTTTTTAATTCTTTCAAGTTCTCAATTTTCGACATCAAGACATTAGATAATCAACTAGGTACCAATTTCTGGGCGTTACGAGGGTGCTAACCCTTCCTCGTACGTAACCGACTCCCGAACCCGTTTCCTAAATTTCGTAGACCAAAACCGTTGTTTTAATAAAATCAAATTATTTATTAAAAACAACCTCTTTCCAAGGTGACCCAATCACACCCCAAAAAGGATTGGTGGCGACTCCCGTTTTTTTCGTTTTCATCAAAACCCAAGTCGACCCCGTTTTCATCAAAAAATGATGTCAACAGCTTGGCGACTCCACTGGGGACTTAAAATAAGAGAGTCAAGCCACGAGTTGATTATTTTTGTCTTTTGTCGAAAGTTAAAATTTTGGTTTAAATTTACGATCCTCTCGTTGCATTTCATTTGTTTTGAGTTATAGTTTTCATCAGGTTGTGTATTTTAAATTTTTATATATCTTTCTGCATTGCATTGCATGACCGTTGGTCACACCTTTTTAAGTGGGAGTGAGAAACTACGCCTTCGTGAGGTTTTCACCTCCGCATGGGATAGTGAATCGCTTCCGGGATACATCCGTACCTATGTCTTCGTGAGATTTTCATCTCCGCATGGCCATAGGGAAATGTATCCCCCTGAATCGAACTTGGTCCGTATGAGCCTATAATGGGTGAGGATCGAGGAATCTGCTGGTTCAGGTACCCTACTTTAGAGCCAAACCACATGTAATGAGCCATAGGAACTGACCTAAGTAGAGCTACTCCAATTTTTAGTGCTTACCTAAATGAGTGTTGTATTTATTTGTCGCTTATTTTAAATCTTATTCTGTCTTTAATGCTAATTTACTTTGTTTGTGATTGCATGGCATCTTCATTCTAAAAGAGGTGTCGATTTACATTCAGTTTCTCAGTAGAAAGCTTATCATGGAAAAGGGGTTTGTTGATAAAGTAGAGGATAATGCGGCTGTGCGAATATGGGCTGAAACGACACAGCGGGAGAAAGGCGATAGTCTTACCAAAGGGTACATGTCAGAATTGTGGGATTTTACCCGTATCAGTGTAATCCAGAATGACCTTCGAGAAATGAAAGAAGTCTGGGATCAATGGGATGTCGAGGCCAAGCAGTTGTTCTATTGTAATTACGGTGACCTACCTTATCTGCTTAGTGTCAAAGTGGACAAGTATTTATTCCGAGCCCTCGCTCAGTTTTGGAATCCTGCCTACAGTTGTTTCACTTTTGGGAAGGTAGATTTAACGCCTACTGTGGAGGAGTATACGACCTTGCTTCGGTGCCCAAAGATTCAAGTCGACAAGGCTTATTCCAGAGCTGCTTGTGTCCCTCCATTGTTAAAGAAATTAATGAACATCACTGGGATGAGCGAGCAGTGGGTCGCTGCCCGGATCCAACAGAAAGGCGACAGTAAATGTGTTCCTTGGAAAAGTTTGCGAGATTTGGTGCTTGTACATCCTGACTTAAAGAAAAGGGTCGATGTCTTCGCTTTAGGTATTTATGGACTAGTGGTTTTCCCCAAAGCTTTAGGACACATAGACGAGGCTGTATCTGATTTGTTTGATCGGCTTAGTAAAGGGGTGACACCGGTTCCGGCAATACTCGCTGAAACTTTTAGATCCCTGAATGCGTGTCGAAAAGCAGGGGAGGGAAGGTTTATTGGATGCGCGCAGCTCTAATTGGCATGGTTCCACAGCCACTTCTGGAAGGTCGAAAAGGTCTCCTATCGGGTATTCTCTGATAACTACTCCCCTCTAGGAGAATTGGTGGCCACGCCAAGACGGGATGATATTTCAGAAGGAAAATGGATAGAGATACTCCAGAATCTCCAGGATGAAGATATTGAATGGAGGGCTCCTTGGTTAATTCCCGATGAGATATTGTACCGATGTGGAGATTTTGACTGGGTTCCGCTGCTCGGGATATGGGGAGCTATCGGATATGCTCCTCTACTCGTATCAAGACAGTATAGATCACGGCAATTCATACCAGCAACGCAGGGGTTGGCTTATAGTGATTTTTCCTATAGGGAGGACAATTACAAGAAGAAGGTTCGAGAAATATCTAGTGCCTGGAACCAAACTCGTCGAATGAAGATCTTAGCCGTGGGTCCGATAATTACCCCCGAGTATGGTCAGTGGCGTGATCAAAGGATCAACGACAACATCCCGGCATCAAATTCAGAAACTGCTCGATCTTTAGAGGAACGCTTACAAGTTTTGCCTTCTGAGATGGAAATCATCAAACAAGAATTTGAAAAAAGGAGTTTAGAATTGGGGAAGAAGATAGAACAACTAGAGGAAGAAAAAATGCAGTTAGGACTGGATGTGGACATTCAAAGATTAGAGGCCGATAAATTGAGAAAAGGAAAGAACAAAGCAGAAGAAGATTTAGACAGCCTGAAGACAGATTACAAGAAGTTGCGCAGGTCGGTAAGAACTGCTGGCTTGGGTAAAACGCCAGAACAATGGCGACAAGAAATTCAGGAGGAAAAGACAAAAGAAATTTCAGGATACTCGGGCTCGAGAAGTCGCCTTGGGAAAGAGTCTACTAGTTTGCCAAGATGAGAAGACGGAGTTGAAGGTCCGGATAACTAAACTAGAAAGATCGCTTCACCAGTACTGTAATCGTAATGCTACGGTTGAATTAAGGGCGAGCTTAGACAAAATTGAAGACTTAAAAGGACAAATAGGAGAGCTAGAGAATGCATTGCAGAATAGTGAAATCCGGATAGAGCTTCTGGAAGAAAATAATGAGCAGTGGCAAAGACAATTCCGTCGGTCTCAAGAGCAGATTAGAGAAAGAGATTATATTATGGGAGAGGCGGTGGCTCAAGTGCGCGAAGTAGCTGATCATCTGCAGACTCTAGCGGTTCAGGCTGATCTATTAAGTTTGAAGTATGAGTCAGAGTCGGACAGGGGCCGAGAATTAGCTTGGCTTCTTAGAAAGGTTAAGGCTTTGAGTGTGAGGGCAAAGCCGTATATGTAGTCTATTTTATGTAAAGAAGCTCTTTATCTAGTAAAGTTTTCTAACGAAGTTGAATTAGAATCAGTGCCTCTTTTTCTTTGCATTCTTTTCATGCATTGCATCACATCATATGCATTAATGACCATAAAAAAACCTAATTGAATAAAATCATTTCAGTTAACCTGGAAAACCAACAAAGTTACGGCACCCGAGCTAAGGCAAAAATTATGGACCAAAGGTTGGAGAAGCTAGAGCGACTTCAGAAAGAAATGCAAGACCAGTTGCAGGCGCAAATGAAAGAGCAAATAGAAAAGATTCAGCGTGACATGGTGCAAAAGATGGAGGAGTCCCAAAATGATCTGGTGGCTAAGATGACGCAATTATTGAAGGGAGTAGATAAGGGTAAAGGTCTTGTGATTGTTAGTGAAGAAGAAAACAATGGTGAACCACTTTATCCTCCAGGTTTCACGCCTCCACATGCGCAAGTACAGGCCGAGCTGCATTCGCGGAGACCCTCTGTGTCGGTTAGACCCCAGCAGTTTCAAGGCGATGCTTCAATCCCAATGAATTTTCAACCCGGAGTGGGCTTTAATCCCGGTGATAGCCCGAATAATATTGCGGTCCCAGATCTAGACGAGATGGTTGAAAAGGACAAGGCGAAGGAGGAATTTCCAAAACAATTTGAGGAGAAATGGAAATGGATAGAAGAGAAGTTTAGGGCAATAGAAAGCATCGAAAGTTATGGAACAGATGCAAAGGATCTGAGCTTGGTTCCGGACTTGGTGCTCCCTTACAAATTTAAGATGCCGGAATTCGAGAAATACAACGGGACTAGTTGCCCAGGATCCCATATTACTATGTTTTGTAGAAGAATGACGGGGCATATTAATAATGATCAATTATTAATACATTGCTTTCAAGAAAGTCTTACGGGAGCGGCGTCAAAGTGGTACAATCAGCTGAGCCGAGCTAAAATCGCTACTTGGAGGGATTTAGCACAGGCTTTCTTGAGACAATACAATCATGTCTCAGAAATGATGCCTGACAGGATAACTCTGCAAAATTTAGAGAAGAAATCGAACGAAAGCTTCAGACAATATGCGCAGAGGTGGCGAGAGGTGGCGGTTCAGGTGCAACCACCGCTTTTGGAAAAAGAGATGACGACGCTTTTTATTAATACTTTGAAAGCCCCGTTCATCACTCACATGTTGGGAAGCGCATCAAGAAATTTCTCAGATATAATCATGAATGGTGAAATGATTGAGCATGCCATTAAAAGTGGAAAAATAGATGGAGGAGAAAATAATAGGAGGGCACCCCCGAGGAAAAGAGAAAATGAAGTGAATAATGTGAATACTTATGGTAGGTCAATTACCGTAAATCAGCCAAAGAAAGTGGTTGCTAATCAACAGGGATCCTCAAGACAAGAGTCGGGAGCTAGGCAAACTACTGAAAAGCCCCAATTCACGCCAATCCCAATGTCATACAAGGAGTTGTATCAGACTTTATTCGATGCACATGTTGTTGCTCCTCGTTACTTGAGTCCTCTACAACCCCCGTATCCAAAATGGTATGATACGAACGCGCAATGTGATTATCATGCGGGAATTTCTGGGCACTCGATAGAAAATTGTACGGCCTTCAAGAAGGTAGTAGAAGGACTTATCAATTTGGGTGTCGTCAAACTTGACGACTCACCTAACGCAAAGAATCCGTTACCTAATCACGCAGATAAAGGGGTGAATATGGTTAGCGAAGGTACGGGAGAAGAAGTCAAGACTGACATTGCTGAAGTAAAAACTCCATTGAAATGGGTCTGGAAAGAAATGGCGAAAAGAGGGTTGGTTATTTCAGATTCTGAGAAAGGGCATGAGATGGGAAATTATTGTGAATTTCACCATGAAACAGGGCATGAAATCCAAGAATGTGAAGGATTCAAGGCCTTGGTTCAAAGCATGATGGATAACAAGGAGATGAGGTTTTATGAAGATGTGAAAGAAATGAGGAGCATATGCGCGACAGAGTTGGGAACAAAGGCTCCAAAAATAAATCATCCTGTGGTCATTATCTCACGCCCTAAGGGTAATGAGGTTAGGGCTCAGGTAACGCCGAAAATTGTAATCCAAAAACCATCAAATTTCTCTTATAAAGATAACAAAATGGTGCCGTGGAATTACGGGTGTAATGTGACCATTTTGGGAAAAGAAGCAGAAAGAAATCAGGGAATAGGTTCTTACGCGCGCAATGGAAAAGGATATGACGCTCAAGCAGAGTCGCCCAGGGAAGAGGATTGGAAGAAAGAGCAGAGGAAAGGGAAAGCAGTAGAAGTTGAGCCATTGGTAAATGAACCAATAAAAGAAGAGGAGGCAAAGGAGTTTTTGAAGTTTTTGAAACACAGCGAATACAGTGTTGTGGAGCAACTGCACAAACAGCCAGCCCGCATTTCGGTATTAGCTTTACTCTTAAACTTAGAAGTACATCGGAATGCACTCTTAAAGGTGCTAAACGAAACATATGTGGCTGACGATATTTCGGTAAACAAGTTGGATCGGTTGATCAACAATATTGGTGCTGACAATTTTATCTTCTTCAATGATGATGAAATACCATCCGGAGGTAGAGGTTCTACTAAAGCCCTGCACGTTACTGTCCGATGCAAAGGGTACACACTCCCGGGGGCCTTGGTTGATAATGGATCTGCACTAAATGTATTGCCTTTGTCCACTCTTAGTCGATTACCAATAGACAGTTCGCACATGAAAGCATGCCAGAGCATACTAAGGGCATTTGATGGAACAAAAAAGGAGGTTATGGGGAGAATTGAGGTGCCATTAAGGATTGGCCCAGTCACTTATGAGGTGGATTTCTTGGTAATGGATATTAAACCCTCCTACAACTGTCTATTGGGGAGACCGTGGATACACTCAGCAGGGGCAGTACCTTCATCATTACATCAGAAGGTGAAGTTGGTATCGGAGGATCGTTTGGTAACAATAGATGCAGAGGAGGATATTATCGCAATGATGACTAGCGATGCACCTTATGTGGACATCAACGATGAGGCACTAGAATGTTCTTTTCGGTCGTTAGAATTCGTGAACGCGATGTTTATTGCGGAGGGAAATAGAATTCCAGTACCGAAAATATCCAGGACCACTGAGATGGGATTGCGATTGATGGTAGGAAGAGGAGCCTTACCCGGGAAAGGATTGGGAAAATATCTTCAGGGAAGGATTGAGGCACCAATGCCGAAGGAAAAGTTTGATAGATTTGGTTTAGGGTACAGGCCAGACGTGAAACAGAAGAAGAAAGAAGTAGAGAAGAGACAAGAGAGAAGGAGGGCGCGTTTGAATGGACATGAAGCTAAGTGTGAGCCTTTAACCTTTCCCCACATATCTACATCTTTTGTGTCGGGAGGATTTATTCATTCTGAATGTGGAGTGTCCGGTAGCGGCATGGGAGGAATGTTGGAAGATGTTTATACCAACGCCATAGAAGCAACGGAAAGGAGGGCTTTGTTGGAGATCTGCCCTTATGAGCCTGGAAGCGAGCTAAACAATTGGACTGCTGAAGAAATCCCTGTAGTCTTTAGGGCTTATTCAGAGTAATGCTCAAAACATTCCTGTTGTTTGTTGGCCTAGGAACGATATGAAATCTTTTGTGAAATAGGCATTGGGCCTAAATATCATTATTTTAATGAAATACGTGTCTACGTTCATCTCAATCAGTCATTTTTTTCCTTTTATATTTTTCATTCGGTTGATTGTCTTACAAATAATTCTTTCATTTGCAATTCTTTTGCACAAACATATTCGTAAATTTATATTCCTGGTATATTCTTTGACATGCTCTCATAAGTCTTCAGATATCAATGACATGAGTGACGCTGCCTCAAACGCGGAGCCTATTTTTGAGCAAGAAGTGTGTTTAGAGGAATCCTGCGACTTTGAAAATGACGAAGATTATGATGCATCTCCGGACTTGTTAAGAATGGTGGAACAAGAGGATAAGCATATCCTACCTCATAGGGAATCATTAGAAATAGTGAGCCTAGAGGATGGAAAGGAGGTGAAGATTGGAACTGAAATCACCGCAAAGACAAGGCAAGACCTCATTAATTTGCTCCGAGAATTCAAGGATGTTTTCGCGTGGTCGTACCAAGATATGCCTGGGCTAAGTACTAACATTGTGGTGCATCGTCTGCCCATAAAGGAGGATTGTAAACCCGTTCAACAGAAGCTCAGGAGAATGAGACCTGACATTGTGTTGAAAATAAGAGAAGAAGTCAAAAAACAATTCGACGCTGGTTTCTTACAAGAGGTCAAGTATTCGGATTGGGTAGCCAACATCGTCCCTGTTCCCAAAAAAGATGGAAAGGTACGAATGTGTGTGGATTATAGGGATTTGAACAAGGCTAGTCCAAAGGACAACTTTCCACTGCCTCACATTGATACTTTGGTAGATAACACGGCAGGCTATTCATTTTTTTCTTTCATGGATGGTTTCTCTGGATACAATCAAATAAAGATGCATCCTGGAGACATGAGAAAAACCACATTCATTACCTTATGGGGAACATTCTGTTACAAGGTAATGCCCTTCGGATTGAAGAATGCGGGAGCAACGTATCAAAGAGCTATGGTGACTTTGTTTCACGACATGATGCACAAGGAGATCGAAGTCTATGTTGACGATATGATCACGAAGTCTAGAACGGAAGAAGAGCATATTCAGGTCTTGAAAAGGTTATTTTTGAGATTAAAGAAATTCCAGCTCAAGCTTAACCCGGCCAAATGCACGTTTGGAGCCAGATCAGGGAAGTTATTAGGCTTCATAGTTAGCAAAAAGGGGATCGAGGTTGACCCAGACAAAGTAAAGGCAATACGAGATTTGCCTCCCCCGCGCACTCAGAAGGAGGTTCGAGGTTTCCTAGGGAGGCTGAATTACATTGCTCGGTTCATCTCACAACTGACAGAGAAATGTGATCCAGTATTCCGGCTCTTAAAGAAACATAATCCGGGTGAATGGGATGAAGAGTGTCAGAAGGCTTTCGATAAGATAAAGCAGTACTTGGCTAATACCCCAGTCTTATCACCTCCAAGTCCAGATAGGCCATTGATATTGTATCTAACAGTGTTGGAGAATTCCATGGGATGCGTATTGGGCCAACATGATGAGACGGGAAAGAAAGAAAGGGCAATATACTACCTCAGTAAGAAATTTACCGATTGCGAAATGAGGTACTCATCAATTGAGAAGTTGTGTTGTGCTCTAATCTGGGCGACCCGAAGACTGAGGCAGTATATGTTGTATCACACGACTTGGCTGATTTCAAAGTTAGATCCTTTAAAGTATATGATGGAATCGACTGCTTTGAACGGGAGAATGGCTAGATGGCAGATCTTGCTCTCAGAATTTGATATAGTATATGTCAGTCAGAAGGCCATAAAGGGAAGTGCAATAGCCGATTTCCTAGCTAGTAGAGCCTTGGAGGACTATGAATCTTTGAACTTCAATTTTCCAAATGAGGACTTGATGTATGTGGCAAATACTGAAGAAAATCCTCAAATGGACCATGTATGGAGGCTAAATTTTGATGGAGCTTCAAATGCTACGGGTAACGGAGTTGGGGCAGTTTTGGTATCCCCAAGTGGAGATCATTATCCTGTTGCTAGCAAGCTGGACTTCGATTGTACAAATAACATGGCAGAATATGAAGCATGTATTATGGGCATTCGTGCAGCCATTGAACGGAACATTAAAGTATTGAGAGTATACGGGGATTCAGCGTTGGTGATATACCAACTCAAAGGGGAGTGGGAGACTAGAGATCCTAAGCTAATCGGTTATAGAAAACTAGTTCTTGAATTGGCTGAGGAGTTTGACGATATCACCTTCTATTACCTCCCACGGGAGGAAAACCAAATGGCTGATGCTTTAGCTACTCTAGCTTCGATGATTCAGGTGAATAGACTTGAGGCAATGAGGCCTGTTCAGATGAGTATCTCTGAGACCCCGGCTAATTGCTGCAATATTGAGGAGGAGGGAAAAGATGATTGTCCTTGGTATCAGAGTATCCTACAATATGTGAAGAATCGGGAATACCCTGATCAAGCGACAGAGAATGACAAAAGAACTCTGAGAAAGATAGCCATTGAATATGTCTTAGATGGAGAAGTGTTATATAAAAGAAGGAAGGATCAAGTACTGTTAAGGTGTGTGGATGCTGTGGAAGCCAAGAAAATTTTGGAAGAAGTCCATGAGGGTATTTGTGGGACGCACGCCAGTGGTTTCACGATGGCCAGACAGATCATGAGATTTGGGTACTATTGGCCCACCATGGAAGGAGATTGCATTGATCATGCCAGGAAATGCCACAAATGCCAAATTTACGGAGACAAAATACACGCGCCCCCTTCACCTCTTCACGTCATGACCTCTCCTTGGCCGTTTTCCATGTGGGGTATGGATGTTATTGGGCCAATATCACCAAAGGCTTCTAATGGGCATCGCTTCATCTTCGTAGTAATTGATTACTTTACCAAGTGGGTGGAGGCTGCTTCATATGCAAATGTCACGAAAGCAGTAGTCAGCAAATTCTTGAAGAAGGAGATTATTTGTCGATATGGAATGCCTGAGAGGATCATATCTGACAATGCGATGAACTTGAATAATAGCACAATAGCTGAAGTTTGTAGCAAATTTAAAATCAAGCATCATAACTCATCGCCGTATCGTCCAAAAATGAATGGTGCAGTGGAGGCGGCCAATAAAAACATTAAAAGGATTGTGGGGAAAATGACTGAAACCTACAAGGATTGGCATGAGAAATTATCATTTGCTCTCCTTGCCTATCGAACATCTGTTAGAACTTCTACTGGGGCAACGCCTTTTTCTCTGGTTTATGGAATGGAGGCAGTATTACCCATTGAAGTCGAAATCCCTTCTCTACGGGTGTTATCGGAGCTACAGTTGGATGAAGCCGATTGGATCCAATCTCGGTACGATCAGTTGAACCTAATAGAAGAAAAGAGGCTAAGAGCTATTCACCATGGGCAAATGTACCAGAAACGAATGATGCGAGCCTATAATAAAAGGGTTCGCCCCCGAGAATTTCGTGAAGGGGACTTGGTACTAAAAAAGATTCTTCCTATGCAAAAGATTTTAGAGGAAAATGGATGCCAAATTGGGAAGGCCCTTATGTTGTAAAGAAGGCCTTTTCCGGTGGAGCTTTGATCCTATGCGAGATGGATGGCAAAAGTCTACCAAATCCTGTAAACGCAGATTCCGTCAAGAAATACTTCACTTGAAAGAAAGCGGAACCAAAGTGAAAACCCGTGAAGGGCGCTTTGCTTCCTAAAAAAAAAAAAAAAGGGACTTTGGAGAGGCTAAGGTGAAAGCCCGTAAAGGGCACTTTGAGACCAAAGAGGGCTTGAGTCGAAAACCCGAAAAGGGCGACTCAAGTATTGGGCAGGATTGGAACATCAGGACTGGAGCGGATCAAATTTTGATCGGGGGGGGATATGATGATCTTCCTTTACTTGAACCAACAAGAAAGGATATGCAACGTCTTGAAGCAATTGCAGATCTCCTGAACACCTGTCAAACTCAGAAGGGTCTTCGGAAAGTTTGTACAGAGAAACTCAATCTGCGATAACTGGGGCACCTAGTTCTTATGTGTATTCTTGAAAATACATTCTTTCTTCCTTTCCTTTTGTGAAAATCCACATTCTCAATCCACTTCTTTGTTACCTTTCTTTCGCCATCTTTGATGTTTTATTTGAGTTATGATCAGAACCAACTTTATTTTTATCTATTATTATGACCTTTTTGCAAACATGTTGCATTGGAATAATGATTAATGGACTAATAAAACGTTCACAACGGAGGTTTTGCATATTACTCTGAAAAGTTCTAAATAATATAGGAACCTGAAACAGGACTATTGTTTAGAACGCGCCAATTTTAAAGGTTGGAGGTATCTAAAAAGGAAGAGTCTAAGTTAAAGACTACCTTTTCAGATTTTGTTGTCTAAACATTGATTGAACAAAATGACAAGATGTCGTGTTGGTGGCAAAGCTTCAATGAACCAAAAAACGATGTTTACCAGACAAGAAGAAAAGGTCTTCTATGAGAAGAAAATTTTGCATTTGTGCATGAGCATTTGGTATGACACCTTGGGGATGAGGTAAAGGACCAAAGAGTTTCACATTCAATGTCATTGAATTGCGATAGGAGGAGATTGAGAAAAGCCATACCTTTCCACCCTTGGGTTACAATGGGAGATTGATGGTACAAATTTTATGTCCCAGTGGATTGAACTTTGACGTGCACAGTGGGGGGCAATCAGATTAAGTGTTTCTTTGGATATGCTAACCGAGCAAGAAGGCGGTGTAGCGCGTCAGTGATAAAGCCTTAATAAGCTTTTGTGTGATGATAACCTAAGCATTAAGGAATCGTTTTCATGACATTTTGCATGTCATTCATACACATCTAGTTAGGAGCATTTGTTTCATTTTGATAATGTCATCTTAATCATTAAGCATAATTAGGGTCATTATAAAAGGTCTTATTCCCCTGAGATTACGGTGGAACAGACCAAAGAATTGCAGATCTTATCTCCCTGAGATTACAGCGGAGCAGATTGAATATAGTAATCCTATCTCCCTGAAGTTACAGTGGAGCGGATTAAAGGATCTTATCTCTCTGAAGTTACAGTAGAGCAGATCGCACCAGGTCTTATTTCCCTGAGATTACAGTGGAACAGACTAAAAAATTTCAGATCTTATCTCCCTGAGGTTACAGTGGAGCAGATCGAGGCCAGAAATCTTATCTCTCTGAGATTACAGCGGAGCAGATTGAAGACACTATCCTATCTCCCTGAAGTTACAGTGGAGCGGATTAAAATAAAGGATCTTATCTCTCTGAGGTTACAGCAGAGTAGATCGCATCAGGTCTTATTTCCCTGAAGATGCAGTGGAATAGAATAAAACCACAAATCTCGTCCCCATAAAGTTGCTGCAAAAGAAGATTGAAGCTACAAGTCAGATCTCCCTGAAGTGCAGTAGATCGAAGCGACAAGACACAGTGAACTGGAATGGGGCTACTTGAAGAAGAAAAGTATCAAGAAGTCAAGACTCGGCGAGACCGGGCAAAATTGGTCTTTTTCAGTCTTTGCTCCATTCTCGTTACACGATAACGAGCAAAGAGGGGCAGCTGTACAGCCCAATTTTGCCCTAATTCCATTACCCAATTTGCCTTGGCCCAATTCCAAACCCACCTAGACCTAGCCTAACCCGGAGCCCAAAACAAGACCCAACTAGCCCAACCCCCTCAAAGCTAAGCTAGGGTTTCAGAAAAGAAACCCTAGCGCCGCATCTATGGTCTTTAGACCTTCGGCCTTCTGGCGCCGTCGCCGTACCCCGCACCCTTGACCCTCTACGCCACCATCATTTGTCGCGTCCCATCCGCACCTACTAGCTTCATCAACACCTGCAACACAAAGCAACAGAGGACACAAAAAAATGCAAAAATAGAAAACAACAGCAGATAAAAAATACATTTTGATTGTAATATTGGTTTTGTTTTATCTTGGGTATAAAAGGCCATTTTCTGGAATCTAAAAAAGAGGAGGCGCATATTGTATCAAAAAAACAGGAAATCAATAAAAAAAAAGGTGATTTTCGAAAGGCTCACTGGTTTCTTCCGTTTTTCTTTTTCTTTTTTTTGGGTTTTCTTTTCGGTTTTGATTTTGATTCATATTAGAAAAAGAACAAAAAAACAAAGTTTAAAAGGGAGGGAGATTACCTTGTGGTCGCGATCTTGGCCCTCCTCGTCGCCATCGGAGAACGGGCTAAGGTCGAGGGCCGTTTGAACGCCATCATTGTTTAAGAAACGGCGCCGATGAAGCCTTCTTCTCCTCCTGGTAAGTCGGAGTTGAATAGGCGAAGGCGAGGGGGGGCTCTCGAGCGGCCTGTTGTCGGAATGGCGCGGAGGAGAGAGCATTTGGCTCTCTGTTTTCTTTGTTTCTTTTTTTTCTTTTGTTAAAGGATGAGTGTAGGCTACCAGATTAGGTTTTGGGAGGGGGGCTATTGTATGATGTGAAACGACGCCGTTTGGAGTCTGATCAGTAACTCCAAAACGGCGCCGTATTGAGCTCTGACCCGCGCGTTTTTGACTCCTGGGATAATTCCTGCCTTGGTCCCTCCGCATTTCTTATCTTTTTAATGCGGTCTTCTTTTTATATTTGCAATTTTGGCATCGATTTCTGCTTCTGTTTCAGTTCGGTCCCTGGACTATGCGCATTGACTTCGTTGGAACTGTGTCGTTTAATCGACAAGGGTTATTTCCCTATCCAGTCCCCCGCTTTTTCTATGCGCATTCAGAATAGTCCCTCCGCTTTAATTTATTTATGTTTTGACCCCGAATTTCGTTTAGATCTTTAGTTTAGTCCTTTTTATTTTTTTACATTTTCTTAATAAATTTATTATTATTATTATTATTATCATTATTATTATTATTTCTTCCTATTTATTTTTATTTATTTTATTTAAACCTTTGGTACGTATATATATATATGCATATATTTGTATGACATACATGCATTATTCTTATAATATATATATACTTATATATTTTCATACATTTTATAACTTATGTACATATCTATAGATCTATATACATGTTTTCATTCTTATAAATATATACATATTTATATATAATCTTTATAGTTTAAAATATACTTTTTTTACATATTTTTAAAATCCACATACATACACCTTTTCAATATATTTTTAACATGTATATAAATTAACGTATTTATTTGTATACATATGTATATTTTCATATTTTAAAACTTTAATTTGTACATATATATTTTTTTCTTTTACTTTACAATATGTATACACTTACTTTTTATATGTATTTCTTTATTTTCGTATTCCATTAGTTTTATACATCTATATATATGTACATATTTTTATATATACGTATATTAATTTATTTTATTAAAATATACTTTATATATTTTATTAATTCATGTATACACATATTTTAGCTCATGTCTATATATATCTTTTTATACTTAATTGTATTTGCTATTTATTTATTTCATTTTTGTCATTATTTTGAATGGATGATTTAAATTTATTCGTTTTTTTATATTGTGTTATTTTGTATGTTATAAATTTGATCGTTCAAATTAATTGCTATTGTTTGCATCGTTTTTATATTTTCATGTTCATTATGATCTTGCTATGCATAAATAATGTAATTTGCTTTCACTATGATTTTGTGCTTTATTTTTACTCGATATAACAAAATTTATTTTTTCAAAAAAATAGCATTTCGTGTTTGGAATCGAGAAAATCGTGCCCTAACTTACTGGGTTTCGTTTTTCTCGATAAATCTAAATGCACGAATCTTTTCAAGCTCAAATTTTAAATGATCCCGGGATCTTAAAAAGAGTCGCGTCCTAACTTACTGGTCGTGATCTCATTTTAAATCCGAGATGGCTAAAATATCTTTTAAATAAGCATTTTTTATTCGCGTATCGGGAATTTGAGACATTGTATTCTAACTTACTGGATATGATTCTCTTTCTCGATTAACGTGAAATATACTTCTTTTTCCAAAACTTTAATGCTAGGATCGTATTTTTTTTAATTCTTTCAAGTTCTCAATTTTCGACATCAAGACATTAGATAATCAACTAGGTACCAATTTCTGGGCGTTACGAGGGTGCTAACCCTTCCTCGTACGTAACCGACTCCCGAACCCGTTTCCTAAATTTCGTAGACCAAAACCGTTGTTTTAATAAAATCAAATTATTTATTAAAAACAACCTCTTTCCAAGGTGACCCAATCACACCCCAAAAAGGATTGGTGGCGACTCCCGTTTTTTTCGTTTTCATCAAAACCCAAGTCGACCCCGTTTTCATCAAAAAATGATGTCAACACTACTGAAGGCTAGGGTTTTCTGATTTTCTTTTGGTGTTGGATTGCCGAAGGCTAGGTTGGGCCAGGGTTAACTGATTAGGCTTAGTGGGTTTGTATTGGGTTTGGGTAAAAAATGATTTGGGTCTAGGTAATGGGTTTATAGCGTCTGGGCTTAGGGTGTTTTGAAATTTTAGGCTAGTTGGGCCTACTCGGATTTGGCCCTGTTGTTGTAAAGAAATGGACTGTGCTATTTTGGACTTTTTTTATTTAGTTTAATTTTGTTTGTGATTTTGGGCCCGGGAAAATTGGGCTTATTACATGTATTATGAAAATTATGTAAGCTGTGTACTGTATAAGTTATGTAAGTTATGAAAATTATGTAAGTTATGTAAGTTTTTTATTATGAAAATTAAGTAACTTATGTATTGTGAAAATTATGTAAGTTCAATATTATATAAGTTATGTATTATGAAAATTATGTAAGTTCAATATTATGTAAGTTATGTATTATGAAAATTATGTAAGTTGTGTATTGTATAAGTTATGTAGGTTATGAAAATTATGTAAGTTATTTTTTATGAAAATTAAGTAAGTTATGTATTATGAAAATTATGTAAGTTTAATATTATGTAAGTTATGTACTATGAAAATTATGTAAGTTATGTATGTTGTGTATTATATGTAAGTTATGTATGTGTATAATGAAAGTTATGTAAGTTGTGTATAATGTAAGTTATGTAAGTTGTGTATAATGTAAGTTATGTAAGTTAAGTATAATTAAGCTATGTAAGTTATGTAAGATGTGATAGTCATGTAATTAAGTTATGTTTTTAAAATA
Organism: Gossypium hirsutum; assembly: GCF_007990345.1. Lineage (NCBI taxonomy): Eukaryota > Viridiplantae > Streptophyta > Magnoliopsida > Malvales > Malvaceae > Gossypium > Gossypium hirsutum. The sequence goes on along the minus strand of NC_053438.1, from coordinate 5,536,152 downwards.
TAAACCAATATGACATTTTTTTTAACAAAAAAACTGAACCTTATTTAAATAATTTACATTGTTATCTTATATGATAGAAAATTTAATATGAAAGTGTCAAAAATTAACTTTAGTTTTTATCCAAAAATAATAAAATGTACATAGTAAAATTAAAATATAAAATTAATAAATTAATATTTTAGTTGAGTGGTAAATTAAAAATTTTACTAATGTAATTAGTTCAAGTTCAAATCCTACAATATTTTTATTTTTATTAATTTTTAAATTTAGAAGAACTAATATATATTAAAAATGGTATATATACAGAGGTGAAGTCAGAAATTTTTTTAGAAGATCTCGAAATTAAATTGTGATTTTTATAATAGTAAAAGTGCAATTTCACAATTTTAATAGTCAATATATTCATAATTTTAAAATGATTAAATCAATTTTTTATCATTTTTAAGAGAAGTCAACGTGAAATTTTATATTTACTAATTTAAAAATTTTAAAATCTTAAAGAGCTTAAATAAAAAAAAATTCATTTTAGAGAGTTGAAACTCATCAGTTTCTTCAATGAATATAATTTATTTTATTTATAGAAAATGGTAACCTTCTTCTTTGTTAAATAAAGAGAGAAATTGTTGCGGATTATAACAACTCAGATGTTTATATAAATACGTTGAAAATATAAATAAATAATATAATATCAATAATATTAAATACGCTAAAAATATAAATAAATAGTCCCAAAACCATAGAATTTATTATTGCAAAGCTGATGAGAAGTTTATGTTTTGTCTTGTTTAAGAACAAAACGAACAAGGATTAAGACAAATCAGAATTGTCCAACCCTCTTACATGTAGACCAACGCAGTATACAAAAAAACCAATTCAAAAAACTTGACATAAAATAAAGCACGTCAAACTGAATACATATTTCTGCCACAATCCTTCTGAATAAATTTGTTAATCAGTAACAAATAGGTATTTGCTGGATTTTTGTTCAGTTTTTAACTAAACTGTTTTTGTTTAGTTTATGTTTAACTGTGCATCATTTTTTTGTTCAGTTTTCAACGATTATAATTTAAATCTAAACAACATAGCTTAACATTCAAGTGCAGAATCTCATATGCTTAACATTCACAATGTTTAACATTCAAAACTATGCTTAACATTCAAAATGTTTAACATAGCTTAACATAGTTTTCAAAGATTATAATTTTGTTTAGTTTATGTTTATGTTTAACCCAAGTGAAGAAACTCATATGCTTAAGATTCAAAATGTGCAATACGAGAAGACTGAAGAAACTGAGCCCATCAACACCATGCTTAAATGTGCAATACGACATAAATCTCTCAAGTACTCCACAAACTCATATGCTTAACTGTTGTGCCAAAACAGAATACCAAGTAATGTGTTTTTAAAAATCAACAATCCTACCAACCCTAAACATAGAGAAGACCCTAAACTTTCCAAAACCCTAAAAATCATTGAACACCGTGAAGAAAGCAATGTGCGCATTCCCAATATAACAGAAATTAAAGCATTACAGTACCTTGATTGCGATGAACAGAAATGAAAGCCCTGGACAAACCCTAAACACAGAGAACACTCGCATTTCAGTTCATTCAACGGGTTATCAACAAATTACAAACAAGAAATTTAACAAAAACAAGAAAATGCAACCTTTAAATACAAAATATAATCAAAATGGTACCTTAAATAATGAATACCCAAAAAATAGAATTTGACTGCAAAATCACCTTATTCTCTGTGTGGGTTATGTAACTTTGCAAGAAACCCAAAAAATAAACCTTTTCCTTGCTGCTAAAACAACCAATCGACGAATCGGGGGTAAAACTTCTCGACGAACTGCTCTCTTGGAGTATTTCCCTCTAGCTGTTTAGGGATTATGAGAAATGGGGGATTTCGGGCTGGGGGCGACGACTTAGAGACAGAAGCTGATTTTGGGCAAAAACGGCATCGTTATCATTTTAAATTTTGCGGTGTTTTTATAAAAAAACGCCACTAAATTTTAACTCGGCACCGAAACGGTGTCGTTTTCTTAAATTTTTAATATGTTCTTTGCGGCGTTTTACGAACAAGCGCCGCTACTGTTTAGATTTTCTGGCGTTTTACTTCAAAACGCCGCTACCGATTAAATTTATATTAATATTATTTATGTTAAAAATTGCAACGTATTACATTTTAACATTTGTAGCGCTAGAATAAAAACGCCACTAGATTCACAACGTTTGTGGCGTTTCGATAAAAACGCCAGTAAAATTTAACTCGTCAACGAAGCGGTGCTGTTTCGTTTAATTTTAATACATTTTTTGCGGCGTTGATTTTAGATTTTGTGGCGTTTTAAATCAAAACGTTGGTAATTATTAACTTTTTATTACTATTAAAGCGGCCTTGTTTTATATTATAATATTTGTGGCGCTTACGCGAAAACGCCACTAGTTTCACAACTTCTGTGGCGTTTTGACAAAAAACGCCACTAACCTTTAACTCGTCAACGAAATGATGTCGTATTGCTTCATTTTTTATATATTTTTTGCGGTGTTTTCTGAACAAACGCCGCTAATATTTAGATTTTTTTGTATATTTTATACATTGTTCTAGACATTATTTTTAATTGATACATTAAAATTATGACATTATTAATATTATTAATAATATTATTTAAAAATTTTATACAGATTTATTATTTTCAATTGTTAAAATTTTATAAATTTTATAAATCTTTGAGAGTGTATAATTTAAATATTATCAATATTCAAAATTATTAATTATTTATAGTATTCAAATAATGTATTATAATTTTAAAATTATATATACTCTATTTTTAAGTGAATGTATAAATGATTAATATATATATATGGAAATAACACAATTAAGTAATTTGTTTCATCATATATAACATATAAATATGTCATTCGTCAATTAGTAAACTAATCATTTGTGTCACTTAGAACCCTAGTATCATAATAATAATTAAAAAACAATACGTATTTGTCATTTTTCTGAATTTGGTACCAAAAAAGTCATTAAACCCTAAAACTCGTAACCATAAGCCTTAAATCACCCAAACCCCAAAATCATGCATTGTAAACCTTAAATTATAAACTGCAAACCGTTAACCACAAGCATCAAGCCCTAAAACACTAATTAACCTCTTAGCATGACTAAAGCGGCCTAAACCTCAATTCTTAAACCCCAAACCCCAAACTCCCAAATCCTAAACCCCAAACACTAAACCTACATCATAAACCCTAAACTCAAAACTTTAATATTCACAAAATAATAAACATTATATAATGATTAACCCTAAAACCCTAAACTATATACGATAAACTTTTTAACTTATAATAATCACTGAACCTTAATCACCAAACTCTTAAACCCTAAACCAAAAACACTAAACTTACATCATAAACCCTAAACCCTAAACTCTAACCCAAAAATAATAAACATTATATAATGAACCCTAAAACCTTAAACCTAAACCATATATGATAAACTAAATATATTATAACCTACACTATATAATGCATCTATAGGTCAAGCCGGAACGATGCGTTTTGGTCAAAATTTCACTAAAAGCTGATATATAGCGGCGTTTTTTGGTAAGCGCCGCTAACCGCGCTATAGCTCAAGACGAAACGTTGTGTTTTGGTTTAAAATTTTCCAGCGTTTTTTAGTTAAGCGCCGCTAATTGCGGGAAATAGTGGTGTTTTCTACAACCAGACCAAACGCTGTGTTTTGGTTAAGATATTTTGCGGCGCTTTTTCATAAGCGCCTCTAATTCTAATATACCTCAAGACCAAACGCTGCGTTTTGGTTAAGATATTTTGCGGCGTTTTGTATAATGCGCCGCTAATGCTGTGCTTTAGCGGCGTTTTTCCATAAGCGCCACTAATTCTAATATACCTTAAGACCAAACGCTCCGTTTTGGTTAAGATATTTTGTGGCGCTTTTTATAATGCGCCGCTAATACTGTGCTTTAGCAACGTTTTTGCATAAGCACCACTAATTCTAATATACCTCAAGACCAAACGCTGCATTTTGGTTAAGATATTTTGCGGCGTTTTTTACAATGCGCCGCTAATACTGTGCTTTAGCGGCGTTTTTCTATAAGCGCCACTAATTCTAATATACCTCAAGACCAAACGCTGCGTTTTGGTTAAGATATTTTGCGGCGCCTTTTATAATGCGCCGCTAATACTGTACTTTAGTGGCGTTTTTGCATAAGCGCCACTAATTCTAATATACCTCAAGACCAAACGCTGCGTTTTGGTTAAGATATTTTGCGGCATTTTTTACAATGCGCCGCTAATAATGTGCTTTAGCGGCATTTTTGCATAAGCGCCACTAATTCTAATATACCTCAAGACCAAACGCTGCGTTTTGGTTAAGATATTTTGCGGCGTTTTTTACAATGCGCCGCTAATACTGTGCTTTAGCGGCGTTTTTGCATAAGCGCCACTAATTCTAATATACCTCAAGACCTAACGTTGCGTTTTGGTTAAGATATTTTGTGGCGCTTGCAAATAAACGCCGCTAATTGTGCTATATAATGGCGTTTTTATAGTGCGCCGCTACTGCCGCTATTCCTGATGATTAAACGATGCGTTTTGTCAGCATTTTTACGGCATTTTTGTTTAAAAACGCCACTAACGATGTTCTTTTACGGCTTTTGTTCAGAAAACGCCACTGAAGGTCTGACTTTTTGCGGCGTTTTACAGAGAGTGCCGCTAATGCTAGATATTTAGCGAAGTTTTATGCTGTGCGCCGCTAATGCTGGATTTTTAGCGGCGTTTGTCGTTCAAACACCACAAAAGATGCCGCTAAAAGCCTGTTTTGGTGTAGTGAGGAGATCATCTGTCTCTCATTTTGGATAATTTATTTTTAATAAGAAAGGAGAGCACGAATAGTTGAGAATTTCTGTTTTTTCTAACACACCAATTTATACTTGGAAAATAAACTTTTACAAAACAAATCTATTAGCAGCAAGGGATTAAAAAATCAGAAATTTACTGCACATGGATGTCCATGACCTAATAATATTTAAAAATTAATAAGTGAGATGTTATTTAAAGGGTGATTATACTTTAGAAAGATTAAGTAGTCTTAATGTTTGTTTAAAATTAATTTTTAATATAGAGACCCAAGAGAACAACAACATGAAGAACACAACTTAAAAAATAATATGTAATAGAGACCATTATGATATTAAAGTAACACTAATAATTCACACAGCCTACAGCTACCCAAATAAAAAGCACACACAAACACACAGTTTCAACCTAGAGAGAAAGAAAAGAACATTTGATCCAATCTTTGTTTTCAAGTGTTGGTATAGTTCTATTTAATTAATTAATTATTTTAAATACTTCAATAAATTTATCTCTTAGTGCTTTAGTTTATTCTTTCTCTTTCCTTTTTCTCTCCTCTCTCTCATTTTCTTTCTTTCTCTGTGTTTGATGCTACCACAAAAAGGTTCTTTGTTTTTCTTCAAACATTTTTGGGTCGTTGATCTTCTTTGTTCCCTCTTCAACACAGATTAATTAGTTCCCTTTTGTTGTTGTTGTTCTTTCTCTCTACAATCGATTCCCGGTTTTAAAATTGCATCTAATTCTCTTTGTTATCTCAAGAAACCCTTTTAATTGAATTGTTAAAACAAAGCGAAAAGATCGACCGAGTTCTGGTTTTTGATCGTCGGTTTAGTTTATTTGAGTTCAATTTGCAGCTATGGCGAATCCTTGGTGGGTTAATCAAGTGAGTCTACAAGGCATGGACCCGGCAGGTAATTCTCCAGGGTTAGACAAGCGTGACCTTGAGATTTCAATGAACGACATGGGAAAAAGCAGAAACAACGTCGGAGGGGATGAAGAAGACGATGATAGGGACACCGGCGATGAGCCGAAAGAGGGTGCTGTTGAGATCGGTAACCGAAGACCAAGAGGCCGACCTCCAGGCTCCAAAAACAAGCCTAAACCGCCCATTTTCGTCACCAGGGACAGTCCAAACGCGCTCCGTAGTCACGTCATGGAAGTTGCAAGCGGCTCTGATGTCGCTGAAAGTATAGCCCAATTTGCTCGGAGACGACAACGTGGGGTTTGTGTACTTAGCGGCAGTGGCTCCGTAGCAAACGTTACACTAAGACAACCGGCAGCACCTGGTGCTGTGGTTGCTCTTCAAGGAAGGTTCGAAATCTTGTCTTTGACTGGAGCTTTCTTGCCTGGACCAGCACCACCTGGCTCAACAGGGCTCACCGTATACCTAGCTGGCGGTCAAGGACAAGTCGTCGGCGGTAGCGTCGTCGGTTCACTAGTCGCAGCAGGGCCTGTTATGGTCATTGCAGCAACCTTTGCTAACGCAACTTACGAAAGACTGCCTGTAGTAGAAGATGAAGAAGAAGCTGTCAGTGGTGGTGGTGGCGGTCATGGGGATCAGATCCACGGTGGAGCAACCAATTCTCCACCCACAATCAGAAGCGGCGGCAGCGGCCCGCAGTCAGGTCTGCTTGATCCATCTTCACTTCCAATGTACAATTTGCCTCCTAATTTAGTCTCCAATGGAGGAACACAATTAGGGCATGAGACATATGGTTGGGTACATGGTCGACAGCCTTACTAATAATAAATCCAGACCATAGTTTTTATATATAAGAGAGTGAGACATGATTTTCATAGATTTTTCAAATTGTGAAAAAAAAGAAAAAAAAAATACCTAGGTGATGATCTCATTGTATATTAATTAAACTATCTCTCTTTGCTTTGCTTACTTTTATGTTTCCAATAATAAAAGATGATCCAAGTCTTTCTTCTAATCTTATTTTCTGGGATTACCCTTTTTTCTATGGTTCCTTTGATTATATATATAATATATGCACGATGGAGTGGGCATTTACAATATAGATACATGTATATATAGTTCCTTTGATTATTTTCTGACATTCAATGCCATGTAATGCATGTCTAAGCTATCATACCAGAAAAAAGAAAACCCTTTTTTTAGTTATATATATATTTTCATTGGCATGCATTAATTCCCTGAATGGAGAGCATTGCATTTTGCTCCCCACATGTCTTAACCTAACCAAACCAGCCTCTTCCGTGGCAGTATGGCTCTTGTGTCTGCAGCCATTTTTTTAAAAGGATCTAGATCAGTTCTTTAGGAACCCCCTCTTCTTTGAATTTACACATTTGATTGAATTAGATGTCTCCATTTTCATATATTTTGACTTGAAAATGTTTAAGGAGAAACAAAAGGGTGAATCTAAAGCTGATGTTTTGTATTTGCATATTATATAAAAGAAAGTTGTTAATAATTTGAAAAGTTTTGTGCTTGCCACTTGCTTTTCTTTGATATATAATATTGCAGTTAAAATATTATCTGTCACTCAAGTTAAGCATATAGATATAGATATAAATTTATATCAAAGAATAAACAGAAATCACTTTGTTTTTGTTGTAATATCTATATATATAGAAATCACATTATGATGATCTATATGATAATCCATTTTCATTCATTTATATCATATTTATGCATTTTTTTATATATATATTTTGATACATTCTTGTTTTATTTAATAATTTAGGGTTTTTTTTTTATAAACAATGACTATGTCAATGGGATGTTAATTAAATTGTTGTCTAAACTGAATCAAGAACCAAAATCTTTTCCATGTAAAATAAGTAATTAGCTAAGAAATTCAATGATTCTCATATGTATGACTAATTAAATATGTTCATATAATAAGACTTATTCCAACCTAGCTTCTCTAAGTTTTATTCTAAAAACGGGAGCAGATAAGCTTAATTTATGTGTGAAATCTTGGACTATAGATGATACCATTAGGAAATAATTCATATTATGTTTCCCATTTCCCACCTTGAAATCATTTTAATTTCACTTAAAAAATGAGTCCAATGTGATTATGGTTAGGTAATTACACTAGGGTATGGGACTTGAATGAAATATTCCAATGATTAGACTCATTGATAAAACGATATTATTTGAAAAAAGAAGAAGATGAAACAAAATTAGACCCGAGGGGACATCATTTAATTGTGTTTACTCAATGGCAATTAATTTGAGAAGATGTAGACGGATGGACAGGGAAGGGGGCATTTTCTGTCTCTTTTTTTTTTTTTTGATATTAAGGGGGCATTTAAGGTATAATTATGCTTTTAGTTTTTTATTTATATATTTGAAAGAGTTAATTGCACCAGACAGACCCAAACTATGGCATTCATTTTAAATTGGCCCTCAATTTTAAAACATTCTAATTACATCCTTAAACTATCGAGGCTATACCAATCAGGTCATTTTCATTATTAAAATGGTTGGTTTAATCATTAAATGATAAATAAAGTCTTATGTAGGTAAATTTAAAATGAAAATTTTAAATAAAAATAAAACGTTGCAGCAAAAGTTCTAAAAGTAAAATTTTAAAATAAAGTAAAACTGAAAAGAGAGAGAGAGAGTAAACGATAAAACTTTTGTAAAATTTCTGAAAACGTTAAAAGAAAGATTTTTAAAACATCCATTTTACAATATTAATTTTTTTCTTAAAATTTTCATTTTAAATTGTCACATAATATCAAACGTGTTATTTAATAGTTAAATTAACAATTTTAGTGATAAAAATACCTAATTAATATAACTTTGGTAGTTTAGGAATATAATTAGAATGATATGAAATTTGAAGACCAATATAGAATGAGAATTATAGTTCAGGGATGTCTAATATAATTAGACCTACTTAAAATTTTATCTTTTTATTTTTTATTTTTTAATTTAATAATTGAAGTAGAATTGATAATATCTAAAAGATCTTTGTTAAATTAAATTACATTACATTTTCTATTTAAAAAAAAAGTTACTCGCATATTGATATAAAGCTACATAAAAACCAAGTAAGAATATATATATATTAGCTTATACTATTTATCACCTCAAATTTAATAATTTTATTTTCTTATTTGATTTCTCACGTGTAATATTATTCACATAATTAATTTTTTTAATATAATGAATACTTTAATTTAATACGATTCATTTTGTGGTGTAATCATTTTTTTAGGTGAAAAACAAATAAAAAAAAATTATATCAAATCAATTGCTCAAAGACGCCACACATTTTGTCTTGTTGAAGAATTTCTGATATATCATCAGGAGGCACATTAAGAATCTGTAAAGCTAAGGTTTGCCAGTGGATCTGCAATCAAATTACATATTTCAAATAATTTTTTTGTAGGATGTGTCTGATAAGCATAACAATTTGAATTAAATTCTAGTTGATAAGAAAGAAAATAAGTAAAATATGATTAGATTGTTTAAACTGAAAAAAAAAAGGGAAAAACATATTCTTAATTAACAGCCATATATCTTGTAATGTATTATAAGAAGAAGAAAAGGGAGAAAAAATTCCATTAATTTTCACTTCACCCCATCCACTACTTTTTAGGGTTTTATTTAATTAATTAATTTTGGGGTTTCATCATATTCGAGAGGTGCAAGTTGAGGGGGAAAAAGTTTTTATCTTTCACTATAATTTTTATTATTAAAAAAAAGTAAATGGAAGAAAAGAGAAAATCATTTTGATTTGATTTTCTACATGACTTTGCAATTGCATTATCAAATGTTTTAATAAGCACTTTGCAGTTTTCTAAACCTTACCTAATTCTCCTATTCGTATCAAACAAAAATGATTTGCTTCATTAAAAATAGTTGATTTTGACATCTCAATTATTTTGATTAAATCATAACTTAATTGATTTAGTTGAGCTTAAATATATATTTTTAATTATAATAATGATTAATTAGTATTATTGTAATTTTTATTATAGTAAAAATGTAATTTCATTATTTTTTATCTTTATAATTATTAAAGGATTAAATCAAATTTTTATCATTTTGGGAGGGGGGCCAAAGTACAATTTTACCTTTACTAATTTAAAATTTTAAAAATTTCAAAGAGCCTAAATGAAAAAATTTTCATTTTAGGAGGGTCGGGGCCCTGCCAGCCCTTGATTTCGCCCTTGGTAATAATTAAGAAAAAGTAAATTTAAGCATGCTTAAATACATATTATCCTTTAATTTAAGAATTCAGCGGACAGTGGCCTTGGCTCTAAAAATTGTAAATTTATCATTTAACCCTATAATTTTTTATAAAATTACATATTAAATTATTTTATTAAATCACAACTTAATTGATTTAGTTAAGCCTAAATGTATTCTTAACTATAATAACGATTAAGTTTTAGTTTAATTAGCAAAGTAAATTTAAGCATGCTTAAACACATATTATCCTTTAATTTAAGAATGCAAGAGACAATGATCTTGGCTCCAAAAATGGTAAAATTATCATTTAACCCCTTAATTTTTTATAAAATTACATAAATATAATAAAATTGCATTTTGATTCCCAATAATTTATGCTTCATACCTGACCCACTAAAAACTATTTTCTAGCAAAAAATTGTATAATATATATATACTCTTTTTAAAAAATAGCTTATTAAATCCTCCTTCAAATTAATGATTTGCTTTGTGCAAGCTTAATTGTCAGTTATGAATTACATGTTTATTTATAGAGTAGGGCACATACAGCAAAAAAAAAAAAATTCGTATAAGGGCAATCGTCAATTAATTATTTAATTAAATATAGTTGCAAGATGACATTGATGCGAATATTTTAATTATATAATTTATTTTTGTTTTGAGTGAAAGATTGAATTCATGGAATCATAGAACAATGACATACTTTTTACTCGATTTTAGTTGAATTGGCGATGTCACATGTGCTTTTCACCCCTCACATTTTTCTTCTTCAAAAATAAATACAATGCTTTATCTACTAAAAATACTCACTACTTTCATAATTTATTAAATAATATAAATTTACTATAATTACAGTTAATAATTACCACAATAATTCATAGATTATATATAGTTATTATAAATATTATATTATATACTTGTGTTATTTGTAAAACTTCATATATGGAATACTTGAAGTTTATATATTAAAGCATTTTTTCTCTTTGGAAATATAATGGTTTGAAGGTCAACGGTTCTTTGAGAGGAACAATAGTGAGGTTGAAATAATTTAAGGACACTTGAATTATATCTTGTATTGAGGCTTTATAATGGATATCTCACTCGATAATGTCTCTTCTTGCATGACAAACATCCACTTTCCTGAATCTTCACAGTTAACTGCCTCGGAATAAGTAGATGACTCTTGATTTACATCTATATCTTCAGCCACGTTTAAAGCATAAACAACTAGATCAGCCTCAGCGTACCTTTTTAGAGGTTTGATTTCTCTTCTAGGTCTATTCTTGGCAATAGAATATTGTGGTGCTGGCTGTGGTGAAGAAGCAACTCTACTTAGAGTTTCTATTTTAACCGGAGAAGTAGACTCTGTTGTAGATCCTAGATCAATCTGAGTTGATTATGATTGATCGACTTATATTAGTGTGAATTTGATTGATTATCGAAATAGAAGATTAAATTGAATAAAATTGAAAATAGTCTAACTTGGTGAAAGGGTGAAATTGGCTTGGAATTGAGACTAATCATGCTATGAATGAAATGATATCTTGATTAACGAATTGATGATTTTGAGATCGATAGAATGAGAATCGAACTTATAATGAAAATGGATTATTAGTTACCCTATTAGTTATTCGGACTGTGTTGGATATAGTTGGCATGTCATATGGTCATAATATTACTGAGTAAAACCATCGTTGCTAAGCAATTTGGGGCGGTAAATGTTATGCATTGAGTCATTGTTTCCGGTCAACCTGGGATGACAGGTTGATTGAGATGAGAAAACTATTGTTTCCGGGCAGTCCGAGGTGGTATTAACTAAATGTGAGATTGTTAGTGCAACTTGTTGTTTGTCTAGTTACAAAGGACAATGCAACAAGTCTTAACTAAGTGTGTTTTCGGATGTATTTTTATTCTAAGGAAAGGTTTAGTTGGGTAGAGAGTTCATTATAGACATTCAATAGTGAGGTTGCAGCAATCTAAGGACTAGTTGGGCTTGAATAGCTTGTACTTAGAGGATTTCTCACTAGACAAGGCCATATAAATTTAAATTAATGAACTAAACTACGTAAACGTTTTCCTAAATTGATATTTCTTTCACTTGCTCTTCTGTGAGTTACAACGAAACAAGTAATCACTTAACAAATTCAACATTTTCTCAAATATTTCACTGAAGTTAGAATTTATATATTTAAATGCGACAAATCTTAAACAAATTTAAAATAACAAAATCATTAATATAATGAATAAAAAAGAGTATATTGATAACAAACAAATATTTAAACTTTTGCTTTTATATATAATAAATGAAAATGATTATCCAAATAAACAATATTGCAAAATGAAAGGCTAAAATTTTGGTGACAACATCAATTGGAAAAATTAATAATTTTTCTTTTATAAAACAGATGGGGAAGATGGGTTCCCAAAACATATGGGTAGTTATAAGTGTGAAGTTGTTCAGAGAAGTGGATAATGTTAGGGTATATTTTTAAATATATATAAATTAAAGTAAATAGAAACTCAAACACATGATTAGTAGTACATATATACACACACATAAACTATTACAAAGTAATATAATATAAATTTATATTATATATCATAATCAAACTTATTTAGTATTCAACACTAATATCCCAACTGAGCAAATTGAAGAAAAGGAAACGATTTTCAAACATTTAATAAAAGTTTTGTTGAATACTTTTATGTTTCACCTAATACAACGTAATGCAACACTTTACTCAAGTTGTTTAAGTTAAAATAATAGTGTATCTATTAATTAATATTTAGTAGAAATTTAATCGCTATTCATAAACATAATTTATACAATTTATAGATGAATCTGTACATATTAATTAAGAAAATTATTTGATTCATTATCAGTGGCCACTCCATTTCGGCAAAAAACTTATGCCCAAGTTCCATGGCTTTGGATATGCTATCTTTATCTTGGTTTTTCTACCCCAAGAGGGAAAGGTCCTGCCCGTTTAAGCCAATTGTGGGCGAGGAGGAATTTGAACTCCCGACATCATGATTCATAGCCACGTGCTTTAATCCTCTAAGTTATCTTCCCCATTTTTTCTTCACTAGATCTATTCTTAGGAGTACCCTAAAAAAATTTTTCCTCTCCCAACCATGTCCGGTTAAGAAGATGTAACCATTAATTATTATGGTTAATGTATTAAAAAAATAATAAATGAAAAAAAAGTAATAAATAGCATCTCAACTAATCTATAGACACACCCAAAGGAGAGATAAAAGAGGGAATAGGGTGGTAAAAGAACATTGGGGACCCTCTTCACATGAATTCACATGGCAAAGTTAATAAACAATTACTTAAAATTTAACAGATAAAGTAGCAAGTAAAACGAATTCAATCTCCTTTTTTGTTCCATTTGTCTTTCCAAATGTTGGCACCCTGACCCTACAACTTGTTGTTTTGCACACATTGGCTAAACTTTTCTTTTTATTTTGTGAAAGCATTGATCTCATTTTATCTTTACAATTATTTGAAAGAGAATCCATTAAGTCTTTGGGTTGATAAAATGTAGACCACCCAAATGATTCATTAGTATTTTAATTAAGTGATTAAACTTAATATAAGGGTTAGTGGTGGGATAGCAACCAACATCATTCAAAAGTAATCCTAGCTTTTGAATTCATAATTAATTAAATAATTAATTCAACTCAAACTAATTTGGAATAAATTTCTATTCTCAAGTTTTCCAAACATTTTTATCATTAAACTAAGGCCTAATTAGGCTAAAAACATTTATAAAACAACAAACTTTAAATTTTAAAGCTACCAGTGACAAAGAAAATATTCATCAAAGCAGTGTTACATGATTTTTTGTTTTGGTTACAAGTATGTACGTATACCTTCCACACTATGCAACGAAACACCTACTATTATCATAAATTATTGGTGGTCAAACAAAAAAAAATGGAGAAGTATCCTTTAGATAAACTAGAAATTTATTTATTTATCAAGATATCTATTGAAACGAGCTCAATAATTAATCATTCATATTTAGTAGGCCTACTAAGGGTGTAAATATTGACCACGAATTTTAAAATTGCTTCATACTCAAAATAAGGATCAAAGACTCGACCACTAATTTTTAGTAATTTGTCATATTATTGATTTATTTAATTTTATATTGTTTACAAAAGTTTAAAATAAAAATTATATTCTTTATGGGTAGATAAATAAACTAAGAGAAGTTCATTTAACGAGTTTTATATTATATACATTAAAAGATGTGCATTTGCGCTTATGGTTCCTAATACAATTATTTTATTGATTAAAATTTTATTTATAGTATATTTTTGCATTAGAATAATTATATAGTTGTATTATTTAAGAAAAAGCATAATGATAAGTTTAGTTATCTTTTTATCAATTTAATTTTTAGATTTTTAGTTTTATTTGATCATTAACCTTTTAAAAAAAGTTAAATCATTTTTAATGGAAATGCAGACTAAAACATTAATTTTTTAAAATTATGTTGGCATGGCTACTTGTGTGGTAATTTACGTGTACTCCATGCTAAAATGACCTTGTCAGCAAATAATTTAAAAATTATTAAAATGTTCAAAAAATAAAAAATCATAAAAATTTAAAAATATGAATTGCTTGTGGATTGTTATGCGAGTTATCATATTTAAACATTTAATGTTTTAGTTAATATATTCATTAAAAATAACAATTCAAATTTTTTTGAAAGGTTGATGGATCAAATTCAATTCTTTTGAAAAGGATGAGGACTAAATTTAACTAAAAAAAAGAAAAAAAAACTAAAATGACAAAAAAATACAAATATTAATAGGTATTTTTGTTATCATGCCTTAAATAAATAACATATAATGAAAAAGTAATGTTACATAAAAACCCAATTTATGCCAATAATTATGTAATGTAAAGAGATAGCATTTAGTGAAAAGTAATATTATATAAGAACACAAATGATGCCAATAGTTAAATCGTACACAAATATGCCAATAGTTAAATAGTTATTAGAAGCAATTTTACATTGTCTATATAATAAATCTTTTTTAAAAAATGTGTAAGATATGTACTCTTGAGAGGAGGGGGTTGGGTTTTGATAGATTGACGCCTTCTATATAGTTGGGAGCTGGTTGGAAGTATTAAAACACTAGTTAGTTTATAAAGTTGGTTAAGGCAAAATGCTTTGGAGAAAAGAACCTTTTAGAGTGGACATGGAGGTGTGTGGATGGAAGGTAGGCAAGTGACAAAGACATTATGATTGTAGGAGATAACTGGTTGCCCAAGGAGTATAGATAGAGTAAGGCTTGGGTTTCTGAGGAATGTCACTTTCAGCATGTTAAAATGGAACCCATTTGACAAAATACAATTTGTCTTGCTCTCATCATCTATCCATAACTTTATTGTCCACCACCACGCAAGTCTTGTTCATGCTATAAACCCTAAATTTGCAATAAAAGATTATTCCTTAAAAACAAAAACATAAGTGAAAAAAAAAACCCCTCCATCTACTAATTCCTTAATAAAATGATTTCAATACTTAGTATTTTTCATTTTAGAAATCCTGAATTATATAAATAATGAAAGATAAAGATTAGTTAATTCGGTTAGATATGTAGGTAAAATGGTGAAAATGATAAAAAGGGAAGTAGCATAGAAGGGCAGGCAGGCGAAAGTGGCCCAAATAAAACGAAGAACTGGGGTGAAAGTGGTTCGAGGTGGGGGCATCTTTTGACCCTACGAATCCCCTCCCATCAAATGCGGAAAATAATTGTGGTATAATTAGAGTTGCACAAAATTCGATTTGATTTAAAAAATTAAATTTTGAGTTAATTAAATTGTGTTATTCGATTTTTTTGAATCAACTCGAATAATATAATTCGAATAAGTCGAGTTGAATTTTATAATTCGAATAAGTCGAATAATATTTTAGTGTAAATACCTCTGTGGTCCTTGTAAATTTTAAAAATGAGTTCATTCACACAACAAAAATTACAAAAAAAAATTCAAAATAATTTTAAAAATTTCAAATAATTTTTAAAAATTTCAAATTTATATATTTTTACAAAAATTATAAAAATTTTAAAAAAAATTCTAAAGAATATATAAAGAAAGTAAAAAAAATTCTAAAATAATAATTTTGGGAATGTAAATAAGTTAAGTAATAATTCAAGTTTATCGGACTAAAGTATTTTATTTTATTTTCTTATTTTGCTTTAATTTTTTTAAATATATATAATTTCAAATTTATATGTTCTAATATAAAATTAGATATGCTGTAACAAAATTTTAATTTAACATATTTATTTTTTTAATTTAATTTACAGTTTTATTCAACTCAACTTAAATTTCATTTTGAGGAATCAAACTTGGTCTAAAGGGTAGTAATCTACCACTAGACCACTGGGCCTTCTTGCTCTACTTTCGTCTGTTAACTCCAAGTGTCTTCTTAAAAACTCTGAATTGCAATTTAATAATATTATTTTACTCGCAGAAATAACATCCATAAGAGCTATTCCAATTGGTACGTAACTAAAGAAATGTTCTTTTTACTTTTTCCTTTTGGTAATTAAGGTTTGATGGAGTTAATCTATAAATGTTTAAGTCAATGTAAGAAAATATATTTTTAAAATCATTCAAGAAAAAATTAAGGATATCCTTCAGTACCGTTACTACTTACATTCAAATCTTTAAAATATTTAATTAATAAAGCTTAGGTTAGAGTGAGTTCTTAATTAAAATTTATTTTATCTAAATCCCATTAATTATGGATATATTCAAATTATCAGTGCAAGTATGTATCTTAATTTAAGTCGAATATATTTTAATTATTATTTTATAATGTTGATTTTGATTGTAATGTATCATTTTATAATGTTTTTTATTATAAATTTTTTATGTTATATTCGAATGGTATTGTCGAAATTCTTTTTTTGAAATCGATTTTTTTTTGAAAACAAAAATTGAGTCGCCACCAATTTTTTTATTAGGTGTGATTGGGTCACCTCGCAATTTGATTGTTTTAATAAACAGTTTGATTTATTAAAATATTATTTTTCGGTCTACAAAAATCCAGAAATGGGTTCGGGAGTCAGTTACGTACGAGGAAGGATTAGCACCCTCGTAATGCCCAAAATCGGTACCTAATTGATTAATTAATGTCTTAACGTCGAAAGTTGAAAACTCAAAAAGAATTTAAAATGCGACCCCTCTTTGGATTATGTTATTTTTTAAATTAAAAACCGCTTGAACAAATTGAAACAAATGTTAAAGACCCTCCCGTCTTGAGATAACAAAATGTCACATCCCGTAAGTTAGGACACGACACCTTAAACCTTTGAGAATAAGCTTGTCTTTATTTTTTATTTGAGATCTTATGTATTTTAATTTTAAGAAGATATTCGGTTATTTAAGTTCAACGAGAGAATCGAAACCCCGTAAGTTAAGGTACGATTTCTCGAAGCTCCAAACACGGAATATTGCCTTTATTTTCAAATTTTTTTGAATAAATACACACGAAATGTTTAAAACTATGCATATTTATTTTATTTGGATTATAGTGTAAAGAAAGAATGTTTAAACACGGCTCGCGACATGATTGGAATAATAATAGAATGATAACACGAATAAGGGAACTGACGATATGTCTATAATAATGAGACAAAAAATAAGCAATGACAATAATCAATTAAATCTAATGTTAATTAAACAATGATATACATAAAAATAATAATAAAAGAAAGTGGAATATGCATAAAAAAATGAACATGAAAGTATCAAAAAAGGAATAAATAAATAACAAAGAAGGATTAAAATAATAAATAGATAAATGAATAAATAATACATAAATAAGTAAATGAATAAATAAAAGGAATAAAATAAAAGGAATAATGAATAAATAAACAAACGAAAAAAGGCTTAATTGTAACCTAAGCGAAATTAAAAGGACAGATTGAATAAAATAAAATAGCAAAGGGGCTAATTTGAAGATTAAATTAAACTTTAGGGTAGAAATCGGGGTGAAAATAAAATAAAGGACCACATCATAACGCGCAAATAAAAGGGAGGGACCAAATGGAAAATATTTCATGTCCTCCAAAATGTGCAGTTCCAAGATGGACTGAAATGAAGCAAAGCTGAAATTACAGGGCCAAAATAAAAAGGAAAAAAATGGGACAGAATTGAAACATCACTAAAAATCGGAAAGACCGAAAGGGTAAATAACCCATTTATTAAAAACACGCGGATCTTCCTTGTTTGCGGGTCGGGTCGGTTCGATCCGGCTCAAAACGACGTCGTTTTGGGGCTTTTCTGACCTCTCCAGAACAGTGCCGTTTTGGCACCTTATATAAGCAAAAAAAAAACCTAAAAATTTAGACTCCCCATTCTAAAAAAAATTCAAAAGAAAAAGAAGAAAAAAGAAAAAAACTCTCTCAACTCTCTCTCAGCACTCAGAGCTCCGGTCGTCGGTCCGGCTAGTCGCCACCGCACCGGCCACCGATTACCGCCAACGGCGCCGTCGTCCACGGTGGTCGAAAATCACCTCGAACCCATTTTTAACCCCCTTTTTTCGTATAAAAACCGATTTAGAGCCCAAAATCTTCAAAATAAAATTTTTAAAAAAAACTCTAAAAGAAATAAAGCCTTTCGGCTTCCACCGTTTGCCGTCGCGGCCTTTAGCCAAATCCCAGAGGATTCGACGGCCTTGCGAACCGACAGTGGCCCCAACGGTGACACCCTGACGAAACAATAGGTAAAAAATAAAACTTTATTATTCTTATTTATTTTATACCTTTTTGAATCTGAAATCACTCCCCTTTTTTTTGAATATGTTTTTCTTTTCCTTTCTTTTTTGTATTTGATTTCTCCGTCCGACCAAAAAAATTACATTAATTTGTTCATGGCTTTTATAGCCGAAAAGATATAATATTTTTATGTTCTGCTGCTACTACTGTTTCTCTGGCATTGTTTCTATCCTTTTCTTTGCCTTGTTTGCAGGTGCTAGGCTCAGTCAATAGGGTTGGAAATCTATTCTGGTGTAAGGCTAAGCAAAGGGGGTCAAGCCTCGGGATGAAGCGTGGGCGGTGCGCCTGAGAAGGAGCGGTGCACATGGGAGCTAGGGTTTCTGTTTCTACTAAAACTGTTTAATCATGTGGGCTTGTAATTTTTGGGCTAGGTTTCTTTTTTATTTTGGGCTTGAATATTTGGGTAGTGGATTTTTTTATAAATTTGGACTGTTTAATTTTGGGCTTTTATTTGGTTTTGGGTCTGGGCAAATTGGGCCTACTGTAGCTGCCCCTTTTTGCTCGTTGTTGTGTAACGAGAATGGAGCAAAAACTTTTAAGAAGGACCAATTTTGCCCGGTCTCATCGAATCTTGACTTCTTGGTGCTTATCTTCTTAAAGTGGCATTGTCTAACCCACTACAACTTCAAGGGTATAGGAATTGTTGCCTCGATCCACTCCACTGCAATTTCAGGAAGATAAGACTTGTAGCTTCCATCTGCTTCGCTGCAACTTCAGGGAGATGGGACTTGTAGTTTCAATGTGCTCCACTGTTCCACTCTAACTTCAGGGAGATAATGTTTGTAGCTTTAATATGCTCTACTGCAACTTCAAAGAGATGAGATTTGCTATTTTCAGTCTGCTCCACTACAACTTCAGGGAGATAAGACTTGTAACTTTAACCTGTTCCACTACAACTTTAGGGAGATAAGGTTTGTGGCTTTAATCTGCTCAACTGTAACTTCAGGGAGATAAGATTTGTTATATTCAATTTGCCCCACTACAACTTCAAAGGTATAAGGTTTGTCATGATGAGTTCAATCCGCACCATTGTAACTTCAGGGAAATAAGATTTGTAACTTATAGCTTTAATCTGTTCCACTATAATTTCAGGGAAATAAGATTCGTTATCTTCAATCTGCTCCACTACAACTTCAAGGAGATAAGATTTGTTTATTTTTAACCTGCTCTACTGCAACTTCAGGGAGATTAGATTGATGGCTTCAATCTGCTCTATTGCAACTTCAGGGAGATAATATTCGTTTATTTTTAACCTGCTCCACTACAACTTCAGAGAGATAAGATTAATAGCTTCAATCTACTCCACTGCAAATTTAGGGAGATAAGATTCGTTTATTTTTAACATACTCCACTCAACTTCAGGGAGAAGAGGTTTATAGCTTTAATCTGCTCTACTGCAACTTTAGAGAGATAAGATTTGCTATCTGTCTTCAATCTACTCCAATGCAACTTTAGGGAGGTAGGGTATGTGGTTTCAATCTGCTCCACTACAACTTCAGGGAGATAAGACTTATCACAATGTCTTTAATTTGTCCCACTGTAACTTCAGAGGTATAGAATTTGTGGATTCATTGATCTCGTTACACCATCTTTTGGGGAACATGACCTGTAGAATCCATTTTATGAGCCTATGTTTATGCCAAATGATTATGATGTCATGATCAGAATGAACCAAATGCTCCTAACTAGATGTTTATGAATGATATTTTCATGAATGCAGAATGCCATTTTTCAAGAATGATCCCTTTTTAATGCTTAGGTTGCCATTGCTCATTGTTCATCAAGGTTCTATCACTAATGTGTTACCATGCCTTCTTATTCAGCTGGTATCTTTGACAGAAAGCCTAAGGAAATAATCATCAATTTAGATTATTTTTCCAAATGTTTCCAACTCTTAAATTTGGTTAGTTCTAAATAATAGTCCTGTTTCAGGTCCTCGTACTATTTAGAAGCTTTCAGAGTAATATGCAGAACTCCTTTTGCTTGAATATTATTAGTCTATTAATCGTTATTTCAATGAAAATGATTGAAAAAGGTTATCACAATGGACAAGATGGAATTTTATTGAGAGCAACGCTCAAAATGAATAAATTAATCAATATAACAAGTTTTGCTAAGATACAAAATGAATAAGATGAAAATAGGTGCCCCGGATATCGTAGCATGAGCTTCTCTACACAAAACTTCTCGAGGACCCTTTGAACTTGATACGTGTTTAGAAGTCCTAGAAGACTTTGTTGGTGCCCCAAGATGTAACATCCCTTCTTCTTGTTAATTCGAAGAGGACAAGACTACCACATACCCTCCTTTGATAAAAAATTTGAATTGCCCATTCCTGGGTTTTCAACTCAAAACCCCTTTGGTCTCAAAGCACCCTTTGCGAGTTTTCGCTTTGGCCTCTCCTTTTTTTAGGTGAAGTACCTCTTGACTGAATCCGAATTCACAAGATTTGATAGGGTTTTTCCATCCATCTTGGTCAAAATTAGCGCTTATCCGGGAAATACCTTTTTTACCACATAAGGTCTTTCCCAATTTGACATTCATTTCCCTCTAAAATCCTTTTGTATGGGCAGGATCTTTTTTAATACTAGGTCTCCCTCATGAAATTCTTTGGGATGAACATTCTTGTCATATGCTCGCATCATTCGCTTTTGGTACATTTGACCATGACAGATAGCTTTGAGCCTCTTTTCTTCAATCAAGTTTAGCTGATCATATCGAGACTAGATCCATTCTGCTTCATCTAACTTGAGTTCTGACAAAACTCGGAGAGAGGGAATCTCAACCTCAATAGCAGGATCACCTCCATCCATAAACTAATGAGAAAGTCGTTGTCCCGGTAGAGGTCCTCATAGACGTTTGATAGGTATAGAGGGCGAATAGTAACTTCTCAAGCCAATCTTTATGAGTCTCAATCATTCTCCCTACGATTTTTTTACTATTACACCGTTTATTTTGGGGCAATATGGTGTTAATCTTAAACAGACTGCAAACTTCTGATATCGTGTTGTTGTGCAAATTCAGTGCATTGTCAGATATAATCCTTTTTGGCATTCTATACCGACATATAATTTCTTTTTTCAAGAATTTACCGACTGTCGACTTTGTGACATTGGCATAGAAGCAGCTTCCACCCACTTAGTGAAGTAATCGATGACCATAAAGATGAATTGATGACCGTCAGAAGCTTTTGGCGAGATCAGCCCAATGACATCCATGCCCCACATAGAGAAAAACCATGGATTCTATTGATTCTTTGTAAGGTAGGATTTGTTTCTCATCTTGTTCTACCATCCTTAACAACTTAAGAGATAAGTTACAGTCTCAATGATCTTCAAACTTCTGAGATTCCTCTGAACACATATCTTGCTCAAAAGAAGGTTCTGAGTCAATAACAGTGTCGCTCATATCATTGATATCTGGAGACCTGTTATAGGGACAAAGGAATATCACAAGAAACTAAGAATATTTATCTGTATAGTATGATTATGAATGAAATGGAAACAATAAAAGAATATTTTCTCGAAATGAGAAACAAAGATGTATTTTATTGAAATAAAGATGTTGGACATAAGCCTATCTCACAAAAGGATTCTTATTGCTCCTAGGCTTAGAGCAATAAGCGTGTTTTGGACAGTACTCTGAATTAGGTCTAAAAAAAATCAGGGATCTCTTTCACAGTCCCATTGTTCAAAACGCTTCCGGGTGTGTAAAGGCAAATGTCTAATAAATTCTCTTCCCCGACTTCCTCTTCAGATACGGCGTTACCGTTCAACATTCCTTCCGGACCTTTAACTTCTTCAAGGAATTCCAACTCTTTGTTATCTATTAGGCTCTGCACCAAAGCTTTGAATTCAACGCACTCCTAGATTTCATGATCTTCTTCAGCGTGGAACTCACAGTAGCTCCTCATCCCTTTTGGTCTCCTCTCCGAATTCTGAATGATTAATCCCATATCTAACATTTGTTTCAAAACCCATTTCAGTGGGGGTTTTTACTTCTGTAACATTGGTTTTGATTCTATTTCCTCCACTCTCAATTATAGTGTTTATCCCTGAGTCTGAATGACTGGGTAATACATTTCCTGCCACATTAGGTGCTGATGGATCATCGAACTTTACAATGCCCATCTTAATGAACCTTTCAATTAATTTTTTAAAAGCGGTGCAGTTCTCAATTGAGTGTCCTGTGATTTCTACATGGTACTCGCATTGAGCATTCGCGTCATACCATTTCGAGAACGGAGGTTGTATGGGTTCCAAATAGAATGGGGATACCAAATGTACATCAAATAGATGCTGATACAACTCCCTATATATCATTGAGATGGGTGTAAACTGGAGTCTTTCAGTGTTTAGCCTCGAGTTGGATTATTGCCTAAAAGGGCTTTGATAGCTAGTAGTCACGGCCCTCGGCTGGCCTATATTGACCGATTTGGAATACCATTTGCTCACATTATTCCCTTCATTTTTATTTTTCTTTGGGGTTGATCTTTTGGTGCTTTCTCCCGCGTCTATCTTCCCACTCCTTACTGCGTTTTCAATCATCTCGCCGGACATTACTATATCTGAGAAGCTCATGGTAGTGCTTCCCAATATATGGTTAATGAATGGGGCTTTCAGAGTGTTGATGAAAAGCATTGTTGTTTTTTTTCCAGAAGAGGTGGTTGGACTTGCGTTGCCACCTCTCTTCATTTTTGGGCGTATTGCCTGAAGCTCTCGCTCTACTTCTTTTCCATATTCTGCAGTGTAATTCTGTCAGGTGTCACATCTGTTACATGGCTATATTGCTTCATGAAAGTCCGTGCCAAGTCATTCCATGAGTGGATTTTGGCACGGCTCAACTGGTTGTACCGTTTGGCAACCGACCCGATCAGACTATCTTGGAAGTAATAAATTACCAGTTGATCATTATTAACGTATCCTGTCATTCTTTGGCAAAACATCATGATGTGAACTTCCGGACAACTAGTCGCATTATATTTTTCAAACTCCAGAATTTTGAACTTTGGTGGGAGCACTAGATCTGGGACCAAGCTCAAGTCCTTAACGTCAACCCCACAATAGTGGTCAGCATTTTCCATTGCTTTGAATTTCTCTTCTAGCCATCTACACCGGGCCTCAAGTTGTTTCGGTAGATCTACCATTGCCTTCTCTATTTTAGCTATATCATCAAGATTAGGGACAACGGGATTAGTTGGATTATCCCCTAAATTAGAACCTGAGCCCGTTAGAAAGTTTATCGATGCCAAGGCATCGACCTGATGTTGTTGAGATCTAATGGTAACGGGTACCCTTGTGGGTACACCTCTGGTTAGGCCTAGACACTTATCGGGGTAAAACCTAGGGGATAGGCAAGGTCTTCATTATCATTCCTAGAGTTGACCACTGGGATTTTCCCTTTTTCAAGCCCTCTAGCCAGTTACTGCATTAATTGGCTCATCATATTTCTTTGAGATTCTAACATCTGATCCCTCATGTCTTGTTGAACTTTGGCTAATTGCTCTTGCAGCTGCGCTTGCAACTGATCTTGCATATCCTTCTGCATTTTTTCTAATCTTTGGTCCATTTATTTGGTTTTGCGGCGGGTACCGTAACGATATTTAGTTAGTGAATTTTCGTTAGTTTCCAGGGTAACTGTAACAAATTTGATTAATTAGTGTCCTTTTGTGAAATTTAATACATGTAATGAAATGTAATGCAAATGAATGGAATGAATGCAAAAAGAAGCGTTGATTTTGATTCAATTCTATTAGAACAACTTTACTAGAAAACAAATCTCTTTACATAAAACGGATATTTACATATACGGCCTTGCCCTAATACTTAAGGTGAAGACATCGATCATTTTCCTCATATCCGCATGTTAAGATCGAATCTTGCGAAATCTTTAAAGGGGTGCCTCCTCTATTTTCTTTTTGCTTGATCCGAGCCGCGACCATTGTTCACTCATCCTCATGATACTCGTTAGCTTCTTTAAGAAAGTTGGAACGTTAGCAGCTCTTGAATAATCTATCATCTTGAATCCACAGGTAACGAAGCAAAGTCGTGTACTCATTTATCAGACTATCACCCTTCCCTCGTTACATTTTCTCGGGCCATATTCGGACGACCGCATTGTCTTTCACTTTATCAAGAAATCCATTTTCCATGTCAAGCTCTCTATTTACCAACTGAACGTGTATCAACACCTCTTTTCTATGATGAAAATGCAATGCAATCATAACCAAAACAAAAGAAAAAACGTCAGTACAAAAACATAAATAACAAAAAGAGCACCTATTTGGATGACCACTAGGGGTTTGGCGTGGTTCTACCTAGGGTAGGCTCTTAAGGCTCATTATATGCAGTTCGGTTCTAAAGTAAGAGTACCTGAATCAGCATATTCCTCGATCCTCACCCATTATAGGCTCATACAGACCAAGTTCAGTTCAGGAGAATACATTTCCCTATGGCTATACGGAGATGAAAATCTCACGAAGACATAGATACGGATGTATCCCGAAAGCGATCTGTTATCCTATACGGAAGTGAAGACCTCGCGAAGGAATAGTTTCTCACTCCCACTTAAAAGGAAGTGAAGACTCAAACCAATAAAGCAAACATATCAAAATTGTGCAAACCATAAAAATGAAATGCAATGAAAGGATCGTAAATTTAACCCAAATTATCAATTTTCAACAAAAAGACAAGAACTAATCAACTCGTAGCTTAACTCTCTTATTTTATTCCCCAACAGAGTCGTCAAGCTGTCGAAGCCCTTTTTTTTAAATCGGTTTTTTTTAAAATGAAAATGGAGTCACCACCAATCTTTTGTATTAGGTGTGATCAGGTCACCTTGCAATTTGATCATTTTAATAAACAGTTTAATTTATTAAAATATTATTTTTCGGTCTACAAAAATCCAGGAATAGGTTCGGGAGTCAGTTACTACGAGGAAGGATTAACACCTTCGTAATGTCCAAAATTGGTACCTAATTGATTAATTAATGTCTTAACGTCGAAAGTTGAAAACTTGAAAAGAATTTAAAATGCGACCCCTCTTTGGATTATGTTATTTTTTAAATTAAAAACCGCTTGAACAATTTGAAACAAATGTTAAAGATCTTCTCGTCTCGAGATAACAAAATGTCACATCCCGTAAGTTAGGACACGACACCTTGAACCTTTGAGAATAAGCTTGTCTTTATTTTTTATTTGAGATCTTATGTATTTTAATTTTAAGAAGATATTCAGTTATTTAAGTTCAACGAGAGAATCGAAACCCCGTAAGTTAATGTACGATTTCTCGAAGCTCCAAACACGGAATATTGCCTTTATTTTCAATTTTTTTTGAATAAATACACACGTAATGTTTAAAACTATGCATATTTATTTTATTTAGATTATAGTGTAAAGAAAGAATGTTTAAACACGACTCGCGACATGATTGGCATAATAATAGAATGATAACGCGAATAAGCGAACTAACGATATGCCTATAATAATGAGACAGCAAATAAGCAATGTCAATAATCAATTAAATCTAATGTTAATTAAACAATGATATACATAAAAATAATAATAAAAGAAAGTGGAATATGCATAAAAAATGAACATGAAAGTATCAAAAAAGGAATAAATAAATAACAAAGAAGGATTAAAATAATAAATAGATAAATGAATAAATAATTCATAAATAAGTAAATGAATAAATAAACAAGCGAAAAAAGACTTAATTGTAACTTAAGCGAAATTAAAAGGACAGGTTGAATAAAATAAAATAGCAAACGGGCTAATTTGAAACTTAAATTAAACTTTAGGGGAGAAATCGGGGTGAAAATAAAATAAAGGACCACATCATAACGCGCGAATAAAAGGGAGGGAGCAAATGGAAAATATTCCATGTCCTCCAAAACGTTCAGTTCCAAGGTGGACTGAAATGAAGCAAAGCCGAAATTACAGGGCCAAATTAAAAAGGAAAAAAATGGGACCGAACTAAAACATCACTAAAAATCGAAAGGACCGAAAGGGTAAAGAACCCATTTATTAAAAACACGCAGATTTTCCTTGTTTGCGAGTCGGGTCGGTTCGATCCGGCTCAAAACGACGTTGTTTTGGGGCCTTCCTGACCTCTCCAAAAAGATGCCGTTTTGGCACCTTATATAAGCAAAAAAAAAAACCCTAAAAAATTTTGACTCCTTATTTTTTAAAAAAAAATTCAAAAGAAAAAGAAGAAAAAAAGAAAAAAACTCTCACAACTCTCTCTCAGCCCTCAGAGCTCCAGTTGTCGGTCCAGCTAGTTGCCGCTACTTCGGCCACCGATTATCGGCAATGGTGCCGCTGTCTACCATGGTAAGAAATCGCCCTGAACCGATTTTTGTCCTCCTTTTTCGCATAAAAACTGATTTAGAGCCCAAAATCTTCAAAATAAAATTAAAAAAAAAACTCTAAAAGAAAGAAAGCCTTTCGGCTTCCACCGTTTGCCATTGCGGCCCTTGGCCGAATCCCAGAGGATTCGACGACCTTGCGAACCGACGGTGGCCCCAACGGCGACACCCAAACAAAACAACAGGTAAAAAATAAAACTTTATTATTCTTATTTATTTTATACCTTTTTGAATCTGAAATCACTCCCTTTTTTTAATATGTTTTTTTCCTTTTTTTTTTATTTGATTTCTCCGTCCGACCAAAAAAAATTACATTGATTTGTTCATGGCTTTTATAGCCAAAAAGATATAATATTTTTATGTTCTACTACTACTACTACTGTTTCTCTACCATTGTTTTTGTCCTTTTCTTTGCCTTGTTTGTAGGTGCTAGGCTATGTCAATAGGGTTTGAAATCTATTCTGGTGCAAGGCTGAGCAGAGCGGGTCAGGCCTCGGGACGAGGTGCAGGTAGTGTGCCCGAGGAGGAGCGGCGCACATGGGAGCTAGGGTTTTTGCTTCTGCTGAAACTGTTTAATCATGTGGGCTTGTAATTTTTGGGCTAATTTTTTTTTATTTTGGGCTTGAATATTTGGGTAGTGAATTTTTTTTATAAATTTGGATTGTTTAATATTGGTCTTTTATTTAGTTTTGGGTCCGGGTAAATTGAACCTACTACAAGTATAATCATGACATGTCTAAAATTGTTATTTGTTACCAATAATTTGCTTCAAATCAAATGAAGGGCTACGAAATATATGTCACTTCTTAATCAAATTGGCAAAACAAGTTGCTAAATGATGGAACCTTGACAAAGACCAAAGTGTTTCAAGTTAATGAACATTAATAATGTTTGTTTGTTTGTTTTTCTATTACATACAAATTCCATTTTTGGAAAGTTAAACGTGTTTGGGTTTTAATTAATGTTTAAATATTGTGGGTTAAATGAGTAGGATAAATTTTTTATATAAGAATTTATAAATTTTATTATAATTATAATTATAATTAAAAAAATTCGGATATATAAATTTTATTATAATTATTATAAATATGAATTGAAAAAAGGGTAAAATACAAAAAAAGCCCTATTTTTTTAAATTTTATCGAAATGGGCTCGATATTTTATTATTTACCGGAATGGGCCATTTTCCCTAAAATCGTGTCCACGTCAGCGCGATGTCAGGGGACGTGTCAGCAAATCTCATCCATGTCAGCGCGTTTTGCTTACGTGGACACAAATCGTGCCTACGAGGACACGATTTTCTGACACATCAGCAAAGCGCGCTGATGTGGACACGATTTGCTGACACGTCCGCTGACATCGCGCTGACGTGGACGCGATTTTGGGGAAATGGCCCATTCTGGTAAATAATAAAATACCGGGCCTATTTCGGTAAATTTTAAAAAAATAGGGCTTTTATACATAATTTGCCCCTTTTTTTGGTATTTTTCCCCTAATAATACATATTAATGTATTACTGTAATATGTAGCTCAAATTATGTATTGTAGTTAATATTCATAATATTGTAGCTCAAATTGTCAATCCGTCTATACTATTGTACTAATAATATATATTAATGTAATATTGAAGAGTTAATTGATTAAAAAAATAAATGCAATAAGTACAAAAAAGATTCAAAATTATTACCAACAAGATTTGAACCAAGGTACTAAGGGAAAAGAGTAAGCATCTTAACAAACTAACTAAACTAATTAATTGACATATTATAAAAATAATGTTATTATCTTAATTATATTACTTACGTTCTAATGATTTATCGGACCTATTCCATACACGTGTCAAATCAAAAAAAATAATACAACAATTCTGTAAAAAAAATCCGGTGTTTACTTCAAATAAATAAGGAAAATAATGATTTGAATGTTTCAAAATTCAATTTTAAACCGAAAAAATCAAAATTTAGAGGTAAAAAAGGATCTTTTTCGACGAAAACTGCGGCAAACCGCATTCGGCTGTTTGTCAGCACCTAGATCTCGAAAAGTTATTCGAAATAAAAAAAATCGTCTCAATCGGACAACCGAGCCAAAATTTATGGCCTTTCAAAGTTTTCCAAGCTAGAAAACATAAACTGTTCATGAATTATTGCTTCCACGTCAGCAAATCGCGCCTTCGTGGACACGATTTGTTGCCACGTAAGTAATCACGCTGACGTGGACGCGATTTGCTGACACATCCCCTGACATTGCGCTGACGTGGACGCGATTTCAGGGAAAATGACTCATTCCGGTAAATAATAAAATACCGGGACCATTTCGATAAATTTTAAAAAAATAGGGCTTTTATGTGTAATTTGCCCTTGAAAAAACTCATACATGGACATATTTAGTATCAAGGGAATACCGTTCTCAATTCTTTTCATCTTCCCTATTGGATTGGGTGAGGACAAACTTGGAGAATTTCAGGGCGTTGTGGGGGAATGGGGCTCTGTGGCCTATGCTTTTTGAATTGTTAACTTGGTGCATATGAAAAAATAAAAATCTCTTTATTTTTAAGTTTTATCACAGAGCAGCATAGGAATTATTAAAGTTTCAATAAGCTGGGCAAAGCAATATAATGCAATATATAGTCTGGATCCATCTAGAGAATGTACTGTAGAAGTTGGGCACCCCTTGGAAATAGTAGGAATAGTAGAGTAGTTGTTATTTGAGTTATAGAAATTAGTTAAGTTAGTGTTTTCTTTTCCACCAAAAAATAACTCATACATAATTTACCTAATATAAAATTCAAATCTATCTGGTGGGTGGAGGACGGCCTGGTGGTGATTCACGGACTAGTGGAGGAGGGATAGTCCACTCTTTAGATCAATTGAGGTCTACCGATATAGTGGTGGAGGAGGCTAAAAGATTCAATTATAGCTAACAGGGTCAGATTGCTTCAGATCAGAGCGATTCAATGTCAGTTTTGGATATCTGAAACAGCATATGGCATGTGATGTGGGTTGTGAGAGGAGAGAAAAGCTGTTTAGTTCTTGTTTATTTAGATGACCAATGGTCACAATTATTTTTATTGTTTAACCGTTTTTTTTAGTAATAAATGCATGGCAATTTATGGTAAAAGAAAACTCAAATCTAAAATTCTTAAGACTTCAATCTTACCAAATTAAAACTTTATTTACCAACATATTTATGTTGAAACCCAACAACATTCGTATCGATATCTATACAAGTAAGTTTTAACCAATAGACTTAAATTTTTTAATTCGAAAAATAAAGAGACTAAATTCCTAGAGATAAAAGTATGAAGATTAAATTCCAAATATATGAATAGTAAAAAAATGTTGAACAATTTGTAAACTTTAAATTTTTACATTATAATTTAATCAAGAAATAAACACTTAATCTAACGTGAAACGTGAGTGGAAACCAATGTGATTTTGGGTATTGAATATTTGATTATAAGTTAGATAATTAAACATGCTACAAGATAAAAATTTAATTAATGGAGAGGGCAATTCATCTTTAACTTGTACTTATCATGTGAAAAATAATATATTTAGATTCAAACATTCAAATTTATTTTTTAAGGAATGGGCAAAATATTATTCTTGTTATGAGGAACTGGAAAAAGGTCCATTTGGCCCAAATAAAACAACGAAATACTGGGGCATATATATATGGGCCACAAAATGTTTTCCATGGGGAACTCTTTTATTTCCTTCAATTTAATGCTTAAATTAAGTGTAAAGGCTTCAAAACGATATTGGCCATATTTGGTATTTGGCTGATAACTGATTGTTGATTGTAGTGATTGGTTTGATCAACTGATTCAATTAATTGTTTATTTAAAAGTATTTTGTAAAACTTAGCTGATAGATGAAAGTTAATATGTTTAAAATAACAAATAAGAGCATGTGGCAAAGGGAGTAATTTTTGCGTAAACATGATCAGATATGCCATTCCACATATCAATTAATTCCCAATCAGCTGTGAAAAATGTTGCCCGCCATTGCGTTTTTTGTTTTGAAAGTTTTAGCTTAACAAGCTCATGCAAACCTCCATTTACCAAACATTACAACTAGAAGGTTTGACTACTCAATCCTTCATTTGTGTCCAAATAAGCTAAAAAAGGCCCAAAACTCTGTTTACCAAATACCTTCATTATGTGTTTAAATATTTTAAATTCAGGACTTTAAATTGTTATAATGATAAATTAGTAAATAAGTTAATATGTACATGTGCATGTATTTTTTTACTATAAGAGATTAATTGCATTTGATTTTAGTAGATTAGAACTCTATGCATATTTTATTGTTTTTTGAATGGAAACCAGTTGTAGCCCATATTCGATACCACCTACTATGATTTGATACCACCCTCTTAGATGGCGCTCGAATGGAAGCATCCCATCCCATAACAGCTTCTGCTTCATCATTATGAATACGTTTCGAACAAAAACTATCATTGTATCTAAGTTTCCCACACAAGAAACAAAAAAAAAAGTTTTTCATATTTAAATGTAGCATAAATAGAATTTTGTGCACCTAATAGCAATTTCTTCTGTCGACGCAATAGTTGTCGGATATCAATCTGAACCTGGATTCTTATATGATTTTGAAAGTTCCTCACAGCTGCCTATGTATCATACTTAATAAAACTAGCCGATAAAATTATCAAATTATTTAGCCAAAACTTCAAAATTAGCCCATTCGGTAGATTATGTATTTGTACCCAAAAATCTACGTAGAGTAACGGGACCAGTTTGGGATCTTTACCTTCTTTCAGTCTATGGAAAACCAAAAGATAGCTATTGAAAGTCCAAGGGTCACCGTATTCAACCCTATTAATATCCACATCATACGAAAAATGAAAGAGAAATTGTTTATCACCTAAATCGGAAATCACCACGCCACCAATGGGATGCCAAACATTTGCTAGTGTATTTCTCATAGCCTAAAAGTTAACAATACTAGTCGTAAAAGAACTTCCCACCAAACAAAGCTTGTAAGAGGCTGGTTTGTATCCGTTATCTCCCCCCCCCCCAATAACATCCCACCCTACTTCCTCCCTATCCTCTAAAGATAAACTTGCTAAATCTGCATCTGTTAATAGACCAACTTTAACTAGAACTGAATTCTCAAAAACAAAAAAGAGAAAGAAAAAGACAAAGACAAAGAAAACACTGTGTGCCACAAAGAGCAGAGAGATAGCATGCCACAAAAAGCAAATTATTTTTTTATTACATGAATTTTTTAAAATATGTGCTTATGCATATTTTTGTGTTAAATCAACATTAGGGGAAAACTCATTTCCTTTGGGGTTAATGATGCAGTTATTTACCTTCCTTTTATAAGGAAAAAAAAAAGAAAGACTAAAATACCTAAATTGCATTGATGGATTTAATTTAATTTTCATAATTAAGAGTCTTTATCTTATGTTAATTTTAATTCAGAAAAAAAATTCATACATAATTTATTTAAGATTAAAGTCTAAACTAAATAACTATTTACCATTTTATATATATAAAGGCATAATAATAAATTTAATTCTTATTGTTTATCTTTCTTTTTAACATTTTGGTATTAAATTTTTTTATTACTTTGGCTCTTAACCTTCAATTTTGTAATCAATTTGTTTTTCTTTGAATGAAAAGTTGACTGAATTGCTAAAACTTTAACGACATTGACATGTCAACCTACATGAATGTATACTCCATTGTTGAGCTGAATAATTATTTTTAAATTTGTATGACCTTTTTGAAAATTTGGAGAATTTTTATTATTTTTTCTAATTTTTATGAAATAGATGTGAATTATCATATAAGCTACTACATCACTAATGTTAAAAATGTTAACATTTCAATCAAATTTTCTGTCCAAAGAAAAGTAATTTAATTAAATTGTGAAAATTGAGGGTTAAAATAATCTCTAAAAATAATTAGGGCCAAAATGACAAAAGAGGTAAATGTTAGGTACCGAATTTGTCATTATGCCCATATTAAACCTCAACACTTTTTAGTTTTCATGGTTGAAACACTGCCAAAATTAGGGGTGTGAGATATTAGTCCTCGCAAGCTACTTGAATTCGATTAAAAAAATTTTAAATTCAATTCGGTAATTATCGAGCAGAGCTCGAGCTAGAGCTATTAATGAGCCAAATTTTAGTCTAGTAATACTTGACTCGAATGACTCGTGAGCCTTATCGAGCTTTTCATATTTTTATATTATTAATTACATTATTGCCCTTAATGCATACTATTAACCCTAAGCTTAGTTATTTAGTCAAGCTCGAACTTAAGTTCGTGCTAGAGTACAAAAATTGATAAACTAGCTTTAATTGAGCTCGAGCTGAGCTCAAACTTAAAAATAGATGTTTGATCAAACTTAAACCAAATATTGAGCTTAAAATTTCAAGTCAAACTTAACAGTATTCAAACTCGACTCAACTTGATTACAGCATTGGTTAAAACTCAAAAGCTAAAACTAAAAAAATTTGCCGCATTTTTTATTTTCTTAATGGCCCTAGATCCTTGCCATGATGCAAGTAATTAATAATTAATTAAAGTTATTAATTAATTAACCCCAAATTAGACAACAATGTCCAAAATTTCTCAATATTGAGGACACCTTACTATTAAACAATTTTATTAAAAGTTGAAGTGATTGGGACAAGAACTGCTTTTCTATAGGGATATCTTCTTATTAATATTAAATTCAAACTTATATTATATTATCGTTAGGTCTGTACTTGTAGTGTGTTGTTTTAATAGATTAGATTAAAGTATATGCCATAATTAGAAATTTTCATCTCCAAAAGTGATAAAAAAAAATCAATAATGACACTTGGGATTCAAGCATTTTTTTAGTTTAGTCCTCTTCTTATGATTTGCATTAATGCATTTTGAAACTTATAATCCGAATTCAATTATGTTTAATTTGACTAATAAAATTTCTTTTATATAAGCATTTATATGACAAAATTTTAATTAGTTTTTACAAAATTTATTTAATCTCTTAAATAAGATTTTAACTAATTTTAAATTTTAGGTTTAAAGAATAGAAATGATTGGTTAAAATCCCTGTATTGAACTCATCTACAAGTTTTTTACTTGTATGGTTTTCACTAAAACAACTATAATTTGAGCTTTTGAATTCGAATTGATACGTTTCAAAATGCGTTGCAGATATAAGAGATAGATTGTTTTTATCTATAATATCCAGTTCTAATCCAAAACTGTGTCGTGAATTGGTTGATATTTCAAATTTGAACTCAAATGAGTTTACCCTTCATGGATTGGTATCAAACAATATGTTGCCAATGGCTTTGGCATTGTTGGTTAAGGAGAATGTTTTAATTCCTTAACTATTTAGGTTTGAATCTCTCCATACACAATTGTGATGTGTGGGTCTTCAATATCATCATATGCTTATGTCATGTATAATTTTATTCAATCCTTTATCTATTGTATTTTATACGGGTTATAGTTAATTTCTTTTTTTTAAAAAAGTAATAATATATCGTAAAATTTCCTAATTAAACCTCTTGTCAATCCATAATCCAAACCCAATGAAAATTAAAACTTATTTTACATGTAGAAAAGCCATAATAAAAATATTTGATGGAATTAATTTTGAATTTGATATTTACACAATTTCTATTCTTTTCTCTTATAAGAAATATTTTATTAAAAAATAACCGACTTTTGCATAAGTGTAATTCTTTTAAATTATTTAATATTCTATTCCATTCTATTTTTCAATATGGACAGTTGTGGATTTTAGGATAAGATTGGGTCCATATGCATGAATTTCAAAAAAAATTAATCTATGCATGAATTTGACAAATAAAAAAAAATACAACAACAAAAGCCGTCTCTAGCTAAATTGACCCATATTTCATAGTCTTCTCCCATCATTTCCAACTTTCCCACGCAACTATGATTTTTTTTTATTATTTGAGATGTCTCGTGGATGAACTAATTTTGATCAAAATTCTATATGAAGTCCCTGATTTATGTGTTTTTTTATTATAATTTAAACATTTCGTTTTTTAGAGTAAATTATAGAGAGTTTTGAAAATTAAAATATACTTCAACCTTTTATACTTTTCGCGTATTTAAAATTTAGTCTTCATGTTTTTACTTTTAAAAATTTAATCTCTCTATTCTTCGATTTTAAAAATTCATATCAAATTCTCAATATCTTTAAATTATTCTGTTAAATTCACTCAAGTGATACTTTTTTTAAAAAAAATCTCACATGGTAACCATTTAATAAAAAAGACATTGCAATGGACGTAAATTTAATAGATAATTTTAACGATGTTAAGAACTCTTAACAATTATATATTATTTTGATTAAAATAATGTATTTGGACTAACCAATAACATTGTAAAAGTTAAAGTACCAAACTATGTAAAAAAATTAAATTTGAGCGTAACTAAAATTAAAATTCAACATTAGTAAAAATATGTTAAATAGTTTAAAACATCACTTTTAACCTTTCAATTAAAAATATTTTTTTATTGTTGGACACTTATCGATGTGATAATAAAATAATGAGTGTGAAGCAAGACATTTGGACTTCTGAAAATAAATCGCGAAATTAAAATATAAAGACTAAACATCAAACGTGAGGTAGAAAAATGAGAGTTTTCATATTATCTTTTGATGACTAAGAATAGGGAAAAAGAAAGACATGTCGTAATTCAATCCCTTAGCAATTTTAGTAGCTGATCTAGATTTAAAAAATAAAAATTAAATTTATCAAGCCAAAATAAAAAAACTCCACCTACAAAATTTAATCAGAGTAATCAACAACATTAGACATAGTAGTGGGACTGAAAATGATATTTGATCATTTTTAAAGCATGGGCAGGACACGAGAGAATGTAAAGGAGATATAGGTTATAAATATAAAATTCCATACAAGTGAAATCGAAAATTTTAATGGTTGAATGAAAAGATTGCAGCTTCGTACATTAAATTAAAGGATACGTTTACGGTGTGAATATTATTTGCTAATTTGGTTGGCTGATGCGTAAGGTGCAAGGCATACCAAATTCTGCCATCTTCATTGGAAAAAACCACTACCATGCACCCACTTTCCCATGCTTTTTTATGCTTTTTGTCTTGGTAACCAAACACCCCAACTTGCTCCACTTGCCACTTATAGAAATATATATTATCCCTTTTGAGATTTCACTTTTTGGACCACTTGTGAATATTATGTTCTTCCAGGAATGAGTAACCCATCATTTTAAGCTTTAATAAACTTTTTTACAAATATAAATTATGCGGAGCTTTTCGTCTACACCGGATTAACAATTTATTTTCCAAGGGAGGCAAAGAACAGCCTTACAATTTCCCTACTTGCATCTATAATAGAGAGCTCGGGATTCCGAGCTTTAGAATGATGTGTTGAAGAGAATTCTAGCGAAACTATTTTGATTGGATCGAAAACAATCTATGCAAATGAAATTCCGTTGAGAACTCGAGAAACATTAAGCGAGAGAAATAGGTTAAGGAACGGACTTTATATACCGGTTTGAATGTGAGTGTTGAGAGCGTGTATTGTCAAAAGACTCTGTTGGCCTGAATCACGACTTTATGAAGCTCGGCGGCAATTTCGTGTAACAGCACTGGTTTTTGAATAACTCCATTCATTCCAATCTGTGAACATCTTTCCCAAATATCTTGATCAATACTAGCAGTCATGGCAATAATCAATGGCCGGCTACGGCTTCGGAACTTACAGATTCTTGTTGCAACTTCAAATCCATCCAACTCGGGCATTTGAAGCTCCAAAATAACGATCTGGAATGGAGATGTTGTTGACCCGATAGCACTTAGGCATTCAAATCCGGATGACACAACAGAAACAATGCATCCCAACTTCTCAAGAAGCTTTCCAGTCACAGCACGATTGACAGTATCGTCATCAGCAAGTAGAACATGCAAGCCGTGAAAAATAGAGTTTGAGCGTGGCTGGTCCGAAGATTCTCCCGACTCGGTGATTGTTGTAGTGATGGATGGTCGGATTTGAAACCGAATAACAACTGCCATGCTTTGTGCAGAACCTAAAGGGTTTTGGATTACCCACATGTTCCCATGCATCATCTGCAAATTTTGTGGAGATCATCAGAAATAAAACAAAAAAGAAGTAGAACAATACATTGAAAACAGATCGACCGATGATTATAATATGTCATGAGTAAAATTTTAAGTTTGCACTAATCGGTCACGGAAACAATTAACACATCCAGCTTAGCCACCTCCATATGGAAGCTGTGAACTTACACAAGTAAAACATGCAATATATACTGAAACAAGCATTATAAGTACATGCATGCGATTAGCTAACGGCTGAAACAGCTACTCATGAGATAATATCTACTTAACATCCTACCATGCCGCTAATTTGATATGTTTTTAGTACTCCTATTACTCGATAACTTTCTCAGCGGACAAAATTTCCTATTCTTACCTGCACTAGCTTTTCGCAAATGTTGAAGCTCAGGCGTTCCTCAGCTCCACGGCTGTTGTATCGGCTTCTACTGCTTGATACCTCTGACAATGAGCAGTCCTCTTGTTGAGAAATATTATTGGAAATCATAATTTCGAACCTGACAAGTAGATCTGCATCAGAAGGGTAGTGCCTCCATGTTGCCCGTCTCTGATCATTCGGTTCCTGACTACCATTTTCTGCGTACACCCGAAGTATTACAGTCCCTCCTCCAGTATTGCCATCCAGTAGGCTCCCAAACATATGCAGTATTACCTGAAAAACTCTCCGTTCATCACCGAAAATGAGATCAGGCAAAGACTTCTCAACCTCAATTGAAAAACCAAAACCCTGATAAACACTCAAGCACTTAGCAAGGCAAGCTGCTTCTTTTATCATTGAATGTAGTCGAAAGGACCTCTTCTCCAGAGGGGATCTTGCAGTATCCATTATTGAAATATCCATCGCATCATTTATCAAGGTTGACAGGACAGTGCTGGTCTTCATCATCGAATCGACAATAATTCGTTGATCGTCATTCAAATTTCCATCCTGCAACATTGAAAGCAAGCCTAAAATTGAATGCATAGGCCTCCTCATTCCATCACTCATTACCTTTTGAAATGCATTTCTAGCCTGGCTTGCTCTCATAGCATTCTGTCTTGAAAGCTGCAACGCCCGATTTTGCTCGGCTAGTTTATCCCTCATGAGTTGAGATTCTTCGAGAACTGCGGCATGAGAGATTGCAACGGCCACCTGATCGGCAACCACCTTAACTATTTCTAGTTCCTGGTTGCACCACGATCTTCGTTGGTCATTCGGAAGAACACATACCAATATGGAAAAGTATGTCTGGACTTGCTCAGGAGTTCCCCCTTTAAAATTGCAAATTCGAAGCATTGGCAACCGAATTGCAGCAACAGGTCCTGGCTCACCATCCTCTGCATTGCTTGCAGTAGCAAGCGTCGAGTCTGGCTTGAGGATATGCACTCCATCACTTCTTTTAATCCTTGCAACATCTGGTTCCGTAATGGGAATAGTAAAATTATACGAATAGTTCCTTCCTTTGAGGTCATGAGTCAGATTCATCTCCGTCTTGATCTCATTAGGCATCCAAACGGCACAGTTTTGCAAACCTAACGTCTTGGACAACTCTACCAATGTTGTGTGCAAAATGTTATGTCTATCCAACGATTTACGGATTTCTTGGGTAAGCATGCGGACATGCAAACCGGTCTCCTTCTGTTTCATTATAATACCAACTTCCTTCCCAAGGTCCCAAGCCTTTTTCTTCAACAATAATTCTCTCACCTTGACTTTGAGAAGTAGCGGAATGAGTGTGAGAAGTGAAATAGCAGTGGCACACGAGACCAAAGCAGTGAGAATCTTGAACACGGTGAGAGCCAACATAAGTTGAAATGGATGAGGACCATAACTCCACCCATTGAGCAAATGAGTCAATCCGCACAGCACAATGAAGGCGATGAACTGAAAGAGCACCCATTTGAACGGCACGTTTGAGCAACTAACAAAGTAAAGCAACTCAATAGGGATTGAAAAGTAGGCGACGGCGATCAAGAAATCACTCGCTCTTTGAGTCTCTAATATGCTCTCAATGCTCCAAAACCCCCCCTCATCATCACAATTACACCTGGCAAAGCCATTATCGGCCCT
This sequence comes from Gossypium hirsutum, assembly GCF_007990345.1. Lineage (NCBI taxonomy): Eukaryota > Viridiplantae > Streptophyta > Magnoliopsida > Malvales > Malvaceae > Gossypium > Gossypium hirsutum. The sequence continues at coordinate 5,496,736 of NC_053438.1, read as the reverse complement.
CGATACTGCGATTAGAAGCGAAGAAATCAACAATCCGGGAGCTACCGCTTTCAACATTGCATCCAAGTGAATTGCTAAACTTTCATCAATGCATTTACTGGTTATTTCGAAACACTTGAACTACAACCTTGTAATTCCAAGCTTCAATTCTCATTGCCTGTAACGTAAAGATAACTTAAAACTATTGAATAACATTAAAAGCTCACCAAAAATATGAAATTTAATAGAACTGAATTAAGATCTAACACAATGAACATCAAAGAATTAGGTAAAATTAATAATATATAGAAATTGTTAGTCAAAATTACTAAATCCAAAACTCAAATTTCATAGCTTTATGAAGAATTCCCTAATACTACAGTAACAAAGGAACACGACAAAGAAATACATAATATCTTTTTATAGTTTATATAAAATCCACAAAAATCTTATTTATAATAAAACCCAGAAACCAAAAAATAATATTAAATTAAGAACAAATATGAAAAACTAAAACAAACCCGTTTCTTCAAGCCCAAATTAAAAACAAAACTAAACCCAGAATTTAAAAAAAAAAATCAAAGAGAGCTTACCTTAAACCAGAAGAAGCCATTAAAAAGGAACCGCCTTCAGATCTTTGAAGTTTCTAACGAATTTCATACTGTCTTCAGCTTATAATGGTGCAATTAGTGGAAAACAAAATGAATGCCTTAAAGCAATCAAAGCAGAGCAAAAAGACATACACTAATAACTTCAAGCTCAAGTATTTGGCATTCCAATTTAATCACTCTGCTGTCAATAATTTGACAGGTTCAGAGAACCCAGCACCAAAATCGAAGGGACATAAAAGAAACTTTCCTTTATATAGCAAAAAAGCCTATTTCTTTTTTTAAAACAAAAAAAAATAATATTCTTTCTGTTTTGTTTTAAACTTCAAACAAAAGCAAAAAAGAAGATGAACCCCCCCCCCTAAAAACCCAAAAGAAGAAGTTTTTTGAGAAGAAATGAATGGAGAGGGCTTTGGTTTTAAAGGAAATGTGATTATATGCAAAGTTTTCGCCTTTGGTTTTGTAAGAAAGCTTAAAAGGAATGGAAAAAAGAAAGAAGAAAAAGGAAAGAAGAGTTAAAAGAGAAGATGAAGAAGAGAGAGCGACAAAAATGGGACCGGCTACTCTTACATGAAGAGAACTTGGACGCTCTTTTGAACCAAAACGTCCTCTTCATACGAGGACTTCACAATTCCATATGGTATTTTCTGCTAATAATATCTTCTTTTATAATTATATTTTTAAATATTATATATTCTTTTTTAGGTATATAATATATAGATATATAAGGTCAAAATACATATTCTATATTTTGGTATAAAGTAACATTTATCCCTTGAATTTAGCTATTTTTTTCAATTTAATCTTTAAATTTTTGGTCTATATTCATTTTTGAACTTAGTAACTTTTTCAATTTGTTCTATAAACTAGAATTCCGTTAATATATGATTATGTGGCACTCAAAGTATCATCACCTAAAAGTTTAAAAGTACATATATATAATTTAGAAAATATTTAAAAATTTAAATTTTTCAAAAAAAAATTCAAGTAATGATGTGATTAAATTTTAGAGTGTCACACATTTCAAACTAGGCCTTTTCGCTTTTTAGCTTCTTGGGTATTTCATCCGAATTTTATTGGAGGAATAGGTCGAAATTATCTGGTAGTCTTAATTCTCTCACTACTGACGTTAAAAGATGGAATTTTGAGGTGTATGGCCACATTAATTCTCGCACCAGCAAGATTTAGGTTGGGTTGAAGATGGTCCAGTTATCTTATAAATTTTGAAACTGAGTTGCATATTGAACATGAGAAGGTTCTTGATGAGGAAAAATTACTTTGAAAGAAAAAATTGAGATTGGATTGGATTCATTTTAGGGATCGCAATACGAAGTTTTTTTCATAATAAAACTCTCATAAGGCAAAATTTTAATAAAATTTCTGCTTTGAAAATTGATGATTGGTGGTGCTATGATAATGAGGTTCTTCATGATGAAGCGATTCGTTTTTTCTCCTCTCTCTACTCCTTGGATTACCTGCCTTGTGACTTGTTCCCATTGCATGATCTTTTTTCCGAAACTTGATTTTAGCAGTTTGAATTATTTAGCTCTGAGTATTGCTGATGAGGAAGTTCGGAATGCATTGTTTAGTATGGACCCCTTGAAAGCCCCTAGCCTAGATGGTCTTAATGCTCTCCTTTACCAGAGTCAATGGGATATGGTTGGATCGCATGTGTGTTCTTGAGTTCATGAAGTTTTTTTTGGAAAACCTTTTAATTGTTATATCAATAAGACGCTTTTGGTTCTCATTCCTAAGATTACGAGTCTTGATTCTTTGTTCCATTATCGTCCAATAAATCTCTGCGATGTTCTGTACAAAGTTATTACCAAAGTTATTGCCAATCGGTTTAAACTACTTCTTTTTTAGGTGTATAATATAAAATAACATTTATTTCTTGAATTTAACTATTTTTTTCAATTTAATCTTTAAATTTTTTAGTCCATATTAATTTTAGAACTTAGTAACTTTTTCAATTTGTTCCCTAAATTAGGATTCTGTTAATATATAAATATGTGGCACTCAAAGTATAATTACCTAAAAATTTAAAAAGTATATATATATATATAATGTAGAAAATATTTAAGAATTTAAAATTTTTCAACAAATTTATTGTACATTTGAAAAATAAAAATTTATAATATTTATCCAGTTACACAAAAATATTTTCAAATAATTGATGAAAAATTATTTAATTAAATTAATGAGAAAAAATTACCCTAATTTAATTCAAATAATAGAAGACTAGAAATTTCCCATTATAGTAAAGAGATATGCTAAAATGCACAATACACTAACCGTTTATATAATTTAACCAATCTAGATTAGTTAATAAATAGTCCTAAATAAAGTATTTACTAAATATATAAGATAATAAATATTTTTATATTTTTCTTTAACGCCCAATATCTAAATAATAGTTTCTAAAAGATACTAAAATTTCATACAACACTATAATCTTTGGGCTTTGGAATGTGAAATTAAAATTTTGTATTTATATTTTTTTAAATGTAAATTTTGAAAATAAAATGCATATATTTTGTATTAGTTAATATTAAATATAATTATATATTTGAAAAACATAAAAGTATGAACTTTAAAAAATAATTCTTAAAATTATACATGAATTTTGATTTAATGCGTAATTGTATACATGAACTTTAATTTGGTGCAATTATACACGTGAAATTCTAATTGTGGTTCAAATGTATACTTGAAACTTTAATTTTGATTTAACCATACACATTTAAAGAAATAGATACATTAATTTATTTTTATATTGGATAAATAAAATTATTTATGTATGCAATATATAGACATAAAATGATATTGTATTAATAATTGTGTTAATAATTTACAAGAATTGGATCAAATCAAAATTTCATGTATAAAATTGTACAAAATCAAAGTTCATATATACAATGACACATTAAACTATAATTTATATAAAATTAGATTATAGTTAAAACAACTTAAAATTTATATATATGATTAACTTTGTTTAAGGAAAAAATATTTTTAAAGATGCCATTCTTTCTCAATAGTGCTAGCACATGCCATTCTTTCTTTTTTTTTTTTAATAAAGATGTGATGTGTCACTTTCTCATAAGAAAGAAATTTCCATGTCGGGATGAATTCTAGTTATTAAAAGTATTAATTTTGAGTTTAAAAACTGTCATTGCAACCCAAATCTCGAAGCTTGCCAAGATGTCTTAAGATATAGTTGAAACAAAAAGCCGTTATATAGACGTTGGTAGACTATGTCTCGAAGCATACAGGATAATGTCTCTAGACATGCGATCTTTTAAGCAAAATTTTACATTCGAACTTTCATGTAACATATATGAAACCCAAATCTCAAACTAGAAAGCAACCAACATAACATGTATGAAACCATAAACAACATAGAGAAAGGGCAAGGCTGAAGCTAGAAGCAACATGATATATGTGTGTTAAGGAATTTAGAAGAAACCAACATAATGGATATAAAACCAAACAGGAGACGATGGAAAGTCAAAGCTTAAGGTTGTTGAAGGTTTGAGCCACAGATTTTTGTTGGTTTCTCCAAATTTTGATGATTTAAAGGGTTTAGTAATTTAAATAAATTTTAATATATTAATCATTAATTAATTTTAAGAAGTGTGGTTCCTTATCAAAATCTTTCATTTTATTTATTTAGATAAATTTAACCATAATTTATGGTTTATTATCTCATAATTCTTTCTTAATGGAGTGTGTTAGTTGATGATTAGAGCTTCATTCACAATCAATTTCATTTAATTTGGTTTTCAATTCCTCTCGTGGATTATAACCTTTTTGCAAGCCATAGATCAAATTTTGATAATATGAGAAAAGGACAAAAATAAAAAGGAATGGACTTGATTTTTTTTCCCTAAATATGTCAAATGGTTGTCTAAGATATTCTTTTAAATATTTTTTATTTTAAACTTCTTAAAATTATATGGGATACAATATTTGCCTGCCTATTTTATAAGCTTTTTAATAAATTAATTAAAACTTACATGTTCCAAAATTATATTAATAAAAACATTTTTATTTTTTTATTAGTGAAATAGTCACTGAATTTTGGCCCAATTCAAAAATAAGAAAGAAAATTGTATTTTTTATGACCATGTATGTCTTCTTTCATTTTATTTATTTATGGGATAAATTTTAAAATTATATGTTAATTTTAAAAGTATAATTTAATACATATATTTTTATGTATTTTTTCCGTTAGTCAAACCGTTAATCAAACTATTAAATTTATTTTTAGAAAATGTTTAATCCATAAATTGATACCTAAATTATGCATTTTTCTCATTTTCATTACAAGTGATACCTAAATTATTCTTCTATTATTCATTTTACACAAAAATGTTATATCCGTTAAAAAAATTAAAAAAAAATGATTGTAATTTAAACCTAACCAAAGTCGTTTGCTTCTTATCATTTGTTTTGTCTACTGACAATGCCAGCCTTCGGGTTGGCTATTGCTCGCCTTTTTCCCCTCCCATCAACCCTTTCTTCCTTTCTTCTTCTCATTCACTTTTATTTTGTGGGTATTTATGTTTTCTTCGCAAGTTGTGATGGAGAGATGAAAGTGTCTGTCAATCGCTAAAACTCCACCGGCCACCAGTAGTTTTTCTTGGAAAGTGGATGGCTTTTCATCAACTTCTTAATCCGTTGCTGTTTTGAAAATATTTCAGAATAATAAATGATTTCACAAGTCGATTTGGACCCGTGTTGTCATATTTTTTTATTTGTTTTTTTGTTTATTTTTCCATTGTTTCATAAGTTTTCGGTTTTAGAAGTTTTTGCTTGGTCTTGTAGCACTTGTTTAGTCTTACTTATGCATGTAATCTTAGTTTTACAAGTGATTTTAGGGATGATTTTGTTGTCGTCCTCTCTAGTTTGGTGAATGCTCAATTCTTTTGTCGATTTTTGCTCGCCGCTTTGGACCATTCTAGGTTGATTTTCTTATCGTATTAAGTGTTTGCAATCACTCCAGATATCTCATGCTTGAGTTATGACAAAGCCAATTGTCAACATGTCATAATATTCTATTGATGCTGAGACTAAAACCTTTGTTGCGTTGATGGAGCTTGTCCTTCATCATCTACGACGAGTGTTTGCTATATTACCCCTTGAATTGTATGGTTCTATTCATTGAATGAATTCATGAAATTACCTTTTTAAAAAAATTCCAGCCAACAATAAATTGCAACATCGTATTAACTTAAAAAAATATTTTTTAATTCTTTTATTTTCTTTCTTCTTCTTTTATGATGTATGGTAATACAATCGATGCTCAAAATTCATCCTCCGGAAGTCGAGATGTTAGCTATTAATATTATTTTCAAACTTCATTGCTTACTTCCTCGAATTAACAAGATCAAAAAAATTATTTCATCGATTAGAACCACTCTTTTCAAAATTGGACCAGGATGGCTAGTTGGACTGATTGGGCTAGGAATCAATTGGGGTACCGGTCTAGGGTTGAGCAGATTGACCCTCAAATACTGGTGAAGCTAGGGGCAAAGCAGGGGACTCGATCACCTTGGTTAAATGGGAAATTTTCCCTCTAGCCCTTCCTAAAATATAAATCACTCAAATTAAGTTTTTTAGCTTTTAAATAAATAGAAAATTTTCATTTCTAGCCCTTCTAAAAATATAAGGAATGCAATTTAAGCATTTTAATGATAAAATTTTAACCTTGGCCCCTTCAAAATTTTATAATTTTATCTTGGCCTCCTAAATAAATTTTTTTGCCTTCACCCCAACTCGCAAACTGATACAGTTCGGTTGAACCAAGGTAAAAAAAACTATTGAACTGATTTTCTCTATTTTAAATTTTTATATAAAATTTTAATAATTTATTTGATTGAATCGAAAGAACTAATCAAATCCAGAATTGGTGGCCAGATTGGTTTGACCATTGTCTAGTTCTAAAGAAAAATATATATATATAAAAGAGAAAATAATACTCTTTTTTGGCCACATGTCAATTTTTAATCGGTTATCTTTAAAAAATAGATTTAATGATTTAACTAACGGTTGAATTAATAGGGTACCAAGAATTGGGAAAAAGAAGTAGTTTTGATACTACTTGTAACCAAAAGAAGTTTTAGGTACCAAATTGAGAAAAATGCATAGTTTAGGTACCAATTTATGGGTTAAGCTTCTTTTTATTTATAGATTTAACAGTTTGACTAACCCATGTATCAACTTTGGAAAAAAAGTAGTTTAGGTACCACTTGTGATAAAAAAAAATAGGTATCAAGATGGGAAAAAAAGTATAGCTTAGGTACCAATTTTTTGAGTTAAGCCTTTATTTCTTGACTAAATTATAGTGTAAAAATTTAAAGGTTACAATTTGCTCAAAGTTTTTGTACTCTTCGTATATTTGAATTTAAAAAGTTAGGTTCATTTATTAACACTATTAGAATTCTTTTGAGTTGATGTGGCATTTTGAAAAAAAAAACTTTATATTCATGTAACAAAAAAAAACATTGTAACAAACCTGAACTTAATAAAGAATTTTAATGTTGCTGACAATTCTTAAGAATTCACATCATCATTTTAATTATAATAAAGTATTTAGACTAACTAATGGCATTAAAAAAGTTGAGGTATTTTCAAATTATGTCAAAATTAAAGTATATAGATTAAATATCAAGTTTGAGCGAAATATAGAGACCAAATAACCATTTTAAAATCTAAAAAGTAGAAGGATTGGGATTGAAATTTACACGTAATGTTTTCATGTAAAAAGAATAGAGAACCATCGTGGAAGCCCTTATGTTTTCGTTTTTATATATAGTTGTATAGATGGTATTAACATGAAGAATTTACTTGGAATTAGTTAAAAATTAATATATAACATGCTAAAATATTGATGTTTAGAATATAAAAGAAAATCAATGGAATAAGTGCAAGTAGAGACATTGTTTGATTTGAATTTTATAAAAAATTAAAATAACGCATATCAATTACAATTATTTTCAAACTAATTAACTATCGTTACCAAAAAGTTTAGGAGGTTTTAAGATTTTTAGTGGTTTAAACTAATCCAATCAAAGTGCACATGCATGCACCTTTATAATCAAACCAAACTTTATGATGTGAAGAGTCTGTACTTTCAACATAATTTAGAGCACTGATTAATTATATCGAAAGTTAATGACAAGTAATCAGTGTCAAAATACGTAGACCCTATTGCTGCATTGAGACTTATTTGCTTCTGCTGCTGCTACTTCCTATTGATGATGATACTGATGGTAAATTGATCCTTACCTCTACATTGATGCATATTTTTCATTACTTACTATGCTTACTTAGTAATAGTTATTGTTGCTCGGTTATTGATGCAAACATGTACTAGCATTGATGATTAGTTGCTTAATTATATTATGGGAATACGTTAAGGGGAGTTTACGTTGATTGACGATTCAAGCTTCTTGCATTGTATATTTTGTTCAACAAATAGTTAATAGGGAAGATGGTTGAAAAATATGAAACTGATAATTTGGTGTTAGAGAGAGTACACACTCCTTTGCTCACTAAATTTGTATAGAGATGATTTTTCTTATTTAAGGTGTTGTCAATTTATTCAACTGATTATTTGAGTTATGCTGATTATATGAATAATATTTAGCCTATTATGGAAGATCATATCACTTAGGGAATCATATACTGATGATTGGATTGAATAAGATTACCCTTATCTAATCCTTAAGAAAGTTGGTCGGATTGAATCTCTGAAGACTTAGTTGCCAAGAATCATTGCTTATTTTGTTCATTATTATTATTTTGTATTTAACTTATAATGTGGTTGTTTTATAGGAATTGTGATAGATCTTTTTATGTAAGCAAGTCTCGATAAACTCTATATAATGGAGAGACTTGTATAAGTTTATGTATGAAGAGATTAAAAACTTAATATGTTCTAAGTGAGGAAACTTATTATATGAGTGCATATTAATAGTAAAACTTTTGTGTTGTGATTTTACTTGTGGTCACAAGGGGTGATTATAGGGAAATAATAATAGGATGTGTGTAATAGAATAGATTCACTTTATAATTGTAGAAGAGCGTATTATTTAGTGCATGGAGGAATGTCCGCCAATTTGGTTGTGCAGTTTCTGAATTATTTACAAATTATATTATCACAAGTTATTTCTATTCTGGCATCTCACTTTTCCATTAAGAATCTTGGGTATCTCAACTATTTGAAGTCAGCAACATAGCCAATGGTCTGATTTTATCTCAATCCACATATATTTGAGACCTTCTAACTAATATACACAAGCATCAAAGCAAGGGGGTACTTACCCCTATGAGCTCTTCTTAGTCTCTTTGCCCAAATGATGGTGCTCCACCTACTGATACTGAGTTGTATCGAAGAGTGATTGGAAAACTTTAGTATCTATCCTTCACAGTGCCTAATATCTCTTATTTCGTTAATTGTCTTGCTCAGTTTACGCATTCGCCATCAGAATTGCCTTGGAAAGCTGTTAAGAAGGTGTTATGCTACCTTGAATATACAACCCATTATGTATGCAGATGCTGACTACACAAGAGATCCAATGGAATGAAATTCCAACAAAGGTTATTTACTCTTATTTGGTCACACTCCGATTAGCTAGTCGTTGAAGAAATAACAAGTTGTTGCTCGATCCTCCACTAAGACTAAGCATAAAGCAGTTGCCAGTGCACTGGGTGAAATCACTTGGGTTTGCAACCTTCATCAAGAGCTGTACCTTGCACTTCCTAAACCGCCCGTCATCTTTTGCGACAATGTGGGTGGCTGTTACCTATTTATGCCATAATCTAGTTGTTCATAGCAAAATGAAGCATATTGCGGTTGACTTCTCCCATGTTCCCAATTAGGTTCAAGATCGCAAAGTGATTGTGTCTCAAATACATGCCGTTGATCCACTTGCAGATACACTAACGAAGCCACTTCTTAAGCCCTTTTTTACCCATTGTCTTCACAAATTAGGTGTTGTTGAACATCACCTAACTGGAGGGGGTGTATTAACCCACTTTTACATGGGTGTTTATTTTTCACTTAATTCAAAATTTTCAAGTTGAATAAAATAAGGAGATAAATAATTATTGAAAAGAACTTAAAAAAAACTATATTCAAAATAAATTATCTCTTTGCTTTTGCTAAAAATACAATATTCAAATTACTATTTATTCTTTTATCTAAAACTATTCAAATTAATATATAATATTATAAAATCATGAAAAAAAAGTAAATTTCAAATTTCAAATTTCAAATATGATTTTTATTATTATCAAACGACGTAATTATATCTCATACTTTATGTTTTACTGATATTTTAAATGTGTTTGATAACCATTTTAATTTTTTACTTAATATGAAAATTTCCACAAAAATAAGTGTTGGATAAGATAAGTAGGTAGGTAGTTACTTATCACTTAATGCATAAAATATTATGTTGATTTTATTTTATTAAAAAATTGAAATAAATCCTTTTTTTAAATAAGATATTCAAATTAACATATTTATCTTTCATCCATAATTATCCAAAAAAATATATTGGTAATATTAAAATTAAAAAATAAATAATCTTTTAAAAATCAACATTTACTTTTATCAAACAACATAATTATATTCAATACTAATATTTACTAGTTTACCAAACAATTTTCTAATATAAAGTTAATATTTATAAAATTTAGGAGTAAAAATTCAGTACAGCACTTAAAATTTCAATTTATCAAACACTTTTAACATAACAAATAATCTCATGTCCTTAATTAGTATTTAAAAAGTTAAAAAAATTAAACAAATGAGTTATAATAATTTATTAGTACTTTTTAGAAAATATTTTAAAAGAAGATCAATGATAGGGTAAAAATTGCAAAGACAATGAAGGTTATGCATCTATTCTATAAAAAGTACTAGAATTATTATATTTCTAATAAGTCAATCATTGGATTGAAGGTTCGTGCATATGAACATCAAATCCTCAAAAGAAAATAGCTTTATATATGCCATCTTTGTGGTTAACTAAGACCATAAATCTACTCCTAGGCCATGCTTTTTTTTGCTCAAAGATAATATGTTCAATCACTCTTTTATCTTGTGGCATATAGTCGAAACATCCTAAAATTTTGACCAACAATACATATAACTTTTTTTCCCCTTTTATTGTTCTTAATTAAATTCAAGAGGGTTATTTTTCTAATTGATTATAATAGTTTTCATGCAAATTAAGGATTTAATTAAACATATTTTAAGGACACAATTGCATGCAATAGAAAATGAAATGCTTCTTTGAGAATATTGAGAAAGTATAGTGATTTTTTATTATATTAAAATTTTATGGAACCAAAATCCAAAATGTACTTTTTTTATTATTTCTTAACATATCTATTGGAGCGAGCCCAGTAATTAATCTTTCGCATTTTGTAGTCCCATTAAGAGGGTAAATGCTATCCATGCATCATTTCGTAATCGAATAACAAGATTAAACTTGTATAAGGCATGATCGGGTCATTTGGGATGTTACATTACATATAACTAACTTTATGGTAGATTATAGTATATACAATTAACATTACATAATTAAGGTAGATTTGTAGTAATGATGCGTAACCCTATATAGTATATACAACTATGTTATTATAATGTATATTTTTATATTAGATATATATAACCTTAAACCCTAAATGTGCAACTAACATTATGGTATATTATTGTTATATTCCTACCTAAATTTAGATTCGGTTGGACCATTAATTGGGCCACCGAGGGCCCAATGAGAGGCATAATTGGGTAAGAGCCCTCACTTACCTATAAATACCCCAAGAATTAACATAGTAACGAGACTCCTCTCCACTCTCAACCTTACTACACTAAACCCTTTACCTTTTCGACTCTCAACCCTAGAACAGGTGAACCAACCTTCTTTAACATCGCCCTCTCCTCCTTATCCACTTCCGTTAATAGTGTGTACCAACAATTATAATATATACAATTATTATTATATAATTAAGGTAGATTACTAGATTAGTAATGATATGTAATCCTATATAACTAAGTTATTATAACGCACATTGTTATATTAATGATCTTAAACCCTAACTTGATATAGTATTTTACTAAAAAATGAAAAGTCAAAAACATCCTTACATTAATATTTGTTAATATATAAAGTAATGGTATTTTAGTAATTTTCCAACTGAGTTAATATTCAGTTGACTCGTCACCAACTTAGTGATTAAGTGTTTAATATAAAAAAGATGTTGAAAATAATATAATAAATAAAACTCATTTTAAAACTTTTCCGATGAGTTTAGATTTGCATTGCTATTATTTTGGATAATTGATTTTCCAAATTACTTTCTATTAACTGTTTGGAGTAATTTTAAGTAACTCGGTGATCACTAGCTAAATGTATAAAATACAATTTAAATCCCATTTTTATTTTTTCCTATTATGTATAATTATAAATTTAATTTTTAATTTTAAAATTTTATAGTTATATTGAAAAATGGCTAATGGTGAAAACAATAAGTTTATGGTAGATAGTGAGAAGGTTACATCCAATCAAGTTTCAAAATCAATGAACGTGAGTTCTAATGTAGCACACACAAGTAGTCCTAGTCCCAATGTACCTTCTACTGTTCTTTCTAAAACAATTGCTCATCTAAACCTCCATTAGGAAACACAAGTAGGACGCGTCACAAGTTAACTTCGGATATTAATTGAAGGGTGAGTTTGGATGGGCGGTGCGTTTACTTGTGGTTAGTGTAAAAATAGCGGTGGCGGTGAGATTAGATACTGTAGCGATATTGTAGCGTGAGACAAAGAGTAAACTAAACGCTCCGCATCCAATCGCCCATCCAAACTCACCCAAAATCACTTTTGAGAGGAAAAATGTAGATGAAAATGATGTTGCAATTTGCAATTATTGTAAAAATGTTTTAAAGGGAGTGGTCATAGTGGAACAACATCTTTGAAATTTTATTTGAGTATTTGTTCGTGTAAAGCAAGTTTAAGCATTGAATCTTACTATGAGAGACAAAACCAAATTTGTTTGGAAATGAAAGTTGATGTAAAAGTTCGGTTTGGGAACTTCACATTTGAATATTTAAATTTTGTTGAAATTGTTATATTTAGTTTGTTTGGATTATCATTTAGCTTTATTTTGTTACTTTAAAATGAATAGATATAAAATAAATTATTTTTTATTTGAATTTAATTTTAACGGATTAAGATTTTTACAGATTTAGATATCTGACATAAGGTTAAAAATGTTAAATTTGGATTTTTGCAGATTTAGATATGCAAATAATACTAGTTAATTCGGATTTGGATTTGGATAGTAAATGTTGAATATTTTGCGAATAATTTATGGATTCAAATTTTAAAGTAGATTTATGGATTCAAATCATTTAGAATTTGCAGAAATCTAACCTATTGCCATCCCTAAATTAAACATGATAGTATAGCAAAGATGTCACATTTGACTCTTTTAACCATTTTTTCCCCAACATTTTGAGAGACCCTTTTACCAAATTTTTTTTTTGAAAATCCATATTTTTAAATATTAATTCTTAAAAGTTTAAATGTAAAATTGGTTTTCAAAATATATCATTTTCTCATTTAGGTATTTAATTTTTTTTGGTCAAAAGTGCTACTTAAACTATTGAGTTCATTTAATTTTACCCCAAAATATGACATCTACTAATAAAAACATGACATATGAATTCAAGGGCAAAGCCAGAAATGTTTTTTAGGGTGGGCCGAAATTACATTTTCATTTTTAATAGCCATCTTTATAATTTTTAAAGGATTAAATCAAATTTTTATCATTTTTAGAGAAGCAAAATACAATTTTACCTTTACTAATTTAAATTTTTTGAAAGATCTAAATAGATAATTTTTCATTTTAAGGGGGACCGGGCCCTTACCGCTCCCTAGATCCGCCACAGCATGACATGTTTTTTACTAGTTATCATACACTCTTGTACTTAAATGAGACAAAATTAATAATTTAGATACTATTTAAAAAAAAACCTTTAAATACTTGAGTAGAAAAAGTGATATAAACCTTTAAAATACTGATATGAATTAATTAAAGTAAAGGAGAAAGTGTTATTACTATTTTAATCATGATCCTCAAGTACTTCCAATTGTATACAACTAATGAGTAGTACGTTTGCTAATTCATTAGGATTATTTGTATTTAATAGATATTCAAACATAATTTATGGTATTATCTGTTAAATATATTTAAAAAATATATTGAATATATTCAAGTATATATACAAATCAAACACTTTTTGTTTTCTAAATGCAATTAACATAAACTAAGATGAATAGTATTGCAAATGCAAATTATGAGAATGGGAAATTGCTTCATTAGTATATATGATAATTAAGTACAATTATATTAATAAATTTAACATTGTTAAAATAGTAATAGTATAAAAAAATTATGGGTAAATTACACATAGTGTCATTAAATTATTAGTAAATTTATGTTTTGGATATTCAACTTCAAAAAATTATAAAATGGTCACTGAATTATTTGAAACTTTTCATTTAAGTTACTGGGCTGTTAAAATCGTTGTTGTATGGCCTTTTTCGTTCACACTGCTTGCACTAATCGAAAGCTCTCATTCTCCTTCTCTTCTAAAGTTTTGTTTTCATAAAACAGCTTTAAATGTCACGAAGTTGAGAACTAAAATTCAAACAGCTTTCTTCTCTGATTTTCGACACTATTCGTCAGATCGACTTAGATCTTTGGTATGTTTTTCTACTCGTTGATGGGTATTGATCGTCTTATCATCTCTTGGAGCTTGCTAGCTAGACCTAAGAAAAAACTTTTAACAACCCAATGACTTAAATAAAAACTTTCGAATAATTCAATAACCATTATATAACTTTTTAAAGTTGACATTATATGATTGTACTTGTCATGCATGTAAATTTTCAAACTGATCTGATATATTTATCGTATCGATTTAAATACTATATATATTAATATTTATAAATAGTTGAAAGTTTTTTTTATGTAAAACCTACTCCTAATTTAATATACATAATGTAATATAAAATATGAAAATTATATCTTTAAAATGTTAATTATACAAAAAGTGTCAAACCTTGTTATAAATGCCAGCAGGAAGTTTCCGCGTGCTGTTGTGGATATGGTGCTTGTTGCTTAAGCTAATGGTGGCATGTCAAAACATCCCCCACATGCTAGTATTTATACCATAGTGCTAGGTTTGACAATTTTTGTGTAATTGTATCACAAATTTTCATTAATTTATTAGCTGGTCCTGTTCGAATTTAAAGTTAAAGTATTCAAAAAATAAAAATAAAAATAAAAAAAGGTTATCTCTAATGGAGCAAATGGGAACCCCTCTAACAACAAGATAATTAGGTGTGGGTCAATTAAGATTTACTATAACTACAGTCTTGAATGACAACATTGAAATTGGGTGCTTAAATTTCTTTCCAAAAATAACGTGTAATTATTGCAAAATTAGCTATGTTTAGGGTGGGCAGCTGGTAGGGGCACCTTCGAGGCATGAGTTGAGTTACATCTTTAACGAGAAAGAGGGGTCAATAAAAAAGCTACCCACCCAAATCAATGTAGGTTCGTGGACAAGAACCTAACAGGTAGGCACATTGTTTTCAACCTTGTCCAATATATCTGGTTTTGTTTTAAGGACATGAACAAGGCAAGCAAAGCTGGTTGAAGATACATTGGGCCATCAGTTGTTCAGCTGATGATGGATGTGAAATTGATGGTCCATAATGTGCCTGAATCAACCCCATTAATCTCTAACAGCAGACACTCTGGTCCTGGATATGATAATTTCCGGGCTATTGTAATCTTTTAGTGGCCCAAGATAGAGTTGGAAAGAAAGGGAAAGACAAAGTTTTGTGGTTAATATTGGTTTTCTTATTGTTTTTTTTTAACAAATTTTTTTATGTTTGTCGGATATGTTGGGGGTCGAAATATAATCTTGGCGTTTGATATAACATGGATTTGATCATGTTTGAGATTTATATAAATTAATTATTAGCATATTAACATTAATTGATAAGAATATTATTTTTCTAATGTTTTAATATTTGAATTAATAATAAATTATTTATAATTTATAATTTTTTAGAAATTATAATTGATAATTTTTAATTTCTTAAATTGTAACGGTGTCACTCTTATATCTGCCATGATTATCAAAGAAAAGTCACATATTTTTGGTGACTTCTTTGAATAATTATTGAGTTTTAGCCTATTTATTACTCGTTATTTTGATGATATTTATAATTATGATTTAAGGTTTCAAGAGATATCTAATTGGCAAAGTTGTAAATCACTTCTTTATTTCTTAAATAAGAAATCTTCAATTATCATTTTGAAATAAATGCGAAAGGGATAACTCTTTACTTTGAAAAATGGGTTTAAATAAAGTGTTTATGGACCAAGTTAGGTTCGGGTCGGGCCTCAAGATAATTTTAGGCCTATTTCTAATTTTGGATTCGACTCGACTTGGAAAATGAGCTTAAAATTTTGTTCAAATCCAATCTGGATAAAAATATTAAAACTCAAGCTTGGCCTAACCCGCCCGTATTAAATTTTTTTATATTATTATTTTTATATTAAAATAAATTTAAAAATATAATATATCAAATACACTAAAAACGTTAGAATAAATGCTTCCCAACAAATTGAAAATAAAATTTAAAAAATATTTAATATTTATGCTTAAATAACACTAAGATAGGTGAAATTAATCAAGCAAATGCCTCTAAATAGAAACAAAATTAACAATAAAATAAGAGTTATACAATATCCAAATAATAACAACAAAATAGTAGCAATATAATAGCGAAATGATAGCAAAGCAGTGGTAAAACAACACCAAAATAGTGGAAACAATAGCATGTTTTTTTCTTTTGCAAATTAGGGTATCGTTTTTTTATCCAAGCTCATCTTTTTAGCTTATATTTTTGTTTAAACCCTTTCACCTTTCGGACCCGTGATCAAGTATAGGTTTAATTGGAAATAAAAGAAAAATAGCTAAGTCTTTTAACGCTCCAAAGATTAAAAATATTAAATCATGTTATTCATATCCCACTCTTAATTTGTAATATGTATTAAAAAGAACAAAGAATTGATTTAATGTGTTTAATTATCATTTTAGGACTTTTTTGCACTAAGAACATCATATTTATTGATAAAAGTATTATGCAAGCTTTTGTATTAGGAGTCAGATTATATTTTGCTCCCTCTTCTAAAAGAAGGGGCTAATTAGCCCATGCATGTTAAATTAAAGAGCAAATTGGTTCTCCTACTAAATTCCATCCAATTTTGCTATTAAAAACTAGTTCCCGAATGTCAATATAAGGTACACGTGGCATGCCATGTGTCATTATCTGGTTATTTCGTCAAGCACACTAGTTTTTCACAATACAAATAGACAAAATTTTTAATATAAAAGAACAGTTTGCTCTATGATCTAATGTACAGGACTAATTTACGTATTTTTTGAGTAAAATAGGAAAAATACAATCTGATTCTTAATATAGGGGTCTTTATGGTATTTTACCCATATTTATTAAATAGAAAAGATAATATATTAATTAAATTTTTGTAAATATAATCTTAATAGTGATACTACTTAGATACAATTAATATTTGTCATAAAGACCAAATGAAAAGAAATTAAAGAAAAACAAAGAATTTCTTAGAAACATTAAAAAAAGCCACCGTAATTTCCTTGAACAAATATATCGGCCGACCTTTGTACTTTGCACATTTCATTTGGGCCAAAGAAATTTTGGGCATTGGAAAAGAAAATTTAGGTGGATTTGATATCAAACACATTTAAAAAGAAATTACGTAAAAATTTAGTTTGTAACCTTTTTATATTATGCTAATTTGATTTGATTTAAAAAATTAGTATTTATAAATTATGTTAATTTTACATAATTTTAAAAGAAATTAAAAACTAAAAAGAAAGTTCATAAAAACTATTCCTATATTAGCTAATTGCCCTAGTTCATACCCTTCTTTTATTTGCTTGTTATTTCCCATGCACCAAAGCCATCTATCAAAAAGAGAGGACTAGAGTTATATCTGAGTCAAGTTGAACCCAAAATTGATAAGCTTGAATATGGGTTTAATTCGAAATTCTAGGCTTGATACTTATTCAAGCTCAATTGAACATTAAATTTTAAGCTCGAGTTCGACTCAAGACATAATTGAGCTAACTCGATTAATTTTGTTTATCAATTTTTGTACTCAAGTTTGAATTTGTGCTCGATTAAGCTTGTTCATATTTAAGCTTTCTATATAATAAGTGTACAACCAATTTTGCCCGGGCCCAGGCAAGCAAAAAAAAAAAAAACAACAACAAAAACAAATACCAGCCTATTACAATTAAATAACCAACAGACCCAAAATGACCCAATAATAAAAAAACCCTAACAACCCAAAATGGCCCAAACCTAAACTATTTTCAAAAAAAAAAAGGGAAAAGAAACCCTAGCCGCCGCTCCTCCTAGCCTCTGCCACCACCCACTCTTCTGCAGCCACCTCTGCCTTTTCTGACCAGCGCTGCACCTACCCTCTGCCACCACCGACTACCGCCACTTGCGCCTGCAAAGAACAGAGAAAGAAGTGACAACAATATTAAAATAAAAACTTGTAAAATGGCTATAAAAGCTAAGCAAAAAACCATTTATAGGGGATTTTTGGCCTGAAATAAAAAAGAGATTCAAGCACAAAAACAGCAAAAAACAAAGTAGATCCGAAAAAACTAGAAACATGCGAAAGGTCTTTTTTATTTTCTTTATTTTCGTTCTTTAAAACTGTTTATATTCAAGTTCTTTTATTTCCCTTTGTTTTAAAAAAAAACTAAATATATAAATATATATCAAAATATAAAAAAAAAAAGAAAAAAACTTACCTTTTGAATTTTTCGGCCACCGTGGACGGCGGCGTCGTTGCTGGTGACTGGCGGCTCTCCTTGCTGGATTTTGGGCAGTACTCAGAGAAAAAAATGGAGAGAGAATTTTTTTAAAAACAGTTGCACAAATGAATTTTTTTCTTTAAATTTTTACTTTTTAAGCCCTCAAAACGACGTCGTTTTGGGACTTGCTTCATATGCCCAAAACGGTGTTGTTTTAACCTGGATCGGACCGACCCGACCCAAACCGCCTAGGATCCGCGTGTTTTTTCTGTCATGGGATATTTGCGCATTTGGCCCCTCCGTATTTTCAATTTGTTTCGATTTTGTCCTTTTGCTTATTTATCTATTTTATAAATTTTGCCCCATTGTTTTGTCCAGTTTTCAATCAAGTCCCTGACCTATTGTACTAGTGGTTTATCCACATTGAGCTTCGGCTCACACTATTTAAAGTTCGGTAGATGAGTTCTGGGGAACTTGTGGTGCGTAGTGAATGGTTAGGTAGGAATCTTTTGCATTGCATCATTTGCATCATACCATGCCCATACTCCAATCTGTCAATTGTTATGGTTTAATATGAACTCTTATTGATATGAACTCCATGAGATGGCTTTTATGGTCTTTTGGTTAATGCTTATATGCACTGATTGATAAATTGTATGGTCGTTGTGTTGATGTTCCTATATCTTACTATATAGATATATGTTTGCTTAGATAACTCTTAGACTCACACTGAGCATTCATAAACTCACTCCCCCACAGTGTTTAACTTTTCAGGTAAACCTCGAAACTAGGAACGGATCCGACATACGGAGCATCACCTCGAACATTAGACTATTTTTAAATAAGTATTATTAATTAGTCTCTATTGGTTTTGGTTTGTAAGTTTTAATTATTTCTGGTCTATGGCTTGGTAACTTTTCATTTGGGGATTTTTTCATGCATGGATTACTTAAACATAATAACCGAGAAATGCATGATATTTGGCTTAAGTAAAATTTGACATTGTTCTCCAATTGTCATTACATTGCAAAGAAACTATTTTTAAAAAACAAATCGATAAGGCAACTAGATTTCCAAAATGACATGAATAATGGTTTTTATGTTGCATTAGTTAACATTGAGTTTTTACAAAGCATAGTGACAGACAAATGATTTTTCTAAAACAACACTATCAACAATAAAATGAATCTTAAGTATAGATGGCCTAATAAATGAATGTTTTTAAACTAACTCAAAGTACAACCACGATTTTTCTCTAAAATTAGTTGATGTAAGGTCTTCAAAAATATCGTAAGTTAGCTTAGCCATTTCAGTGGCTAATGTAGCCTTCTCAATCCGACCATAATGTCTAGGTCGAGTTACAAAGGTTATAGATTTGGTGATTGATAAGATGCATGATATTAAGTTATACTTATGCTATGTTTTATTGATTGCTTCAGTGCCAAATGGAGCATGAAATTGATAAAGTAATGTGCACGATTGAGATTATGCATTGGATTAATTTTAGTGTTTCATAATATTTAGAAATGACTTGGTATTGTTTTGTGTCTAATTAGGAGTGTTTTTGGGTCTTGGCAATCTTTTATCGTTTCAAGCGGTTAGATGAATCAGAATAAATAACTCAGTAGCCGAAAATGAATAGTAACAGGGACTTCTACCGGTAGAAGTCAATACAAGTGTGTCAGAACAGGGTTCCTCCCCTGTTTTGACCTCTAGAGACCTGGATTTAGTCCCAATTATCCCCGAACTCCTAGAAATCGTTTAAAAATATTTCTAAAGTGTTTAAATGATTTGAAAATGATTTTTAAGTAATATGGTTATATTATATGAATTAGTTATTATCTTGTTGAATTTGAAAAGGAAGCTAGTTTAAGTTGCTCCGGCAATGAATGTGATGTCACATTCTCGAATTTGACGACCAAGTTGAGTTTGGGGGGTCACATCTATAATAATCTCATGTCTTATAATTAGTTCTCTTTGTAAGTGAAATAAAAAAACAATAAATTTTAATTAAGATATTATTTCAATAAAATGTTCAATTTTTATATAAAACTATTTTATATTTAATTAAATGAAAACAATCTTTAATAAATGGAATTACATTTGTAAAATTTTATAAAAGATATGCTTTAAATCTCACTAATTAATATTATTATTTATAAATTATAATTTTTTAATTTAAAAAATAAAAATATTTAAATATGATCTAAATCTCAAAATATTGTTATAGGTGTCTTGATTATTATTATATGTGTATAATAATCATTTTTATAATATTTAAAATTTTGACAGAAAAATGAAATTATCATAAAGAAATTAAAGAAATTTTAAAAAAATCAATAATTTTAGTATTTATTAATTAATATTAAATAAATTCATGTAGGAAACTTTTTAACTCTAAAAGAAATCTATAGAATTGTGAAGTTATACTAAATGATAGTCTATATTGGAATAATTAAATTAAAAAATATTATTAAACAGCAACTCAAATCGAATATGTCAGACTTGAATTATTTTTAAAATAAAGTTAATTAGTATGGCTAAATTAAAATATTGGAAATAAAAAGTGGCCCAACTATATCATATATATTAGATATATAGTCTTTGTTTCCTTTTTACCAAATGCTTTTTCTTTCACTAAAATATGCTGTTTACGGCCTTCCCTTCCTTCCCTTTTGTCTCATCTTTCATCTCTATATTCCTTTCACTATCCACGAATGGGACCTCTTTGAATTTTGAAGTCTTACCTATTTTAAGAAATTCAATTAGGTGGGTATTGAGTTTTAATTCTATTGGTATAAATATTATTGTTGGTACAAGAGGATATAGGTCTAAGTGCACTGAAACGCACTATCCTCCTATTTAAGGGTTGAGAAAGAACTATAAGTAATTATAGATATTGTATCAAACAAAGCAGCTACGCCACTATTAATATATCAAATTTGTATCTTTATGGAATATTACGCATCTTTTTACAGGCTACATTCAGCTGATTAAATTCAACAATCTAACCATAAACCAACCATATCTTTATTATCAAATCCGACACTGTTTATAATCTAATTTTCATTGCAAATAATTTTTTTTTGTAATTTATGAATCAAATTTATCAACGTACTGTTGTAACATGTTATATAACATTTATCCCAACAAATGTTTTGCACTAAAAATAGACAACATTGCACCAAATTTATCATCAAACCTTCAATCACTCATCACCGCTCATATTATGTAACTTCTCATTTCAATTCCTCATTCCATCTCTTTTGTATCACTATCTTAAGGACTTCCAAAAACTTGCAACTTTTTTCAGAAAAAAAAATCTTTTTTCGATTATTTCCTAGATATATTGTGATCATGAATCATTATTATAGTAGACAAAACTTTATGTTTAGCCTCTTTTCTTGAACTTTTGTTTTTTTCTCTTTTGGATGAGAATTTTTGCTCACTGTCGATATTTCACCTGCACATTTGCATATAAAGAGTACTTTATCATTAAATTGCAAGCACCTATTCTCAGAAGAGTTGTGAAAGAGGGTGTACTGTTTTTAGATTTCATTTGCATCTACTTTTCATATAGCCATAATAATTATATTTTTTAATTATTTAATTGAATAAATAAATTATTCAATTATAATCTTGAAAATTAGGGATGAAAAAAAAAAGATAATTGTAACTTCTTTTAAGAATCCCATACCATAGATAAGGATATAAAAAATATAATATAATTTTTTATTCATAAATTTGGTAATTAAATTAATTTTGGTACTTGTACTTTTTTAAATCTATTTTAGTACTTGAACTTAATTACGGATTCATTTTGGTCTCTAAACTTGAAAAATATAAAAGTTTGATGATCTAGTACTCTGAAATTGTGTCATATTATCACTTGAAAATTACAAAATTTATATAAATTTTTAGGTGATGATATGGTATAACCATAGAGTGTCACATAAAGTGTTTTAATAATTGGACTAGTGATTGAATTGGTTAGATCAGCGCGGTTTCCAATTCAATTGGTTTGATTGATTTAATTACTAGACCAACAATAATTAAATAAATATTTAAAATTTCATAAAATTAAAAAAAAAGTATTAAACTGGTTCAACCTGTTCAACTACTAGTTTTTGTCTCAAGTTTCAATTTTTACCGGTTTTGAGTAGTTTCCAATTCAATCGCTTCAACCCTTTGTTTTGATTAGTATATTGGTCGGTTCTCAATCCAATCAATTTGATTAGCCAATCTAGCCATGTTCCAAGAACTTTGGTCACGTCATCAAATCTAGAGGAAATGCAAGTCTAGGGATCAAAATGGATCTACTTACCAAGTTCAAGTACCAAAGTAGACCTAATTACTAAGTTCAAGGACCAAAATTTATATTATCCAAAAAAAATTCAATGTTAGGACTTAAAACCAGGATTTAAACTCCATATAAATCCATCTCCTTTCCAAAATTTTAATGTACCAAAAATAAAGAGAGAAGAAAATGTACCCAAAAAAAATATAATAATAAGTCAAAATTATATTGGTAAAATTGGTGTTGTAAAGGTGTTGGCACCAAAGAAAAAAAGTACTTAAAAATTGTACTTCAAATTATAGTGGCAAAAATTTAATGTACTTAAAAAATAAAAAAGAAATTAAAAAAATTACCAAAAAATTGTAGAACAACTAGAAAAATCTAATTAAAGTAACTCAAAATTATAGTGGCAAAATTGGTGTTGTAATGGTGTTGGCACCAATATTGTAACTCATCCCACCTCAAATTAATAATAATAATAATAATAATAATAATAATAATAATAATAATAATGTTAAAATATAGTATAGTCTGAGTTTATGTATTTTTAATAGAGAACTTAGTTTTGCATTTTATTTATATGAATTTAATCATATACTTTTATGAATTCAGATTTATTGTAACATTATTATTTTTTGTTATATGACTATTAAGTGAATATTTTTTTTATTTCAAAATCTCCAATCAATAAATTTAATGAAAAATTTCAACATTATTAACAATTAAACTTCACTTTCTAAATTTGAAATAAAAGAGCTAAATTCTTGAAAACTAAATATCAAATAAACAAAAATTACATAAACTTCATATTTTATCCTCAAAGGATTCATCCATAACCTCTAAATCTAACTTATAATGTGAGCCGTCCAACTAAATAAATTTACCAAATCCGAAAACACACAATTATCTTGTTTTATTTTTATAATTTTGTTGTAATTTCTTATTTTTCCCTGCTTTTGTGTGTAATTAATTACCATTTACATTCAATTATTTTGCCAACTATCAAAAAATATCTTCAAGATTTTTCCATGCAAGTAATCCGCATATTTTCCTTGATTTATTCACTCCTAAAACATCATATGAGGATTTGTCTTCTAAGTTGGTAAATTACATTAGGAAGTACAACTATATTAATTAACAATTACAATAATTAAATAGTATTTGAAAATCATTACTAATCACAAATCTAATATAGATTAGATTAGAATAACTATACGGACAAGACTCATACAGAGTCAGATTTAAGCCAAAAATAGATTTGAACAGTGTTCACACATAATTTAGAGGATCGAATCTAAGCACTCAAGATCTCATAACCTTAACCTTCCTGATACAACCAAAACCTAATTAGCAACCTTTTAAACAAGCTGTTAAATGCATAGCTAACCTAACAAGAATTTTCTACACACCAATAGAAATTTCCAGAAAGAAATTATTAAAAACTGACAAAAACTAATAAAGGGTACTGATGAAATGAAAAGAAAGTAACGTATAAGTTTGATACACACCAAAAGCACTCTTTTAACACATAATAAGGATTAAAGGGTAATGAAATGAAAAAGGAAATGGCAATATTCATACAAAATTAATAAACCTTCAAGCATTGAATTTTTAATGTAATTAAGTGTATCCCAATCGAAGTTCCAAATCCAAATCTTCCTTGGAATCACTAACCACACCCATCTCTAAGTCTAAATCCAAGTCCAAACTCACATTCTTTTTTTTCTTCTTCATGAACTTATTATTACACCCATAATCTTTGAATTCTTTGACTCCAAACAATGGTTTTGCACCCTTCATGCTCGTTGAATCCGTGCTATCTACGACGGTTTCATTAACTAACCATTTCTTCATTTCACAAGGTAATGGAGAAGAAACCAAGGATGAAGAAGAGAAATTAGGGTTAGGGTTAAAGTTAAGGTTAAGGTTAAGGTTCAGAAATGGTGACTGACCATGATGATCCATTGGAGGAGGTAATTGTCTTAGCCTGGCTTTATCTCTCCTGTGAACATTCATGTGACCACCCAGAGCTTGAGCTGATCTAAATCCTCTCTCGCAGAAACTGCAAGTGTAAGATCTTGGCGGCCATGAAAACCCAGATAGATAATCTTCTTCAAAACCTTGATTCGTGGCCATGGATATTCTTCTGGTTTTGAATCAGACCTAGACAAGATAAAAAAAGAAAGAAAGAAAGAAAAAAGACAAGAATAATCTAGCTCACATCATGTCAATTTATATGAAGAATCAAAAGAACCCCATCTCTTAAAAAGTTGAGACTAGAAGAAGGGAGATAGAGGAAATTAATTAAAAGTAACTGAGGGATATACCTGATATATATGATGATGAAAGGGAGAAGAAATTGAAGTGATTAGATTTGCAAGAAACAGGCCATCAAAATTCTAAGCTAGAAGCTGAAAACCACCCTTGTTTGGTGACTACTTGCTATATATGTAGAACCTTGGCCTGCCAAGTTTTGCCTTTTTGCTAAATGAAGAAAAATATCTCAAACTATTTTTAAAAATGGTCTAAAAAGTACTGTTTTCCAAACAATTTTTACAATGAGAAATTGGACCTGGCCAGATGCCATTGGTCAAAACATCAGATGGTAAGAGGAAAAAGAAAAGGAAATTGTACTTGTTTCTTCCCCAAGCTTGATATCCCATGGCTAATTCTTATCTTCCGTAAGGAAAAAGGAAAGAAATGTTAATTTTTTTTATTGGAATATAGATGGATTTTGTTAAGAAATGAAATCATTGGAGAATACAAAAACCAAGGTAAAATATAAAGGTTCTGCACTTCCTATACAACGAAATGAAAAAAAAAAGAAAAAAAACTCCCAAAAAACTTTCAAGAACCAGAAAATGAAACCCAACAACAATTAGTGTAAAAATCCATCGATCCAACGTGAAGGCTTTAGGAAACTTGTAAGAACACCGATAGTTTCAACATGCAGCTGTTTGGAGTGTTGAAGATCTGCAAAAATACTCCAAGTTTGAGTCACCTGTTCGTATTCCAAGGTTGAATACGAGGTTCTTCTTCAGTATTGGCCATAGTCTTGCATCAATCCATCTTCTACCAAGGTAATAGTTTTGAGTTTCTCGATTACACTTAAGCAATCTCCCTCTAATATTATGCTTTGAAAGCTCAGGTCAAAGGCTAAATGAAGTGCTGGATTATAAGCTAGACAAGTTAGTGTTTCGAAAAGAAAGTGTAAAAACATAGTTCTTGGGATTAGATTTGAGTTTCAAGATTTTTTTCATTCAAATAAAATACCCCTTTCATTCCATCACGTTTTGACTTTTAATGCTTCTTGTCTTTTCAAAATTATTTTGGATAAAAATTTTAAAAATATATTATAAAAAAATTTTCGCTCAAAAAATGTTAATAGTGACATTTTTTTTTGGTGGAATAGAGAGTGGTATAATATTCAAGCAATCATTTTAGGTAAGAGATTTGTGTGATATCTGGGTTTAAATCTCTAAATTTTTTAAAATTAGTATTTTTCAAGTTATAAATATAGATACAATCACAATTATAAGTACAAATAACTAATATTTGAATGATATTATTTTTAATTCAATAAAATATTAAATGCACAAACATTAAATAACAAATATTTAACTGTTGTTTAAAAAAAAGGATGAAGCATATTCTCAAAAAGGACAACTTAATTGTTGATAGTCTGGTCAAGACATTTTGTATTACGAGACTATTTGAGGATCCTCCTTTGAGAGTCTAGTTTATTTATTTTGTATTATTCATTCTTTCACAAAAAAAGTAAGTTAAATTATGCTATTAGTGGCGAAAGTTGTGGATTTAATTCATATACTTTAATGTGATTATTTTTAGCTTTTGTACTTTTCAAATTTTAAAATTTCAATCATCGCCAAAAGATAACTACTAAATTCATTAAGTTAAGTTTTGCTATTTCCAAGATCTGATGTGCCAAACATATTATAATAAGTGCAATGCTATGTCAGCTTATTATTTCCAAATGTTTCTTACTAAAAATCTAGTTAATGTATTAATAGTTGTCATTTACATCAAGATTGAAATTCCAAAATTCGAAAAGTATAGGGACCTAAAATGATCCACTTGGAGAATATGAACCAAATCTACAACTGTAGGTATAGTACATGACTAGTAACTAAATTTAACGAAACCAATTTAACTACTAGTACTGTTTAGGTTAGGATTAAAATTGATCAATTCAAAAAGTATTAGGACTCAAATTAAAATACAGAAACTAAATCCACAACTTTTACAATGTATAAGAACTAAAAGCATAATTTAACCTAAAAAGAAAAGTATTATTAGTGTATATCTTTTTTAATTCAATAAAAGTAATATGTTAATGCAAAAAAATGCTGTGAAGTGGTAAAAAAAATCATTAACCTGTATTTAATGCAATACAAAAAATAAGGGATAAGTAACATTAAGTTTTTGATAATCTTTTTTAATTTCGTGTTTAGATTTTTTTTAGTTAACATTAATTTTTGAATTTGATAATTTCTTTTCATTTTCAATTTCAATTTGTATAATGATATGATTATACCGTATAATTATCTAATTTTTTTATAAAAAATTATAATTTTTTGAGATTAGACGTGGGTTGCTTTCACCTATGCCCTGTGTATCTAATGTTATTGTAGCAAAGGGCTGTTTAGTGTAGAAGTTATGACGGTAAACCATATATGAACCAAACGACAAGTACAGGTAACAGCAATAAATTATTTCAATGTCCAACTATCTGTTTATCAACGTCCCAAGTGCATGAATTGATTACTGAATCGATCCCAATGCATGAACCAATGCATTCATTAATTTTTGTAAAGTACTATCATGAAACTGACATGTAACAGTGAAGTGTTTTTGTTCCATTGCGTGGATGAGCTTGGTTATTAAATATGTTCATCATTCAGCATTAACGGTGATAAAGGTGTCGATGATACTGCTACATGACCAGAAATCAATTCATAAACCGAGAAGATGTCAAGGTTTCTAGAAGAGTTGTTGAGTGGTGGAGTATTTCGAAAAAAGTTTTTGAAATGTCGTTTGTTGAGTAGCCAATTATAATGATAGATATTATCTTTATATTGGGATTTTGTCTCTTTCCTCCATTAAAAGCCTTGAAAGGATTCACAAAGGGAGAATGCTTTGGTTGATGATGATATGAGTTGCAAGGCTCACAAGAAAAGTGTTAGTATAATTCGTAATATTAATTATGTAGTTTATATCTCTTAGGTTGGTGGTTTGAGTCTCCCTCAAATAGGTGATTTACATCATTAATGTTACACGCTATATTGATTAAATACTTTTAATCATATAAAAATTAACTTAATGTTTATTAAGTAATCAATATAGTAAATAATTAATTGGTTAAATAAGTATTTTAGTTTTTTTGCCAAGACAAATCGGTAAAAGTATTTTCGAAACTCTTGTACTAGGAGTCAAATTGTATTTTGTCCCTTTACTCAAAAAATGAACAAAATAATTCTTGTACATCAAATCAAAGAGCTAACTAGTTCTTTTAATTAAAACTTTCATCTATTTTTTTGTTAAAAACTAACATGTTTGATTAAATAACCAAACAGTTACACATAGCGTGCCACGTATACCTCATCGTACATGGACCAAATTTTAATAGAAATGAATGAAATTTTAAATAGAATGATCAATTTACTTTTTAATCTAACATACAAAGACTAATTTACTCATTTTTTAATAGAAAGTATAAAATATAATCAAACTTTTAATATAAAAATTCTTCATAATACTTCACTTAGACACATTCTAACAACACAGAAGAGATGTCTCATCTAAATGTTAGGTATAATTTTATTATATATTTATATATATCATGTTGGAACATTGACTGGTTGACTCAATGTTGAAACATAAATTTTGATAGGAATTTTTTAAACATAGTTTTTGTCTAACCTATTTTTACAAAATAAGTTTTGATAAAACATATATACGTTTTGGTAAATTAAAATTTTTAATTTGTATTGTTGTATTTATTACTTTGTAATTCGAAATAAACAATTTTAATATAAAAAGGAGACTTTCTTTGGTGACTTGAAAGAGCTTTGACTAAATAGTAACATCTGTGTAGGATCCATTAAGATGTATTCCATCTTATTGGAAAGTAATTTGGATAAGAAAAGCAGTATGGAATATGTTTATAAATTTATCCCAAACAAATTTGATCACTAGAGCTGAAATTGCTTTAGAAGAACATAGATCAAAAGTAGCAGACGAAATTTTGAATAAGTGTTTAAACAGCAGTTCTGATTGCAATCGCGTTAATCACGATCAATTACTATAAATATTCGAAAATTGCTCAGCTTGAGAATTCTAAGACTTGATAATTAGGGATCCAAAGCACAAAAATGAAGCCGAAATAGCAAGAGATAATAGGGTAACTGAAGTCGGAACCCGTCCTTTGTCCCTCCTAAAAATCATTCCATCGATCAAAGGATATTGCACCATTAGGACATAAAACGAGAGGAAAATTTGTCCGAACATCGCATTGAAACTTCCATCGACGACTGTCCTGGTGGCCCCGGCGGCAAAACAAATCATGTTCAAGGTAACCAACTGTTGTAGGCCAATTTTAGCCCATTTACATCAAAACCCAATTTAGCCTTACCTAACCCACCAAAATTAAACCCAAAATCCAAAATCTTAACTACCCAAAGCCAAATTTACATCAAAATCCCAATAGCCCAAACCCTAAGCCCAAATCAAAATAAAAAAACCTAGCCCACAACTTAAACTTTTCTCAACTAGCCACTCCTTTTCCACCACCAACTCCACTAGCCACACCTTTCCACCACCAACTCCACTAGCCACTCTTTTCCACCACCAACTCCACTAGCCACACCTTTTCCACCACCAACTCCACTAGCCACTCTTTTTCCACCACCAACTCCACTAGCCACACCTTCTCCACCACTACTTGTACCTACAAATGAAGACATAAACAATAAAAAAAATATTTTGTTAATGGCTATATAAGCCTTCTCATATTTTGTATATGGGGGGATTTTTTTTTTGAGAGTTTTTGGGAGAGAAAGTTATTGTAAAGGATTTTTGGAGAGGTTTCTTTTTAAAGTAATTAAGGAGAAGAGTTATTGTGAAGGCTAGTTTTTGGAGAAACTAGTTTTTTTGAAGATTAATCAAAGATCAAATCAAAAGAGGTTTCTTTGTCTATTCTCATTTTAAGTTCTTTGTTTACTTATTGTTTTCCTTTCAATCTTATTTTGTTTCTTTTATACGAAAGAAAAAAAATAAAAGGAGGAAGCTTACCCATTTTTACCGAAAAAGTTTTTTGAGGTCCGGCTGCCGTGTACGGTGGCGCCGGCGGCGGTCCGGCGACCGGACGATGGCCGACCTTGTGGCCGAAAATCATCCACCTTCTCCCTCTCTCTCCTTTTTGTTATTATTATATTTCTTAATATTATATTATATATATTCTTTTAATATATTAGGTATATTTTAAATTCTATATTACGTATATATATATTATACTATTTTATGTATATATCTTTAATATTATATTATTTATATATATATATATATATTTTTACATGTTATCTTATGTATATATCTTAACTATATTATGTATGTATTTTTAACACTATATTATGTACATATTTTTAATATTATGACGTATTTATTTTTTTATATATGTACATATTGATGTAGTATTATTAATAGTATTGATTTTTAAACATCATTATTATTTCTAATATATATATTATGTACTTTTTTTATTTCTATTTTATTTTTTATTTGTCAATATTAATTATTATTATTCTAATATTTTGATATTTTAATATTTTATATTTTATATATTTTATTATTCACATCATTATTCGCATTTTTTGACAATAATATTCTTGGATTTTTTTTACTATCATTTTAAAAACTTTTTACATTTTAATTTTAAGAATAAGGCAATGTACCGATTTAACATTAAGTCATCGATTTCATCGCTATGTTGGGTGAAATTAATCGGCTCGTGTTAAAAACGGGACGTCCTTCTAAAAAACAAAAAACTTGCAACTTCTCATTTCCTTCAATCGGATCACACTTAAATGTCAAATTGAATTCGTATTTTTGAAAATCAAGACAACATGTGTTTAATAAGATACCAATTTTGGGCGTCGCGAGGGTGCTAATACCTTCCTCGCGCGTAACCGACTCCCGAACCCTAAATTTTCTCTGGATTCTAATGTAGACCTAAACTTAGCCTTTTATTTGTTTTAATAAGAGATCTAATAGGTGTCCGATCACACCTAGGAAAAAGGATCGGTGGCGACTCCCTGTTTATTTCAAAAATCAAATGTCAAATTTCAAACTTTTTTTCAATAAATCGCCACAATTAGCGACCAAGCTAAGCTAAAATTTTTACGTCGCTACAGCTGGCGACTCTACTAGGGACCCTTTTTTAGAGTCGAGTCGAATTAAACTCGCGTTGTCAAAATTTTCAAAGTTTCTTGTTCAAATTAACATTTAGTCGTGATCCTTAAATTTTTTGTTTTCAAAAAAATCATGCATTTGCATCGTGTTGTATATATTCTAACTTGTTTTATCAGGTTGTTTTTCAGCTTTAAATTTTTGCGATTTTAGTTTTGGTTTAGTTTTTCTAAATAAAACGTAAAGGTTTACAAGTTTCTCCCCACACACGTGCACGTGCATTTTTGTTGCATAACATGAGCTCTATACCCGGGCTCCGTCCCTGTTAAGAGAAAGTAAATGCTACGCCATCGTGAGTTAACTCGTTCCTCTGCACAGGCTAGTGAATACTTTCGGGTTACATATGACTTATGCTTTCGTGAGTTAACTTGTCCCTCCGCATAGGCATAAGTAAATGTAATCCCTCGAATTGATCTCGTAAGCCTATGATGGGCCATGACCGAGGCTCTGTACTAATCTTAGTAGATGACAGTGCAGACGATTCGAGTACCCATCTAGAACCAAAACCGCATATAGTGAACCATACGAGCCATCCAACTAGAGCCATGCCGAACCTCCACTCGTTTAGTAGTCACCGAAATAAGTACACGAGAAAAGCACATCTTACCTTCTATTTCTTTTACATTTGTGCTTTCTAAGCAAGGGAATCGAGTCCACTGGACCAAGTAGCTTAATTTGTTAGATTTTCTACAGTTTTTCTCTGTTTATATGTGTTGCGCTAACCAATGTCGTTTGTCTGTATTTTTATTTTTCATCATGCATCGAAGGCATCTTGTTAGGAAAGTGTTGATTAGAGATTGGTTGCCAAAAACGGGTTTCTAATGGAGGAGTCAATTATACGAGTGACCGAAACGTTGTGTTATACTACTTTGATTAAGGAAATGCCTAAATAGGGGCTATCTTGAAATTAACACCAAATTTTTGCATATTCATTCATGACTGACATTCATTTGACATTCATGCATTCATTCATACATTGCATATCCCATACTCGGTCGTTGAAGATAAAATATATAATTCGCAGTTGTAATACCACAAGACTGAAACCACGTCATCCGTATAAAATGTGTCGACAAGCTAGAGTAATGGAAGCTGAATTCAATGAGAGAATTGAAAAGATGGAAAAGGCTCAAAAGGAATTACAAGAGCAACTGGCCAAATCGCAACAAGAGACGAGAGACCTAATGGTGAGATCTCGAGAGGAATCACTCGAGCAAAGAGATCAGATGGCTAAAATGATGGAGATGATGACAACTTTGGTCAAAGAAAAAGGACCCATGCAGAACCCCGTTGTTTTGGAACTTCGGTCAAGAATTCACCACGATCAGGATCCACTCTATCCCCCGGGATTCACTCCACCGCCCACGTATACAACACAAAGAGGGTATACTCAAGGGGAACCCACAGGCTTGGAATATCGACCTATGCCACCTGCTCCACCCACTAATTTAGGGCAAGGAATATTCGCGTCGAACCTAGGGGCTAGTCCTGTTGATCCACTAGTTCCAGATCTGGATGACCCAGCAGAGGTAGCCAAGTTGAAATTGGATAACCATGACGCAAAATATAGAAGTCTAGAGGAAAGACTCAAAGTAATAGAAGGCACTGAAGTCTTCTCCGCACTAGGTGCCAAGGAACTCAGTTTGGTACCTAATCTAATTTTGCCTCCGAAGTTCAAAGTGCCTGATTTTGAGAAGTATGATGGGACAAGGTGCCTAAAAGCACATCTCATTATGTTCTGTCAAAAAATGACCGGTTATGTGAACGAGGATAAACTACTCATACATTGCTTTCAAGATAGTCTAACAGGGTCAGCTCTTTGGTGGTACAACCAACTTAGTAGAGAAAAGATTCGATCTTGGAAGGACTTGGCGTCCGCATTCTGCGAGCAGTACAAGCATGTATCAGACATGGTGCCAGACCGGATGACCTTGCAAATGATGGAGAAAAAGCCATCAGAGACCTTCAGACAGTATGCACAGAGATGGAGAGACGTCTCGGCCCAAGTGGAGCCCCCACTAATAAAAACGGAGATAATCGTTCTCTTTATCAACACCTTAAAGGCGCCGTTTTATGACAAACTAGTGGGAAGTGCCACGAAAGAGTTTGCGGATATTGTAATATCTGGTGAGCTCATAGAGAATGCCGTCAAGAGCGATAGAATGGAAGGTTCAGAAGGTTCAAAAAGGGCAGCGCCTATGAAGAAGAAAGAACCAGAAGCCCATATGGTGGGAATGAAAAACCGTTATGCCCCTAATCCATATCCAAATCAACTCCGACCTCGAAATTATCCACCTCTAAATTTCTATTATCCTCCTCAAACCCCTTACTACCAAGCACCACATCTGTCCTACCCCGTATACGCCATGAACAACGAAAGACCCGTCACCACTTTTTCACAAAACACTGCACCAGTTCAAAACCACCCCAGAAACGAACCAAGACCAACAAGGCCCAACCCCGAGAGGCCACAATTTACTCCTATCCCTGTGTCGTATGGGGAATTGTACCCAAAACTCTTGGAAAAAACAATTGATATCTCCCCATTACATGGCCCCCCTTAAACCTCCATACCCGAAATGGTACGATCCAAACGCTAGTTGTGCATACCATGCGAGGAACCAGGGGCATTCTACTGAGAACTGTCTTGCTTTCAAAAGGAGAGTTCAAGGGCTCATCGATGCGGGCATTTTGCGATTTGATGGTACTGGCAGTACGACCGGGAATCCATTCCCAAACCACACCGAAGGGAATGTGAGCGCAGTAGGAGAGGAAAATGAACGGCAAAGTAGAAGATGAGTTTCTGAAATAAGAACACCTCTGCAGAAAATCTAGGAGGTAGTAGTTGAAAAAGAGTTGCTCTATCGTCTTGACGGAGTATTCGAAGGAAAAGATGCAAAAGGTCACAGTTTTTGTGAGTTCCATGGTGTTGAAGGGCACGACATTCAGTCCTGCGACGAGTTCAGAGGATTACTGCAAAGTATGATGGATAACAAGGAGATTGGGATCTTTTATAAAAGCGAGGAGGCCGATAGAGGAAAAATATGCGCTTCTGACAATCAATCATCGGGTTTCCTATATAGCGCCGACCGACCGTTAATAATTTATTATGACGCGAAGAAAGAGCCGGTGAAGCCAAAAATGATAATCGAAGTACCATCTCTTTTCCCTTATAAGAACAATAAAACAGTACCGTGGAGATACGATGTTAATATTTTCACACCGGAAGTTGGAAATTCCAAAGCTATAACTGAAGATATGGGAGAGGTAGGTCATTTTACCCGAAGTGGACGGTTCCATTCTAAAGAAATTGAACCAGTAAAGAAAAGTAGTGACTCGAAGCAAAAAGGGAAAGCAGTGATGCACGAAGTCAAAATCGAGCAAGAAATTCCACCCGTGCAAGAAACTAAAAAGCCTGTGAACGAGGAAGACGCTCAGGAATTCTTGAAATTTATCAAGCACAGTGAGTATAGTGTGGTGGAACAATTAAGCAAGCAGCCAGCAAGAATCTCAGTTTTATCTCTACTCTTAAATTCAGAGCCACATCGGAACGCTTTGCTGAAAGTGTTAAATCAAGCTTACGTAGCTAACAACATATCCGTTGAGAAGCTTGATAGATGGGTAAACAATCTGGATGCGGACAATTTCATCTCTTTTAGTGATGATGAGATACTGCCAAATGGTAGAGGCTCGGTGAAAGCGCTGCATATCACGACTCGCTGCAAGGGCTACATAATACCGAACGTGCTCATCGATAATGGGTCAGCGTTAAATGTTATGCCATTGGCCACGCTTTCCATAATACTGATGGATTTGTCCTACTTAAGGCCCTGTCATTCTACGGTAAGGGCATTCGACGGGACGAGGCGCGAAGTCATGGGAAAGATCGAAATCCCTTTGAAAGTGGGCCCTTACATTTATGATGTCGAGTTCCAAGTCATGGACATTACACCCTCTTATAACTACCTTTTGGGAAGCCCCTGGATCCATTCTGCTGGAGTAGTCCCATCATCCCTCCATCAAAAGGTGAAATTTATCATGGACGGTTGTTTGGTCACTGTCGAGGGAGAAGAAGACATTGTCGTATCTGTCTCTGCCGATGCACCGTACTTGGAAGTGAACAAAGACGCATTGGAATGTTCCTTCCGATCCCTTGAATTCGTCAATGCAACTTTTGTTGTTGAAGGAAACAGAATACCGGTGCCAAAACTGTCGAGAAATACTAGAATGGGTGTCAAGTTGACCATAGGAAGGGGAGCTCGTGCGAGAAGAGGTTTAGGGAGACATCTGCAAGGAATAGTGAGGGCTTTAAAGCCAGTGCACCACAAGGCCCGATACGGTTTGGGGTTCCAGCCTGACATACGCCAAAGAAGAAGACAGTGGAAGAAGGATCAAGAGAGAAGAATTGCAAGAACTTTGGGCCGAGAACCAGAATGGGAACCAATAGAGTACCCTCATTTGTCAAAAACATTTACATCTGCGGGAATGATGTACCCTGGACAAGATGATCCACGAAACATGCTGGGATTAATTAAAAGGGATTTTCAGAATGTCAGTATAAATGTCATTGACAAAGAAGCTGGTGCAAGTAAAGATGTCTCGAGGATACGCCCTTGCCCTCCTGGTTTCATGTTGAACAATTGGATTGCTGAGGAGCTTCTTGTAGTTTATAAGCCTTCAGAGTAATGCTAAACATCAACCTTCTATTGTGTCCTTAGATATAATGGAATTCTTTTGTAGGAGCTTGCATTCGCTCTTTATCATTTAAGTGAATATCAATGAAGATGCATTTTGTCACGATTTTTCACATTATCACTAATTTCATAATCATTTTCTCATTTTATAGCCTATCCTTACATTTGCCTCATTGCCATGACATAACATTTTGTTTATTGTTTCCAATACTTGGATGTCCCCCGATAGCTTCCTTTTCCATTCAACTTTCAGGTGCTTAGATATTGACGACATGAATAAGCCCGTTACGAATCTTGAAATTGATTTTGAGAAGGCTGTTTGCTTAGGAGAATTTGAAGCCGAAGAAAATGTTGAAGATTATGTCTCGTCTCCTGAATTGTTAAGAATGGTGGAACAAGAGGATAAACAGGTTCTGCCTCATGAAGAATCTGTGGAAACAATAAATTTGGGCACGGAAGAGAGGAAACAAGAAGTGAAGATTGGGACTTCTATTTCAGAAAGTACCAGGCATAGTTTGATCACTTTACTCTGCGAATACAAAGATATTTTCGCGTGGTCATACCAGGACATGGCAGGGCTAGATGAAAATTTAGTGGTCCATAAGGTCCCATTAAAGCCAGAATGCAAGCCCATCCAGTAAAAATTAAGACGGATGAGGCCCGAAATGCTGTTGAAAATAAAAGAGGAAGTCAAGAAGCAATTTGACGCTGGCTTCCTACAAGCCTCCAAATATCCAGAATGGGTGGCTAACATAGTCCCGGTACCAAAGAAAGATGGAAAAGTACGAATGTGCGTGGATTACCGTGACCTGAATCGAGCAAGCCCAAAAGATAATTTTCCCTTGCCACATATTGACACGTTGGTGGACAACACAGCAAAACATTCATTGTTTTCTTTCATGGATAGATTCTCGGGGTATAATCAGATCAAGATGGCCCCTGAGGATATGGAGAAAACTACCTTCATAACAATGTGGGGAACGTTCTGCTACAAGGTGATGCCATTCGGGTTAAAGAATGCTGGGGCAACATATCAGAGGGCTATGGTGACATTATTCCATGACATGATGCATAAGGAAAGAGAGGTCTACGTCGATGATATGATTGCTAAATCTCGAGGAGAAGAAGAACATGTAATGAACCTCAAGAAGTTGTTCGAAAGGCTGAGAAAGTTTCAGCTAAAGCTTAATCCAGTCAAATGTACATTTGGGGCTACCTCGGGAAAGTTGCTAGGCTTCATTGTCAGTGAAAGAGGTATCGAATTTGATCCAGATAAAATAAAAGCCATCCAAGAATTACCACCTCCGCGTACGCAAAAGGAAGTTAGAGGATTTTTAGGGAGATTAAACTACATCGCTCGATTTATCGCTCAACTTACCAACCAATGCGACCCAATCTTTCGGCTTCTTCGAAAACATAACCTGGGAGAATGGAACGAGGAATGCCAGGTGGCCTTTGATAAGATAAAACAATATTTATCCAGTCCTCCAGTGCTAGTACCGCCAACTCCTGGAAGACCATTGATATTGTATTTGACTGTGTTCGAAAGTTCAATGGGTTGCGTACTGGGGCAACACGACGAGTCAGGAAAGAAAGAAAAAAGCGATCTACTACCTCAGCAAAAAGTTCTCTGAATATGAGGCAAAATATTCGTCCATTGAGAAATATTGTTGCGCTTTGGTTTGGGTAGCTCGGAGACTCAGACAATATATGTTGTATCACACGACATGGCTAATTTCAAAGCTGGACCCAATAAAATACATGATGGAATCACCGGCACTATCAGGAAGAATGGCACGATGGCAGATCCTCCTTTCAGAATATGACATTGCCTATGTAAGTCAGAAGTCGATAAAAGGGAGCGCAATAGCTGACTTCTTAGCAACTCGAACGACAGAGGAATATGAGCCTTTAAGATTCGATTTCCCAAATGAAGACTTAATGTACATCACAGAAATAGTATCCGAGTCATCAAAAGAGAAGTCATGGAAGATGTGCTTTGATGGTGCGTCAAATGCTTTAGGGCATGGAATTGGAGCAATCCTGGTATCACCAGACGGGAATCATTATCCGTTCACCGCAAGACTGAACTTCTTCTGTACTAATAATATCGCAAAATATGAGGCCTGTATCATGGGGCTTCGTGCAGCTATCGAACGAAACATCGAGATCTTGGAGGTGTACGGGGACTCAGCCCTAGTGATTTACCAAATCCGTGGAGAGTGGGAAGTGAGGAACTCAAAATTGATTAAGTACAGCGATTTAGTGGCTGGATTGATCAAGGAATTCAAAGAAATAACTTTTCATTACTTCCCACGAGAAGAGAACCAATTGGCTGATGCCCTGGCCACTTTGGCTTCAATGTTCAAAGCAAGTAGAGAAACAAAAATAATGCCCCTCAAAATGAGCATATACGAGGTCCCTGCACACTGTTGTAGCATTGAGAAAGAAGTAGACGGACGGCCTTGGTTCCATGATATCTTAGAATATATCAAGAATCAAAGGTATCCCGAACAAGCGAATGAGAACGATAAAAGAACAATTAGAAGAATGGCAGCGGTATTTGTTCTTGATGGGGATATCCTGTATAAAAAAGGAAAGGATCAGATGCTTTTGAGATGTGTGGATGATGTTGAAGCCAGAAAAATACTTGAAGAGGTCCATGAGGGAATTTGCGGAACGCATGCCAATGGTTTCAATATGGCCAGAAAGATCATGAGACTCGGTTATTATTGGCTGACAATGGAAAGTGACTACATCAATTTTGCCAGAAAATGCCACAAATGTCAAATCTACGGCGATAAAATTCATGTAGCCCCTTCACCCCTTCATGTCATGACTTCTCCGTGGCCTTTTTCTATGTGGGGCATGGATGTCATAGGGCTAATTTCTCCAAAAGCTTCAAATGGACATCAATTCATTTTTGTGGTTATCGATTACTTCACAAAATAGATTGAAGCCGCTTCGTTTGCCAATGTGACGAAGACTGCAGTGTGCAAGTTTTTGAAAAAAAAAATCATTTGCCGATATGGTTTTCCTGAAAGAATCATTTCAGATAATGCCATGAATCTGAACAATAAGATGATGGAAGAAGTGTGCAAGTAATTCCAAATAAAGCATCATAACTCCTCGCCCTATCGCCCAAAGATGAACGGGGCTGTGGAAGCAGCCAACAAAAATATTAAGAGGATCATTGGGAAAATGACTGATACATATAAAGATTGGCACGAGAAACTACCATTTGCTTTGTATGCATATCGCACATCTGTGTGAACATCTACAGGAGCAACTCCTTTCTCTCTGGTTTATGGAATGGAAGCTGTGCTACCTATTGAGGTTGAGATCCCCTCTCTGCGAGTCTTAATGGAATCAAAGTTAGAAGAAGCAGAATGGGTAAAAACTCGATATGATCAACTGAACCTCATTGAAGAAAAGCGTCTCAGGGAAATTTGTCATGGACAAATGTACCAGAAAAGAATGATCACAGCCCATGACAAGAAGGTACGGCCAAGAGAATTCCATGAAGGAGAACTCGTACTGAGGAAAATTCTCCCAATACAAAAAGACCTGCGAGGAAAATGGGCACCAAATTGGGAAGGACCATATGTCGTAAAGAAGGCATTCTCAGGAGGAGCTTTGATCCTTACCGAGATGGATGGGAAAGAGTTGTCAAATCCAGTGAACTCAGATGTTGTGAAGAAATATTATGCTTAATATGAAAACCCGAAAAGGGCATCTTAAAAAAAAAGGATCAAGGCGAAAACCCGAAAAGGGCGTCTTGATTAGTACAAAAAGATTAGGATGAAAACCCGAGAGGGCGTCCTAATGAAACAAACCTGGTGGTGAATGATAGGTCAAGCAGTGAGGCTACAGTATTTGAAGCATTTCTGAAAGCTCGAGATCTTCTACGCAAGAAGCCGCGCTCGAAAAGATTTTTGATTGAGGAACGAGGAAAAGTTCATGTGTTGAATATCTAGAGCATTTGTATCCATTGAATACGATCCTTTCTTTCTTTTTGACATTTTTTACTCTCATTGTTTAACTTGCTTTGTTTGCCACATTTGAAATAGATGAATATGAAATATCATTTTTGTCCCTATCTGACCTTTTTCATGCATCTCATTATGGGTTCATTTACATGATAAATAGTGAAATGACATACTCTAAACAAAAGAAGTGCTAAGCATTACCCGGATAAGAATTTGATAAGTACAAGAGCCTCAAAGCAAGGACAAAGTTCAACCAGGGGCAAAAGAGCGATATCTGAGAAACGCAGATTAGTCGTGAAGCTAGAGGATGGGTACAGGGCCTGAAGAGAAAGTCAAGAGTCAAAGCAATGAACACAGATCATCAAAAATCATGACGGAAAGGGACATATGATAAGCAAGCCCAAGGCGCATAGCATGATCATGTAGGCATAAAGGCATTTAAGGCAAACATGTGCATATCATGATAACATCATGCATGACATCTACATGTATTTCAGCAGAACAAGAGGTTTTGATGATAGCTGTACTGAATCAAAGGAAAAGACACCTGAGTTCCACCAGATGACATCTTTTGGTATTTTAATGTTTTTATTTCTGATTTTCAAAAAAATCAACTCATATTGCGAGAGGTGAGTTGAGCCTCAGGACACGCTGAGGTGGTTTTTAATTTATGTTCATCAAAAATTAGCTCATATTGCAAGAGGTGAGTTGAGCCTTGGCTCACACGCTGAGGTATTTTCAATTTCTGGTTTTCAATTTCTGTTTTTAAAATCAACTCATATTGCGAGAGGTGAGTTGAGCCTTAGGACACGCTGAGGTAATTTCTATTTCTATTTGTCAAAAATCAACTCATATTGCGAGAGGTGAGTTGAGCCTCGGGACACGCTGAGGTAATTTCAATTTCTGTTTGTCAAAAATTAACTCATATTGCGAGAGGTGAGTTGAGCCTCGGCTCACATGCTGAGGTCTTTTGAATTTCTGTTCTTCAATTTCTGTTCGTAAAAAAAAAATCAACTCATATTGCGAGAGGTGAGTTGAGCCTCAGGACACGCTGAGGTATTTTTAAATTTCTGTTTTTCAAAAATCAACTCATATTGCGAGAGGTGAGTTGAGCCTCGGGACACGCTGAGGTAATTTCAATTTCTGTTTGTCAAAAATTAACTCATATTGCGAGAGGTGAGTTGAGCCTCGGCTCACATGCTGAGGTCTTTTCAATTTCTGTTCTTCAATTTCTGTTCGTAAAAAAATCAACTCATATTGCGAGAGGTGAGTTGAGCCTCAAGACACGCTGAGGTATTTTTAAATTTCTGTTTTTCAAAAAAATCAACTCATATTGCGAAAGGTGAGTTAAGCCTTGGGACACGCTGAGGTAATTTCAATTTCTGTTTGTCAAAAATTAACTCATATTGTGAGAGGTGAGTTGAGTCTCGGCTCACATGCTGAGGTCTTTTTAATTTCTGCTTTTCAATTTCTGTTTTTTCAATTTATATTTTTCAAAAATCAACTCATATTGCGAGATGTGAGTTGAGCCTTGGGTTCACATGTCGAGGTATTTTCAAAATCTACTTTTGCGAGTGGTGAGTTGAGCCTTGGCTCACGTGCTGAGCTATTTTCAATTTCTGTTTTTAATGTCTAGTTTTACAGAGTCAATTCATATTGCGAGAAATGAGTTGAGCTCATGATCACATGCCGAGTAAAGAATCAATATTAGAGCTGATTGAAGACACCAGATTTTGTCTCCCTGAAGTTACAGTGGAGTTAATCGAGGATATCAGATCTTGCCTTTCTAAAGTGGCAGAAGAGAAGACCCAAAACCTTATCTCACTGAAGCGTTAAAAGAGCATATTGAATTACATTGGAACAGATTGAAGCTACAAGGCATATCTCCGAATTTTCAGTGGATTGAACCAAAGCTACAAATGCGATGGATTGGAAAGAGACTACCTGGATGAGAAGAGCACCAAAGAAGTCCATACTTAGCAAGACCGGGCAAAATTGGCCTTTCTTTATATCTTTGCTCTATTCTCGTTACACGATAATAAGCAAAGAGGGGCAGCTGTTGTAGGCCAATTTTAGCCCATTTACATCAAAACCCAATTTAGCCTTACCTAACCCACCAAAATTAAACCCAAAACCCAAAATCTTAACTACCCAAAGCCAAATTTACATCAAAACCCCAATGGCCCAAACCCTAAGCCCAAATCAAAATAAAAAAACCTAGCCCACAACTTAAACTTTTCTCAACTAGCCACTCCTTTTCCACTACCAACTCCACTAGCCACACCTTTTCCACCACCAACTCCACTAGCCACTCTTTTTCTACCACCAACTCCACTAGCCACACCTTCTCCACCACTACTTGTACCTACAAATGAAGGCATAAACAATAAAAAAATATTTTGTAAATGGCTATATAAGCCTTCTCATATTTTGTATATGGGGGAAGGATTTTTTTTTTTGAGAATTTTTGGGAGAGAAAGTTATTGTAAAGGATTTTTGGAGAGGTTTCTTTTTAAAGTAATTAAGGAGAAGAGTTATTGTGAAGGCTAGTTTTTGGAGAAACTAGTTTTTTTTTGAAGATTAATCAAAGATCAAAGCAAAAGAGGTTTCTTTGTCTATTCTCATTTTAAGTTCTTTGTTTACTTATTGTTTTCCTTTCAATCTTATTTTGTTTCTTTTATACGAAAGAAAAAAAATAAAAGGAGGAAGCTTACCTATTTTTACCGAAAAAGTTTTTTTGAGGTCCGGCTGCCGTGTACGGTGGCGCCGGCGGCGGTCCGGCGACCGGACGATGGTCGACCTTGTGGTCGAAAATCATCCACCCTCTCCCTCTCTCTCCTTTTTTGTTATTATTATATTTCTTAATATTATATTATATATATTCTTTTAATATATTAGGTATATTTTAAATTCTATATTACGTATATATATATTATACTATTTTATGTATATATCTTTAATATTATATTACTTATATATATATTTACATGTTATCTTATGTATATATCTTAACTATATTATGTATGTATTTTTAACACTATATTATGTACATATTTTTAATATTATCACGTATTTATTTTTTTTATATATGTACATATTGATGTAGTATTATTAATAGTATTGATTTTTAAACATCATTATTATTTCTAATATATATATATTATGTACATTTTTTTATTTCTATTTTATTTTTTATTTGTCAATATTAATTATTATTATTCTAATATTTTGATATTTTAATATTTTATATTTTATATATTTTATTATTCACATCATTATTCGCATTTTTTGACAATAATATTCTTGGATTTTTTTTACTATCATTTTAAAAACTTTTTACATTTTAATTTTAAGAATAAGGCAATGTACTGATTTTAACATTAAGTCATCGATTTCATCGCTATGTTGGGTGAAATTAATCGGCTCGTGTTAAAAACGGGACGTCCTTCTAAAAAACAAAAAAACTTGCAACTTCTCATTTCCTTCAATCGGATCACACTTAAATGTAAAATTGAATTCGTATTTTTGAAAATCAAGACAACATGTGTTTAATAAGATACTAATTTTGGGCGTCGCGAGGGTGCTAATACCTTCCTCGCGCGTAACCGACTCCCGAACCCTAAATTTTCTCTAGATTCTAATGTAGACCTAAACTTAGCCTTTTATTTGTTTTAATAAGAGATCTAATAGGTGTCCGATCACACCTAGGAAAAAGGATTGGTGGCGACTCCCTGTTTATTTCAAAAATCAAATGTCAAATTTCAAACTTTTTTTCAATAAATCGCCACAATTAGCGACCAAGCTAAGCTAAAATTTTTATGTCGCTACACCAACGTAATCAGTGGGGTAAGAACGACAGTCGATGCTTGGAAATTGAATAACCCTTTTTGGTAGAATGTGATTTGTTCATCATCGGCAGCTTTATTTGTTGGGATGAAATTAGCTTCTTTCAATCCTAAAAGCTTCAAAACAGCATTCAACATGCCGATGGTGTATGATATAATTGCCTTCATCATCCAAATCCTTTGTTCATTCCACCATGTTCTTATTGGATCGCCCGTTAATAGAACTTCCTCTAAATGTTTCAATTGTGACATTATGAAAATGTATGAAAACACCATAAACCATGAATTCGAAACCTGTTTGATTAAGAAAAAGAACTTTCAGAATAAATTGCATCATATGCTTTAATAAATGCAATATTTTAAGATGACATATCAATTTTTACTAGAACCTAGGGGCGAAGCTAGGAATTATGTGATGAGACCAAGATAAAATTAATAAAAATAGGGGTCAAAGTTAAAAAATTTTGTATTAAAATGACTTGAATTGAATTTTACATTTTTGAGAAGGGCCAAAATAGCAATTGTTTCACTTACATAGAAGCTAAAAGGGATTAATTTGAACAATTTGCATTTGGGAGGCACTAAAATTATAAGTTCAACATTCAACCAAGGGGTCAAGGCCTCTACCTACACAACCTTACTCAAACCTGAAAAATCTAACCTTATCAATTTGTAATTAAATCTGACTCAATCTGATTTTATCATAAAATACTAACAATCCGAACTTGAATTGACAGGAGCTCAAATTGACTCGAATTTAAAATTGATTCAAATCCAAAATTATCCAAGAACTAATCTTAAATGACTCAAATAAAACAAAATGATTCAACCTCGCGCTGATAATATCTAAAAAGGTCAAACTTCAAGCTCAAATGACTTGATGCAAAATAATTTAAACCCGAAACTAGTCCAAATATAAACTGATCTGAATT
Organism: Gossypium hirsutum; assembly: GCF_007990345.1. Lineage (NCBI taxonomy): Eukaryota > Viridiplantae > Streptophyta > Magnoliopsida > Malvales > Malvaceae > Gossypium > Gossypium hirsutum. Next base: position 5,451,935 of record NC_053438.1, on the reverse strand, counting down.
GACATGGTTCAAAATTTCAATTCTCTTGATCCAACTTCACCCAATTAAAAACTTAACAAAATGAATGAATAGAAAACACTATGAAAAAAGTTGGATTTTGAAAACTTAACATTAAAATCATAGATGAAAATGAAACTCACCTTGGGGTATAGTGGAATGCCATGTAAGAGGCAAAGTTGAGGAATAATAGCTAAACACCAGATAGGAAAGAAGTAGAAGGGCTGCAATGAGAGGTAAACATAGCACATTCTTTGAAGCAAAGACATCCTTGATTTTAACCCATAAATTAGAGGACAAAACTTTGAGAATGTAACTTGGAGAGCTCCACAGTTCCATCTTGACCCTTGTAATAATGTGTCATTCAACTTTGTTGTAGCTGTGCCTAGAAATGCTGGACTTGGGGGATTATAAAATATAGATTTCCACCCTTCACAGTGCAGATTAAACCCTGTAAAATAATCTTCTAGCAGCGACATATACAAGAACCCAACCTGTTTTTCAAAGGATAAGAGAAACATTTACGGCATATCAAACTAGCATATATGATAATAATGGTTATATGTATATATTTGAATGTGAATATGCTTGCCTGCTTTCCCCGCTGAGTTCCTTCCTCGTATTTGCAGGAGGCTAAAAATCTGGTTTCTTCAAGCAATCTGCTGGTGACATCTGTGTTGTACTTGGCCGATTTAAGCGATTTCACTAACTCATTTGATGGACCGAGATATTGTTTTAACTGAGTGAAATCGGTATCTGCATTCAAAATGAAAATAATGTAATTTAGTAATTCATCTATATTATTATATATTAAACGAGCCATCTCGATACCAATTCAATAGTGAAATTATTAAAATACTTTTACTTTAAAGGATAAATAATATTATTATAAGGACATTTTTATCTTTTCCATAATCTTCAAAAAAAACAATTGAAAAATATTTTTTCTGAATCAAATATAAGATCAACAAATTCATACAAAAAAAATATTGCTTCTCCACTAGAGGTGCTCATGGACTGCCCGGCCCGACGGCCTGCCCGAAATATGGGAGGGTTCGGGTAAAAATATAGGCTTGAAATATGAGTTTGGGCGAAATATAATAAATATATTTTTTTATTTTTTTAATTTTAAAATATTTTTAAAATATTTTTTTTATTTTTAAAATAAATTTTTGGTGTTTATTAAAAAAATGGGTCAGGCCGGGCCGGGCTCGGGCTTAAGAATTTTTCTCGAACCAGGCCTGGACAAAATTTCAGGCCCATATATCGGGGCGGGCCGGACCTGGGCCTGGGACGTGGGCCGAAATTTTTTCTCAGCCCAGCCCATGAGCACTTCTATACTCCACTAATAATCATTTATTAATATATTTTCATAAATATATTTTTTAATATAAAACACTTCGTTCACTCGGGTGTGATAAATTCTAGTGGTCTATTATATAACTTAATGTTAATATTTACATTTTAATCGTTTATGCGAACCACTTAAAAGAAGTGGTTGAAACTCTAGTAATTTAAGTCTTGACGATGACATCATCTCCCTTTAATTTATAGTACTTGTATTAATAAAAAAAAAAAGATAAAGTAACATTTAGTCTATGAAACATGACAATTTTTCAGTTTGGTCCTTGAATATTTGATTTTTTTCACATTAACCTCAAGATTTGATTTTTTTTCAATTTGATCCTTATATTTGGATTTTGTTAAGGTGTAATGATATGATACTTTGATATTGTGCCGCATCATTACCAGAAAATGTTATCAAGTTCTGGTACTAATGTTGACAAAAAAAAATTTAGGGATCAAGATAGGAACAATTACCAAGTTTAAGGACTAAATGTTGCTTTATCCCCCAAAAAAAATCATTCATTTACCAATTGTATGGTTACCTTCTTGTACTATATCTCTATATAATGCCTTTCGTTTCATATAAAAACCACTTCCAGATAACATTGGTCCCTGCAATCCATCCATACCAGGCCACTTCACCTAAAATTCAGAACCCAAAAACTGCTATTAAAACCCAAAATGAAAAACATCAGTTAATAACATCAAATATATGAAAAAGATTGAGCCTAATACATGAAAGTATACAATGATATAATATAGTTTTGAGTGCATATTTACGTACCAAGAATGTTGATCTTAATTGACCATCATAGATATCCATCTTACTGAGATTGTGAAACTTTTGAGGGAACTGAACGAAAGCTAGATTGGAATTGATTTTAGGATCTAAATGGAAACACATTGCTTGTTTAGCAGACGTCGGGTCATTGCATCGCATGTCGCAGTCTAGAACCAATATGTAAGGGGAGTTGCTTATCATGTTGGAGACCCTGAGCTGCCATGAAAAAGGAACAAAAAAGAGAACAAAAGAATCAAAATTTTAAAGCTGAGAATCAATTAGGGAAATTTAATGCATTAAGGAAATTAAGGAGAAATTACAAGAACATTGAGTGCTCCAGCTTTGAAATGGTGATGATATGAAGGGTTTTTCTCACGAGAAACGTAGACGAGACGTGGCATCTTGACTTGGTTTGTGTCGTTTGCATTATGGGATTCATCTTGCATCACCTGAAAAGAAAAGGAAAAACATTATCTCAGGGTGTCACTCATTACTCTTTAACAGAATCCAAGTTAATGGACCAATTTGAAACAAAATTGACAAGTTTAAGGACTAATGTGGAAAAAAATTTTAGGGACCAAATTGAAAATATTTCCAAATTTAGGGACTAAATAAAATTAAAACAGTGTTAAGACCTAAGGGCTATCCTTTGGGTCTAAATTTGTCAATTGAAATCTTTTGGGGCCTTTAGTTGCTGTGACTAATTTAGGTCCCTTGGGCTACTGCTTTTGGTCCAGTAATCAGATTGTGGGTTACAATAAATGTCTCAAATTTTATAAAAATTATTTATTAATATATTAAAATACATATAAAAATAAAATATTCTAAATAAGATTAGAATAAAACAATGTATATGAACAATTTTTTTTTGAAAAATTTTAATATTTAAATTCAATTGTCTCTATAGATTCAATTTAATTACATTTTTAATGATTTTAAAAATTATTTTCAACATATGTAAAGCTGAATTTTCATCTTTACTTTAGACTATTTTTTTTAATAATCTCACTATATGTTTTACACATATATGTCTTTTTTTGACTATCTATAACTCCTCCCAACTCATAAATAGGAGTGTGCTCGAACTCACATCCTCCTGTATTGGCAACAAGACTTATACAAATCGAGTTAAGACTCAATCCACATTTATAAACATATTAAATTGTGGGAGGAAAGTTATTAAAAGTAATTTTAAATATAAGTTGACAATAAAAAAAGCACAGTATGTTTGCCAACAAATAGGAAATATATAAAGAGAAGTACCTCAACATGTGCAGGATGATTTTTAGTATTGAATTCCGCAAGCATCTTACCGTTGCTTTCTGCTTTTTGCACCTTCTTTTCCATCAATTTGTATTTTAGCTGCGTTAATTTCTATAATTAAATGGTACGTAAAAAAGATTCCACAGCTGGGCTTACATAAAATAAGAGTTTGTTTATTGACATCCAAATTTTTAATTACTTTTAAACCAAATGATTAAGGTTATACATTTTTTTAATATATACAATAAATGCCTTGATTATTTTAGCATTATCATGTCTATATATATTCATATATTATTATTTTTAGTATGTGTAATCTAAAATTTACCTTCCTTCTAAGGAAATATTTCCTTAGTAAATAAATTATAATTAAGAGAATTATTTGGTAGAATTTTAAATAAAACCAGAATAAATTTCTATTTTATATTTTTATATAAAATCTAAAAAAAATCAATTTAAACTCATAGAATTAAATATATGATAAAATTTGAACCTCATTATATCTAAAATCTTATCTTCACTATTTCAACCAAAACCTCTTTTATTTCTCAGATATATTTTTTACATAAAATTTTCTCACTCACGCAGCCAAAAAGGATAGAAAAACATGCCAAGATTTTTAATGTGCTTGAAATTTTTTTATAATAAATTTATAAAAAAAATAATATAAAATTTAAATGTAATATTGTTTGGAATAATAAAATTGAGATGACGAAATTATAGTATTTTGAGTTTAAATCCTATCACATATATATTATATAAAAATATAAAAGAAACAAAAAAAATATATTGTTTTGTAAATTTAATGGATTTTTGGTAATTTGATAAAAAGGTTGAAACTCAATTGATGGGTTGATATAATAATAAAATTAGTTCAAATAGATGAATTACTATCCAATCTACTCCTAAATTATTTTTGGGAAAAAGAACAAAAAACACAAAAGAAGTTGATTCAAACCTTGATTTTCTCCTTTTCTGCTTCGTAACCTTGTCCCAAAAATTCATCATCATACCTCGAAAAATAAAGCTTGGGGCATCTGGTTTTTATCCCAAACCTCGTACAAAATGGAACCCAATACCTACCAAATTCCCAAGCCTCTTTCATTGCATACAAAGTTAAACCACAACCTCCATCATCCGAAACATAAACCGATAGCTTCTCCGCCGGGTAATCCATCGCCATTGCCGACAAAACCGTGTTCATCACCTCCAATGGCGGCTCCTTCTCCGGGTCTGCGGTGCATATGAACACATCGATTGCCGGTAGTTCATCATCGTTTTTGTCTTGCAGTAACCTTTCGGGGAACGTTTGGCGAGTGAAGGGTCGCCATAGAAACGCTTGGCTGAGCAGCCAAAGTACAGAGAGAATTAGCTCGGAGGTGAACGCTAGAAGGAGAGGGAGGGAAGGTGTTGAATGGAAGAAAGAAGAAAGTCTGTAGAAAATCAGGGAAGTTATGGCTACGGAATGGAGGAGGGCGTAAGAGCGGTTGATAATGGTGGATTTTTTGTTGGGGTTGCAGAGACTGTAGGGCGGAGGAGCCTCCATCTGCGCTGGTTATACTTTAGTATTGCTGGTGTCCGCACAATTAAGTTTCACTCGTCAACTTCAATATATATAACTGCATATGACGTAAACGCTGGTACGTGTCACGTTTCTTGCAGTTGGTCATATGTAATTGAAGTATCCTGCAGTGAGTGAATATTCTAGAATTCATATTATATTTTGTTTTCTCTACTTAAAAGATAGATAAAATAATATTTATCTGTTCAATTAAAGAGTAAATTATTTTTATGTGTTAAAAATTTTATTCATTTGTACTGTTAAAAATTAGTGTAGCTCACTTAATAACCAAATAGTGACACATAACGTGTCACATGTATCTTATGTTGATGTGCAAAGACATTTCTACTAGTGAAAATGGACGAAAGTTTTAACAAGAGAACTAGTTTGCTCTTTAATTTAACATACAATGACTAATTTATTCATTTTTAAGTAGAGGGAACAATATGCAATCTAGCTCCTAGCATATGAACTGTGATAGCCCGAAATAGGGCCTAATCGGAATAGTGGTTTCGTAACCACAAATCCGAAGTGAAATAGTTTAATTTTATAAATTTTTATTAGTTACTGATTGATTGAAATATTGTGTGAAAATATGGATAGGAAATTTTAATACTTTAGTGCTTAATTGAATTTTTAGGACTAAATTGAGAAAAATGCAAAGTGTGTCTAATTAGTGATTAAATGACTTAATTGAATTATTGCATGAAATTGGAAGTGTTTATGTGGCAATTAGACCATAAATTAGTGTTATGGACACAAAAGGGTATTTCTAGAAAAATATCTAAGTAATGGGTCAAGGGCATTTTTGTCCAAATTGGGTAAAAGACAAAATAAAGAGAAAATAAGTGTCCATCTTCTTCAAAAAAATCAGAAGCTTGCTGCCGAAAGTTTCAGGTTACCATAGTTAAGGGTTTTGATTTTCCTAAGCTCAATTGTAAGTGATTTCTTGCCCCGTTTTTAATTATTTTCGTATTTTTATGCTTATTGAAGCTTGAATTTCATGTTTCTACCATTTAATTTAAATGAAATTAAAGTTTAAAAATTGACCCATTCATGATATAATTGTAAATTGATTAGTGATGTTAGATAATGAATGTTTGAAGTGTTAATTACAAGTTTTACTAGATGAATTTCAATGAAAAATGTTGAAAAAGGGCTAAATTGTGAAAGATGGTAAAGTGTGCATAAAGTTGTGATTTTGTGAAATTGAGGCCCGTTATGAGCATGAAATATGATTTAGTGAAGTTTGAAATTTAAGAATTTAGAGAATTTTATTTTTACGAGCTTAGGGACAAAAGTGGAATTTTTGAAAAGTTATGGGGAAAAATGTAAATGTGTCAAAATGTTGTGTATGAATTGTATTTGAATGGAATATTGATAAAATGTATTAAATTGTGTTAATATAGATCAAGAAAGAAGAAATAGTGCAAGTGATCGGGGAAAAGAGAAAGTTATCGACTAAATTACAAAAATAGTCGTTTTGCATCCGAGGTAAGTTATATGTAAATAATAGTTATATTTGTATAAATTGTGAATTATATTTGATATGTGAATTAATATTGAATGTGGAAGGAAAGTTGTTCATGAATTATTCAAGTGATAAAGTGTTGAAAATAAAGTGTTAAGTGTAAATTCCCGGTTGAACTTAGGAATAGAATTGGATACAAGTGACATGTCACTAGAGACCAGTGTTACAGTGTTACAGTGAGTCCCGGGTGCTGGGTGATCTAGCATGTGTTGCAGACACCTGACAGCTTGTGTGAGCAGACCCGTGGACATTTCCAGTGTTATTGATCAGTGGTAGCTTCGGCTACATTTCAATGGTAGCTTTGGCTACATCCAGTGGTAGCTTCGGCTACATATCAGTGGTAGCTTCGGCTACATATCAGTGTGGCACTTATGTGCTAAATCTCTACGTATCCGTGTATATTCCAAGTGTTCAACGGGATTAATAATGAATTAAAGTGAATATGAAATGTTAAGTGTGAAAATGTATATCAAGTGAATTGGTAAGATTGTGTATGTGTAAGTGATTGAAATTGCTAAGAAATATTTTGATTACTTATATGTTAAAAGTGTTAATTATTAATTGAGTAATTATTGTTTACATGTAACTTACTAAGCTATTTATAGCTTACACATCTCTTTCTTTCCTTTGTTTTATAGTGATTTGAACTTGATCGAATAGTGGACCGTCGGAGCTCGTATCACACTATCATAACCATCTCGGTATTATGTGCTTTTCAAAATGTTTAAACTATGGCATGTATAGAGTCTTAATCATTTTGAGCATGTCCAAATGATATGGCTAATGTTAGCTATTGAAGTAGTTATTAAAGAATATGTTTTGGAGTTATGTATGTTTAAATGGTAACTAATTCAAAGAAGCAGTTTCTTTGACAGCAGCAGTGACGTGAATGTGAAAAATCACCATAAATAGTAGAAATGGAATTAGATTGTGAATGATATATAGAATTAAAGCTTATCAAGTCTATTTTTACATGAAAGAAACGGTGTAGGCAAAGGAATTTTATAATTTGAGATATTTAAATTTTAGTGAGACAGGGTCAGAATGGTTTTTGAAGTCCCCTGTTCTAACTTTAGAAAATCATTATAAATTGTACAGAAATAATTATAGGTCATAATTTATATTTTTAGATTCCTTAGTGAGTCTATTTTCAAAATAAATTAATGGTAACCTTATATGAATTCTGTACAATTAGATATTTTATTTTTAGCGCCAAGAGGTCAGATCTGTCGAGCTGTGAAACAGGGGATACTTTAATGAATAAACTGTACTAATGTGCTAAGTCAAAAATTCTGAAACTTTTATGGTAAGTAGGAATATGAGTCTAGTTTCACGGAAAATTTACGGATTTAAATTTTGAGTTTCGTAACTCAAGTTATAATTAAATTAGTGACAGTTGCGCAGGTGGACAGTGTTGTTATGAACAGTGAATTTAATTTTAAAAGCAAATTTTTATGCTCCGAATCGGTAAGTTAAATTGGATGACATCTCGTACTCGATTCCAGAGACGGTCTCGGGTAAGGGGTGTTACATTTAGTGGTATCAGAGCTACGGTTTAGTCGATTCTCGGACTAACGTAGCGAGTGTAATAGACTATCTATACATGCCATAATTGAATAATGATAGTGTGACGACTCCTGACATCTTAAAATGTTTTTTTTATAGTAATGGATTCTAACCGAGATACAGCTGATGATGCTCAAAGTAATGTGCCTGTTGAAAGTCGATTCGAGACTCAGGGTCAAGGAGATGAGGCTCGAGAAGCTTTTCTCCAAATGATGAACAATTGGTACACTGAGTTTGTTAGAACTAATCCTAATGCTCAACCTCCTCCGCCCCCTCCTATTCCTCAAGCTGTTCCCATAGCTCCTCAACAAACTGAAGTGTTAAAATTGTCAAAGCCTCCAGTGGACAAAATTCGAAAGTATGGAGCCGAAGAGTTCCGAGCTAATGTAAATGATGATCCTGAAAGAGCAGAGTTCTGGCTTGATAATACTATCAGAGTGTTGGATGAATTATCTTGTACTCCAGAAGAAAGTCTCAAATGTGCTATCTCATTGCTGAGGGATTCGGCTTATAATTGGTGGAAAACTTTAGTGTCAGTGGTGCCTAAAGAGAAAGTTACATGGGACTTCTTTCAAGAAGAATTCCGGAAGAAGTATGTGAGTCAGCGTTTCATTGATCAAAAAGAAAAGAGTTTCTTGAATTGAAACAAGGGCGCATGACGGTAGCCGAATATGAGCGAGAATTTGTCAAATTAAGCAAGTATGCCCAAGAGTGTGTATCTAATGAAGCTACATTGTGTAAAAGGTTTGAAGATGGATTAAACGAGGATATCCGATTGCTAGTGGGAATTCTTGAAATTAAAGAGTTAGTGGTACTAGTTGAAAGAGCTATCAAGGCTGAAGAATTGAGCAAAGAGAAAAGAAAGGTGGAAAGTGAAGCAAGAGATGAAAGAAAAAGATCAATGGGCAAGCCATTTCAGTCTCAAGCGAAGAAGTTTAAAGAAATGAATACTCGATCGAATGTTTCTAGTGTGAATTTTCAAAGAGATCGAGGAAGACAATATTCAGGTTCTAAAGCTCAGGCAACTTCTATGGCAAGTACAGGTAGTGTTAAACCTACTAGACCGGAATGTCAACATTGTGGAAAACGACATTTGGGGGAATGTTATTTAATCAGCCGAGCTTGTTTTAAATGTGGATCTCAAGATCATTTTGTGAAAGATTGTCCGGAAAGAGAAGAGATAGAAAAGTTTCAGAATGTGAGATCGAGCAGTGTGACTACTAGACGAAGACCACAGAGAAATGTGGGGATTGGAACTAGTGGTAGAGGCGTAACAAAAGACACGACTGTAAGATCTGAAGTGGGAGCTCCAGCAAGAGCTTATGCCATCCGAGCTAGAGAGGAAGCATCTTCTCCTGATGTGATCACTGGTATATTTTCTCTTTACGACACTAATGTTCTTGCATTGATTGATCCTGGTTCTACTCACTCGTATGTATGCATGAATTTAGTGTCTGATAAGAATTTGTGTGTTGAATTGACTGGTATGTGGTTAAAGTGTCGAATCCTTTAGGCAAGCATATGATAGTTGATAAAATATGCAAAAATTGTCCTTTGATTATACAAGGTCAGTGTTTCCCTGCCAACTTAATGTTGTTGCCATTTGATGAATTTGATGTTATTTTGGGAATGGATTGGTTGACATTACATAAGGCCAAGATAGATTGCAGTCAGAAAATTCTTGAGTTGAAGTGTGGTAGTGGTACAGTTCTTCGGGTTGAAACAGATAAGTCAAATGTAATGCCAATTGTGATTTCTGCCATGTCTGCTCAGAAATGTTTGAAAAATGGTTGTGAAGCATATCTTGCTTATGTGTTGAACACAAAAGTGTCTGAAATAAAGATCGAATCAGTGCCAGTGGTATGTGAATATGTAGATGTGTTCCCAGAAGAGTTGCCAGGTTTGCCTCCGATTAGAGAAGTAGAGTTTGGTATTGAAGTAATGCCAGGTACTGCTCCAATATCGATTGCTCCCTACAGAATGGCACCAACTGAATTAAAAGAATTAAAAGTGCAATTACAAGAGCTGACAGATAAAGGATTTGTTAGACCAAGTTACTCTCCGTGGGGTGCTCCCGTGCTATTTGTGAAGAAAAAGGATGGGACATTGAGATTGTGTATTGATTATCGTCAACTTAACAAAGTGACAGTGAAGAATAAGTATCCATTACCCCGAATAGATGACTTGTTTGATCAGTTAAAGGATGCCACAGTGTTTTCCAAAATTGATTTGAGATCCGGATATTATCAATTGAGGGTTAAAGAGTCAGATGTGCCAAAGACTGCTTTCAGAACCCGATATGGCCACTATGAATTTCTTGTAATGCCTTTTGGTCTGACTAATGCTCCAGCTATTTTTATGGATTTGATGAATCGAATTTTCCGGCCCTATTTGGATAAATTTGTTGTGGTGTTTATAGATGATATTCTTATTTATTCCCGAAGTGAAGCCGAGCATGCTGAACATTTAAGAATTGTGCTACAAACGCTGCGAGAAAAGAAATTGTTTGCTAAATTTAGCAAAAGTGAATTTTGGCTTAGTGAAGTTGGATTTTTGGGGCATATTGTCTCGGGAGATGGCATTCGAGTGGATCCGAATAAGATATCGGCAATAATTGAGTGGAAGCCTCCAAGAAATGTATCTGAAGTTAGGAGTTTTCTGGGCTTAGCCGGATATTATCGTCGATTTGTAGAAGGTTTTTCGATGATAGCTTCACCGATGACAAAATTGTTGCAAAAAGATGTTAAGTTCGAATGGACCGAGGAGTGTCAACAAAGTTTTGAGAAATTAAAGAAGTGTTTAACTGAGGCACCAGTGTTAGTGCAACCTGAGTCAGGAAAGGAATTTGTTGTTTATAGTGACGCGTCACTAAATGGGCTTGGATGTGTATTGATGCAAGAAGGAAAGGTGATAGCGTATGCTTCTCGACAATTGAAACCGCATGAACGAAATTATCCTACCCATGATTTAGAGTTGGCTGCTATTGTCTTTGCTTTGAAGATTTGGCGTCATTATTTATATGGTGAGAAATGTCGTGTTTTTACAGATCATAAAAGTTTGAAATATGTTATGACACAAAAAGATCTGAATTTGCGGCAAAGAAGATGGTTGGAATTGTTGAAAGATTATGAACTTGTGATAGATTATCATCCGGGAAAAGCTAATATAGTTGCTGATGCTTTGAGCAGAAAGTCTCTCTTTGCTTTGAGAGCTTTGAATACGAGATTAACATTGACTGAAGATGGATCATTGTTTGCGGAGTTAAAAGCTAGACCATTGTTTCTTCAAGAAATTTGTGAGGCTCAGAAAGTGGATAATGAATTGCAAAGAAGAAAGACTCAGTGTGCAGTGGACAATAATTCTGATTTTCAGATTGATTCAGATGGATGTTTAATGTTTCGTGATAGAATATGTGTTCCGAAAAATGTTGATTTAATTCAGAAAATTTTGCAAGAAGCACATGATAGTCATTTGGCAGTTCACCCCGGTAGTGTAAAAATGTACAATGATTTGAAGAAATTTTATTGGTGGTCGGGTATGAAACGGGATATCTCCGAGTATGTGACAAAGTGTTTAGTGTGCCAACAAGTAAAAGCTGAACACCAAGTACCTTCAGGATTACTTCAACCTATTATGGTGCCCGAGTGGAAATGGGATAGAATTACTATGGATTTTGTTTCTGGATTGCCATTGTCACCGAAAAAGAAAGACTCAATTTGGGTTATAGTTGATCGATTGACTAAGTCGGCTCATTTCATTCCTGTGCGAATGAGTTTTTCACTTGATAAGTTAGCTGAATTGTATATTGCTGAGATAGTCCGATTACATGGTGTACCTATGTCTATTATATCTGATAGAGATCCACGATTTACTTCAAGGTTTTGGAAGAAATTACAAGAGGCATTGGGTACTAAATTGAATTTTAGTACAGCATTCCATCCCCAAACCGATGGACAGTCTGAAAGAGTAATTCAAATACTCGAAGACATGTTGAGATGTTGTGTTTTGGAATTTGAAGGTAATTGGGAAAGATATTTACCTTTGGTGGAATTTGCTTATAATAATAGTTATCAGTCAAGCATAAAAATGGCACCTTATGAAGCGTTGTATGGACGAAAGTGTCGGACTCCATTATATTGGATTGAACTTAATGAAAATCAGTTACATGGAGTCGATTTGGTAAAAGAAACCGAAGACAAAGTGAAGATAATCCGTGATTGTTTGAAAGCTGCATCGGATCGACAGAAGTCGTATGCGGACTTGAAAAGAAAAGAGATTGAGTTTCAAGTGGGAGATAAAGTATTTTTGAAAGTGTCTCCATGGAAGAAAATTTTGAGATTTGGCCGTAAAGGCAAATTAAGTCCAAGATTTATTGGTCCGTATGAAGTGATAGAAAGAATTGGTCCAGTGGCTTATCGATTGTCTTTACCACCGGAATTGGAAAGAATTCATAATGTGTTTCATGTTTCTATGTTGAGGCGATATCGATCGGACCCATCACATGTGATTTCACCGACTGAAGTGGAAATTCGATCGGATATGACATACGAAGAAGAACCGATTCGAATCTTGGCACGAGAAGTGAAACAGTTGAGAAACAAAGAAATTGCTTTAGTGAAAGTGTTATGGCAACGACATGGGGTGGAAGAGGCAACATGGGAAACCGAGGAGGCTATGAGGAAACAGTATCCCAACTTATTCACTGGTAAGATTTTCGGGGACGAAAATCCCTAAGGGGGGAGAATTGTGATAGCCCGAAATAGGGCCTAATCGGAATAGTGGTTTCGTAACCACAAATCCGAAGTGAAATAGTTTAATTTTATAAATTTTTATTAGTTACTGATTGATTGAAATATTGTGTGAAAATATGGATAGGAAATTTTAATACTTTAGTGCTTAATTGAATTTTTAGGACTAAATTGAGAAAAATGCAAAGTGTGTCTAATTAGTGATTAAATGACTTAATTGAATTATTGCATGAAATTGGAAGTGTTTATGTGGCAATTAGACCATAAATTAGTGTTATGGACACAAAAGGGTATTTCTAGAAAAATATCTAAGTAATGGGTCAAGGGCATTTTTGTCCAAATTGGGTAAAAGACAAAATAAAGAGAAAATAAGTGTCCATCTTCTTCAAAAAAATCAGAAGCTTGCTGCCGAAAGTTTCAGGTTACCATAGTTAAGGGTTTTGATTTTCCTAAGCTCAATTGTAAGTGATTTCTTGCCCCGTTTTTAATTATTTTCGTATTTTTATGCTTATTGAAGCTTGAATTTCATGTTTCTACCATTTAATTTAAATGAAATTAAAGTTTAAAAATTGACCCATTCATGATATAATTGTAAATTGATTAGTGATGTTAGATAATGAATGTTTGAAGTGTTAATTACAAGTTTTACTAGATGAATTTCAATGAAAAATGTTGAAAAAGGGCTAAATTGTGAAAGATGGTAAAGTGTGCATAAAGTTGTGATTTTGTGAAATTGAGGCCCGTTATGAGCATGAAATATGATTTAGTGAAGTTTGAAATTTAAGAATTTAGAGAATTTTATTTTTACGAGCTTAGGGACAAAAGTGGAATTTTTGAAAAGTTATGGGGAAAAATGTAAATGTGTCAAAATGTTGTGTATGAATTGTATTTGAATGGAATATTGATAAAATGTATTAAATTGTGTTAATATAGATCAAGAAAGAAGAAATAGTGCAAGTGATCGGGGAAAAGAGAAAGTTATCGACTAAATTACAAAAATAGTCGTTTTGCATCCGAGGTAAGTTATATGTAAATAATAGTTATATTTGTATAAATTGTGAATTATATTTGATATGTGAATTAATATTGAATGTGGAAGGAAAGTTGTTCATGAATTATTCAAGTGATAAAGTGTTGAAAATAAAGTGTTAAGTGTAAATTCCCGGTTGAACTTAGGAATAGAATTGGATACAAGTGACATGTCACTAGAGACCAGTGTTACAGTGTTACAGTGAGTCCCGGGTGCTGGGTGATCTAGCATGTGTTGCAGACACCTGACAGCTTGTGTGAGCAGACCCGTGGACATTTCCAGTGTTATTGATCAGTGGTAGCTTCGGCTACATTTCAATGGTAGCTTTGGCTACATCCAGTGGTAGCTTCGGCTACATATCAGTGGTAGCTTCGGCTACATATCAGTGTGGCACTTATGTGCTAAATCTCTACGTATCCGTGTATATTCCAAGTGTTCAACGGGATTAATAATGAATTAAAGTGAATATGAAATGTTAAGTGTGAAAATGTATATGCAAGTGAATTGGTAAGATTGTGTATGTGTAAGTGATTGAAATTGCTAAGAAATATTTTGATTACTTATATGTTAAAAGTGTTAATTATTAATTGAGTAATTATTGTTTACATGTAACTTACTAAGCTATTTATAGCTTACACATCTCTTTCTTTCCTTTGTTTTATAGTGATTTGAACTTGATCGAATAGTGGACCGTCGGAGCTCGTATCACACTATCATAACCATCTCGGTATTATGTGCTTTTCAAAATGTTTAAACTATGGCATGTATAGAGTCTTAATCATTTTGAGCATGTCCAAATGATATGGCTAATGTTAGCTATTGAAGTAGTTATTAAAGAATATGTTTTGGAGTTATGTATGTTTAAATGGTAACTAATTCAAAGAAGCAGTTTCTTTGACAGCAGCAGTGACGTGAATGTGAAAAATCACCATAAATAGTAGAAATGGAATTAGATTGTGAATGATATATAGAATTAAAGCTTATCAAGTCTATTTTTACATGAAAGAAACGGTGTAGGCAAAGAAATTTTATAATTTGAGATATTTAAATTTTAGTGAGACAGGGTCAGAATGGTTTTTGAAGTCCCCTGTTCTAACTTTAGAAAATCATTATAAATTGTACAGAAATAATTATAGGTCATAATTTATATTTTTAGATTCCTTAGTGAGTCTATTTTCAAAATAAATTAATGGTAACCTTATATGAATTCTGTACAATTAGATATTTTATTTTTAGCGCCAAGAGGTCAGATCTGTCGAGCTGTGAAACAGGGGATACTTTAATGAATAAACTGTACTAATGTGCTAAGTCAAAAATTCTGAAACTTTTATGGTAAGTAGGAATATGAGTCTAGTTTCACGGAAAATTTACGGATTTAAATTTTGAGTTTCGTAACTCAAGTTATAATTAAATTAGTGACAGTTGCGCAGGTGGACAGTGTTGTTATGAACAGTGAATTTAATTTTAAAAGCAAATTTTTATGCTCCGAATCGGTAAGTTAAATTGGATGACATCTCGTACTCGATTCCGGAGATGGTCTCGGGTAAGGGGTGTTACATGAACATCCAAGATACTTTCACCCTAGTTCATAAAATAATGATCTAGAATATAAATAATAAAGAATTCAATTATTACACACTCGAGCGAAAAAATACTGTCGAAACCATTTTTGTAAAACGGGGTTGACTTAAATTTTAAAAAACGAAAATGGAGTCGCCACCAATCTTTTGTTTAGGTGTGATCGGATCACCTCGTAATAGTCGTTTTAATAAAATATTTCGATTTATCAAAACAATGATTTTGGTCTACGATGACTTAAGAAATCAGGCCCGGGAGTCGGTTACGCATGAGGAAGGGTTGCACCCTCGATGCGCCCAAAATTGGTACCTAATTGATTAACAAATGTCCAAATGCCGAAATTTGAAAATTTGAAAAGCAAATTAGAATATGATCCATTTTTACCGATGTACATTTAAAAAACCGTTTGAATAAATTTGAAAATGAGTTAAAGACCCGCTTATTCCAAAGTAACGAAATGTTATGCCCTGTAAGTTAGGACACGGTATTTGAAACTTTAGAGAATAGCGCGACTTTAATTTTTATTGAAGTTTCATTTCTTTTCGAAAATCAGAGGGACATTTCGCTATTTTGACTTAATGAGAAAAACCGAAACCCCGTAAGTTATGGTACGGTTTTCTCGGATTACCACAACAAGAAGTGTTACCTCATAATGAAATTTATTTCATTTTGAAAATTTTAAAAGGATACTTTGCAATTAGTTTTAATGAGAAAGACCGAAACCCCGTAAGTTAGGGCGCAGTTTTCTGGAATTGCCAATACACAAAACATTGCTTTATTTGAAATTTTCGTCTTTGCATGCTTAGGTAAAAAAAGTAATGTTTGAAATAATGTGTGAATGAAGGACTATATTGATGGGATGATAATATACAATATGAAGGAATAATTTACAAACAACATGTTACATGAATGAATCGTTACAGCATGAAAATATGGGTAAACGAAATAATACACAACGACAATAATCACACAACACACCAAATACAAATATTAATAATCAAAGCAAATGGAACAAAATAGTATAAATCAATTCAAAGAAAAATAACCCAAGATAAATTATTAATGAAGACGATTCAAAATAAATAGAATATATATATATAAAATTAAAAAAATAAATAACAATGAAAACAATTAGAAAAGAAATATATATATAATATGTAAAAACATATAAACAGTTTTGAAGATATATATACGTACATAAAGATTTGAAGGACATTCATACATAAACTTATAATAAATAATATATATAAAAAATTAAATAAATTTAATGTAAAACAATTTCAAATAAAATAATAATATAAATAATGATAAAAGAGCATTTTTTTGATAAATAAATAAATTAAATGACTGAGGACGAAGTTGAAATGGAATTAAAAATTCGGGGTTTAAAATTGCAAATAAAATAAAAGGGAAGCTCGGGGCCGAAATGGAATGCGCGCCAGGAACGAGGGACTGATCGAGCAATATTTCCTAGCCCCAAACGCGACGTTTCAACGTGGGTTAAAATAAAACCCGAATGAAATTCAACGGGCAAAAATGAAAGAAACAAAAGGAGCTGATTGCATATCAGCGCAAAAGGGGAGGGACCCCGCGCGCTAATAACCCAATCACCGCGAAAACACGCGGATCCTGTAGTAGACGGGTTGGGTTTTCGGGTCTTATTCGAAACGACGTTGTTTTGGCTATCATCACTTAAGCCCAAAACGGCGCCGTATAGATACCCATATAAATAGCCAAAATAAAACAAAACAAAAAAAAAAATCAGCCCCCATTTCAAAAAAAAAATTCTGAGGATCTCTCAAATCCTCTCAACCCATCCCTCGACCGACCTTGATCGCCACCGTAGCGCCGCCATGGCTGGTGGTCGGCGTCGCGCGAAGGCGTTTCCGATTAGCACGTTGAAGCGCGTTCAAAGGCCAAAACTTTAGAACGGGGAAATGAGGGGAGAAAAAGGTCTTCGGCCCTCTCTTGAGCCCGAATCTGACGACAGCAAAGGACCATTGACGGCGGGTCTAAGGACTGATTCAGGTAACTCTTTTCCTTCTTGTTTTTTTTACTGATTATTTTAAAATGGGTTTTAAAAAAACGAACAAATAAATAAATAAATAAATAATAAAAGAAAAAAAACGAAGAGAAACAGTTAAAATCAACCTTTAGAATTTTGATTTCTGCTTTTCAATTTACTGATGTGCGTAAAAAAATATAACGAGAATATTTCGGCTTTTATAGCCAAATTACAGCCCTTTAGTCTCTATCTTTTTTGTCGTCTTGCTATTTAAGTTATTTGTTGTTGCGCGTGGTTTGTTTTGTAGATGTTAGACGCGTGGATGGCTGGTGATAGGTGAATCTCGAGCGGTGGCGGCGTGTGTGAGGCTGGCAGAGGCGTGCGGCGCTAGGGCTTGGGGAAGGCAACTAGGTTTTGCTGAAAATTTTAGTTTGTGGGCTAGGGTTTCTGTCATCGGGCCATTTGGGCCGTTTGTATTTTTAGGCTAATTTAGTTGTAACGGACTGGGACTGTTTTATTATTTTTATTATTTTGGGTTTAATCAGTTCTGGGCCTGGGCAAAATGGGTTATTACAAATACATAAAAAATATATTTAGAAAGAACTTGTTAAAATAATGAAGCTTTGATTGAAATGGTATCGTTAATCTTTAGAGACCAAGGTGTTTTATAATTTCAAGCCTCATTTAGTTTTTGTGTGTATTTTTCTAAATTTATTCTAAGTTTAAATTAATTTTTATAGATTGTATATGTTAGATCCAAAAATATCAAGAGGGGAGTGAATTTATATTAATTTAATATTAAAGTAATTAAGTTTAATCATAGTTGAATTCTCTAAACTCTCTCTGTATAAAGAGAGCATTGGATCATTATTTACACACACTTGAATTCAAGAGAAAGTTGTAGAGAAAATTCTCTGGAGAGATTATTCCAGAAAATTTCTAAAGATATTTTTCTGATTTACAACTTGACTCAAAAGTTTAGAGAAATTGCAAAATTACCCCATTGGTAATTTTTGTGAAAAATTTTCTGATTCGAAGCGAGCCCACACTCAACAGACATGAGCTTGAGGATAGCTGTAACACCCCAAACCTAACCTGGACGTTATGGCCGAATTTGGCGATATCACATGAAAGTGCGTTTGAAAATCGTATCATTGCTAAAACCGTTTTCCATTTAGAAATTATCATTATCTTTCATTAATTCTCAAACCGTGATTCATTTTCAAAACGCTATACTTTGCGGAAGCTTTTAAAATAATTTACGTGTGCGTGGTATTTTGATAAAACATTCATCACTTTTGAAAACCTGAGTTTTACCTACTTCTAGCATATATAAACAAAAAACAGTATAAAATCCAAATTTTAAGTAAAAATCTATAGAGTCCATTATTACATAAAAATACCCCAAATTAAAACTTAAAATCGTAAATAAGTATCAAATAGCAAAAGAAAAAAAAAGAGTTGTGTGGCCACCGCTGAGTCCTCCGCCGCACTGATCCACCTATGTCTAAGGATTACCTGTACATATTAAACAGAAGGGGTGAGTTTACGTAAACTTAGTGTGTAATCCCCATGCAACAAACAAATAATAACAGATAATCTCAGTTTGGGCCTAAGCCCATTTCAGTATCAGTAAGCATTAGGGCCTTAGCCATCATAGTATAGTAACAGTGACAGTTATGCAGTTATAAAATCCTACCCAACCAGCCTCTACACTCCATCTCCGTCCAACCCTACACTCCATGTGGGGATATAATCAGCTCACCCATCCCTACACTCCAAATAGTACCGAATGCGGCACTAGACAGTTGTTGCAGCTGAGCTGCCAGTAAGTTAGGCTTGAAGCCTTTTAGTACACTTCCTCCAATCAATATCAATCCCCAATCCAATGCAATGCATCATACAGACATGTTATGGTATCATATATAATCAGTATAGTGCATATAACAGTCTTTTAACTATTTTAGTCAATTAAGGGTCTAGGTATGCTTACCGACCCTACAGTAGGTTCACAGTCGACTTGCGCGACCCGTGCAACCTTAACAGTCAAACAGTGAAGATGGGCCCACAGGCGCATGTTGCAAGCCATGTAGGCACACACGCTCGTGTGGCCCACACAGCCTAAAATGGCCTTAGCCGTGTGGATCACACGGCCTGGCCCAATATTCCCACACACCCATGTAGGGCCCACGCGCCTATGTGGCCCACACAACCCAATTCGGCCTGGCCCATGAATCGCACATGGCTAGCCTTGACGATCACACATCCATGCTTGACCACACGGCTTACCACACGAGCAGTCCTACGCTCGTGTGGCGTCATCAGTCCTATTTTTTGGCTTTTCGCTGACTAGCGTTTTCAGTGATGTGATTACACACTTAACTTCGTTGGGAGTTAAGCCGCACTCCTGGTACACCAAAACCTAAATTCAACCAAAACGTCATTCAATCAACTACATAATTCGTCAATCAAACAAAGCCAAATGACGTTAAAGAATGATCAACAACCGAAACTGCACCCTCAATTCCTTGATAAAACACTAACCAACCCTTGATCTCCACCTAGCACGAGAGCCACAAAAATCTTTTGTTTCAACCCATAATCGCATTTCACTTAACAAGTCAATTAAACCCAAGAATATACATACAACCTTTCATTCAGCATCTTATACAATGAAACAACAAATACCTACCCACTTACCAACTGTCGACAGGGTAGAGTGCAAAATCGAAATAGACAAAGGGTAACGTAGAACTCACCTTTCAATATTCGACCAAGGAGAGGAGCCAAAATCATGCACGACCGATTTGAGGGGAAGATAAGCTAGCGTCAAAAATTGGGAACAGAAAGAGGGAACCGAATTTTGAACAACGGCAGCAAGTGGGGGAAAAACAATTAAAACAAAACCAAAAAGGAGCAGAACAGATGGAGAGGAAGACAGTCATAGCAAAAAGAAAATCGAATGACACAACCAGCACTAAAGAACTTAGAATAGATGACAAAAATCAAATGAGAGAAGAAAAAACCAAGGAGGAAATTCGGCAGAACGACAGCAAAATTGAAAAATAAGAGAGAAAGAAAAAATAAACTCTACCAGCCACCGAAATTTTGAAATAGAGAGAGAGCCGAATTCTACATCCCCCAAATCAAGATAACTTCCCACATCCCATAATTTCCTCCTAAAATCACTCTAACCTTTCCACTACTCAGACTTTTAATGAAACACAAACTCTCGTCGTCCATCCCTGCAAAAATTTAATCCCTTCGTGCATGCAAGGATTCAAACTTCAAACCTTAAGTAACAATAGCATGCCACTCATCCCCTAAATCAACAGGCCCATTCTGACATATTTCACCAACATTTATTTATAAGCCTACTGATTGGAGATAGGGATTTAATCATTTAAAACTAAAATTTACCCAAGCTAAGGCTTAAACCCAAGACTTCTCAGACATTCCCAGAACACATAGTCACTAAAGCAAACATATATTTGTGTCACAAACATACGAAAATAAATATAAAGGATTTTAGGGTGTTACAATAGCGGAGAAGACTACTCGGTCAAAGCACTCATCCTAGACGAATAAAAAAGGTACAATTTTGATTAAGTGTTTATTATTTTAGATATCACAACCAAGATCTTGTTTTGGAAAAAAAATTTAAACTCTAGTTTTTCCCTAAATTTATTTTTCGTTGTGTTTTCCAAACTCATTTTTCTAACAAAAGGAGTTTTCTTCATTTAAAGCACTCATCCTCACTTTCTAATTTGAGTAGTTTTCTTCATTTAGTAATGGAGGATACTTGATGGAATGACCTTCTTTCATGGTTGTAGACCTTAACTTAATAGCCATCTAAAACTCGATAATTTCAGCCTCGAGTCTTTGCTCCCAATGGTTAAACCTTTAATGGAGACCAAGCTTTGATACCAATTGTTAGGCCCAAAAATACCAAGAATGGAATGAATTGGTATTTTAAAAAAAATTCTACAAACCTTTTTAATTGATAAGGAAAGGGGAAAAAAAGCTTGGATAATTCGATTTATAGTGGTTCAGCTCTAATTGCCTACCTCTACTATCTTGGTATACCTCAACCAAAGATTTTCTAGTTCACTATTCTTGAATTGTTACCTTTAAAGGAAAAGGCATAACCTTTACTATTCTTATCTTTTTCACAAGGCTTAGATATAGCCTTTCCCTCTATTTTTTATGGCTAAACTAAAACCTTTCTTAGTTTTTATGGCTCAACTAAAACCTTCCCAATTTAAAATTGGCGAAAGAGAGTAAACAAATAGACCTCTATAAGGTATGTGTTTACAAAAAAATTAAACTCTGAAAACAAAGATATGTGAATGATAAAAGATTTGACACTAAGCTCTTAGAGAGTATTTGCAAGAGAAATGAAAAATGTTGAATACTTTTCTCTTGATTTTGGTGCTTGGATATCTCTCTCTTAAGTCTTGAAGTGTATTTGTATCAAAGAATAAATTTGTAGACGTTTATGGTTGTTGGGGATGGTTTGGGGTCGTTGCAAACATTAATCTTAGGCTGAAAAAGTGTCCTTGCAACGTATGTCTCAAGATCTAACAAGATGTCTCGAGATATATTTGAAAACTAGCTATTATATAAATGTTGGCAACCATCTCTCAAGACATATATAGGCTTTTGTCTAAAGACAACAGCCCCTGGAGTAGAATTTTGCTTCAATGTTTTCTTGTCTCGAGACATATAGTCGCATGTCTCGAGACTTGCATACCAAAGTCCCTTAATATCATTTTAATCACCTTAGAGCACATTGATATTAGTCCAAAATCATTTAGATAAATTAAAACACATTTAAACATACTTTTTAGTATTTTGCAAGTATTCGAAAATGCTTTGAAAATCTTTGATAAAAATTTCAATCTTATTTTCACCAAATGATTTATGACATATAATGCATATAAAATTTATCTTAAATATTGTTATATCAAAAGCTTAGGATATCAAAGCTAACAGTATGCAATGTATTTTTCTAATTTTATTCTAAGTTTAAATTGATTTTTATAGATTGTATACAAAAATGTAAAAAGATAAAAGCATTCATGATAATATTTGTTACTTCATAAAAAATAAGATAAATAGATACTTAAATATTGATATTTGATATTTGATAAATAGATAAATAAAAAGATAGGTATGAGCTAAAAATTTTATGTTGGAAGATCGAATATAGAATAATCAATTATTAATTTTTTAATTGTATGAAGATCCACACCCAACAAGATATTATTTGCTTTGATTTTAGAGCCTTATGATTTTGCTTCACAAAAGATGTTTTAAAAATATGTGCTTAACCATATGGTCGGGGTTTTGATCTCTACTCATAAGAATGGAGCATATTTCATAGTTTATTGTTTACCTCTTCAAAGAATACTTATAATGAGAGTATAAATCACTGTTGCTGACAATCTTTTCACGATAAAGAAAATGCGTTGAAGTCCCCCTCTACCTCTCTTAATAATTGATCTTAAGGGTTTTTCGGTTTGAGATTGTGAGATTGAGATTTTGTAGGGATGACTATGGATAATTAGGATTTAGATGTTTGAAATATCTTATTTGCTATTTGTGGACTTAGATATTTCGGATTCCAATAATATTAAGATTTATATATTGTAATTATTGCAATAGATTCAGATGAATATGGGTTTTGAAACTTCGATATATATTAGCCAACTTTGTTTTATTTTGCGAATAATGAATTTAGATTTGGATATTCGAATCCATTCTCTACTCTACTTTTATTTTTCTCTTAGAAAGTTTTTTTTATTAGATGTGAGTTCCTAACAAATTTGGACATCAAATGTATTATTTAATTATTTTGCATTCAAATTTGGATATCTCTGCAAAAAATAAATAAAAGGTTAAAATATGTTATGAGTCTTTGTGCTCTTCATAAATTTAGAATTTAGTCTTTGAAATTTTATTTTCAGGAATTTAGTCAATCTACTTTTCAGATTCTAAAATTTAGATCCAATTGTTGACATCGTTAATTTTTTTTTGTTAAATTTGTTGGTGTGATATTTTGAAATAAAATAATCTCACTTGATAGCCATGCAACTAAAAAATGATGTTGGAATGAACCTGAAAAACAAAAGAATCTTAACTATGTTAACAATCCTACTTGCATTATTAAATATGGAAAGTAGAGGGAATATATTCCTTAAGACTAACACCATGTTTGGGTAAATAATTGCAGTGGAAAGGAAAGTAAAGAAAGGGAATGGAAGGTTGAGGAAATGAAATAATATAACTTTACTTTGTTTGGACAGTTAAAATTAAGAGGAAAGTGAAAAAGTTTCCACTACTTTTGTTTGATTAAATTACGAAAAGTTAAAAGAAATTATTATTTATAATACAAATTTCTAATTATATTATTCTTATAAAAGGTTAATAAGGTACAATTGGTATTTTTCATATTAAAGGAAACATCACTTTCCTTTCCTCGCTTTTCCCTAAATTGGGGTAATTAAAAAAAGAGAGAGGAGGATATTCAATTCAATTTACTTTACTTTCTCTTACTTAAATAAAAAAATTCATCTAAATTTATTTTTATTCAATCCAAATATAGAATAAAATTCTAAATATAAGAAGAATACATAAACTCGTAACATATTTTAACCTAATCAAATTCGAAGTTGAAATTAAACATCCAACCCACTATCATCCTTATATAAAAAGCTAATTATATATAATACAATATTCACTATTTTTTGAAAAAAAACAAAATTATGAATGTGTAGAAAATTGAAGAGCCGTAGGGTGGCAATGGCCTTGCCTCAGCCCTCATGGCATTCAATTCAAGTTAAAATTGTATACGTTATAAAGCACATATCACTAATGCACTTTAAACTTATAAAAATAGAACACGTTGATAAGGAAAATTACGTAATCGAATTGTGCAAATATGGGATAAACTCAAATAATAAAAGTTAGTTTGGCGAAAAGAAAATAAAGAATGCATAATTGTATATTTCCCCCTCCAACTTTATCAAGATAAAAGTTATTTTAGTTTTTTAATTTTTTAAAATTATATTTTTTTGTCAAATATTAAAAAAAAAACTTTGTTGATGTGGCATAACACGTATAGTTTTAAATTAATTTTTAAAATTTAAAAAATTTTAAAAAAATTATAAAATTATTTTTAAAAATTAAAAACCATCAAAATTATTAAAAATTATAAAATTAATGTTTTTAAAATTTTAAAAAGTTATTTAAATGTTGGCATGACATACATTTGGATTGTCACATGGATGACATGTGATAATTCATATATATCCTATGTTAACAAAGTTAACAGACGTTAATTCTTTTCATTCATTTTAAAATGATGTAATATTCTGAATTTAAGTCTAACATCTAGGCTGAGTTAAGGACGTTACATTTTACTACTTAATTTTTATATTAAAATTGAAGAAAAGACAGATTTTATAACCTAATTTTAACCGATTTTACTCAATTTAATTAATTTGTTGAATAATAATAATAAAATTAACTCCTTCTTTATTCTTGGTTTCTTATTAATATATTCTCTTTTCCTTGATTTTTCTATCTTTATAATTTTTAATTATTGTTTTCTATAATTGAACAAGTGAATTCAATGGATTGAACACAAACAGTTTAATCTTGGACCCAACTTTTTATTCATTGATTATAAACCAAAGGATACATGTTTAGAATGGTAGTGGACATTATCAAGCAATTAAAGTGTCCAAAATCCATATAAATAAAGCTAATTAACTTACCTATCTTCCAAGCAATTCAGTCCTCCACATGGTATCAAAACTTTCTTATTATAGAAAACAATAATTGATATAAAACTTTTAGCCTTGGTTAATAAATGGATTCATATTTTCAATAATTTAAATAAATTTTAAATTTTAAGCACCTAAAGAGAAAATTTTCATTTTAGGGGGTGTTGGGGACTTTACCAACCCCCTAAATTCGCCACTGTTATAAAAAGCATAAATCATATATATATAAATTATATAAAATAATTAAAGTGCTTATTGGATGTAAATTTTATTATATGAAATGTATATATATGAATTGATAAAAATATATATCTTAAATTGTTGTTTGCCATATTATATTGACAATTGAATAACTTATATTTTTTTATTAAATATATAAACATAATACTCACATTCTAAAATATTTATTCCAAAACTCAAATATATTACCTTAAAAAAACACCAAATAATGTTTATCCAAACCCTTTTTTATCCAAACTCAAAATAAATTAATTATATCTCAAATCTCAAGTCCAAAATAAAAAGAAATTAAAATTCAAAATCTAATTTAATAAAATAATATTTTTTAAGATATTAAAAATTTAATAATTTTTTATATATTACTAATTATAGAAAAGTATTGTAATATACTAAATTACACGTAACTATTGATAACTATTGATACTATAAATGTGTATTAATATATTATGTAATTCTATATTGTCATACTATACTCTATTATATATGTATTATTGATAATTAATATAATGTAATCATTATATCAATTGTTGAATATAAATAAATAAGGACGGAATTTTCTATCAATATTCTAAAGATATTGAATTGATTTGAAACTTTATTTCATGATAAGTATAACTATATTGATAAATTTAAAGGTTAGATTGTTAAAATATTAATTGTTTGAAGAGTTATATACATTAATAGTTTTAGTAATAGTTATATACTATATTATTATATTATGTAATATAATATTATCTATTATAGTTAGTGATTAAAACCAAATCAACCGACCACATCTATTATAGTTAGCGATTAAAACCGACTCAACCGACCAAATTGAGCCAATATAATCAAATTAGTTGGTAAATTGAGTTTTGATTTTGGACCAATTAACTAATATATATGTGTGTATTAATAGTTTTAAAATATATTATTATATTATTGTTTATTTTTATATTCTTTAAAATATGTTCTAAATTCCTATAGTTTTCAAACAATTGAATGTCACATCCCAAAAACCGGGTTAGCATAAATTGAGTTAGTGAAACCAGGGGTGGTCATGTCCTGATTTTTGAATTAAAAATTGTGAAAATTTTGTTAAGTGATTTAAATTGGTTTAATAGTTAAGTGTTCAAGATGTGTGTTTGAGGTCATGTGTACAAATCTCTCTTTAAATTTTTTTTTTATTTTTGTCCTAACCTTATCCTTAAATCATCTGGCATAAATAATATTTTTGCTCAATTATTAGTAAGAATGAGTTTGTTGGTTCAGTAATAAGGTTTTAGCTTACTTTGTTGGTTCAGTAATAAGGTTTTAGCTTACTCTTTTGTCTTGTGTTTAAATCTTTATGTGCGTAAATGGAAATATTTTTATTGTCATGCACTGTACTCGTAATATGGATGAGTTTGAGTCAATGTCAAACTTTGGATAATCTGATTGCTTATTAGGAAATTTGGGTAGTGGGATATTGTTGTTTTCTTTAAGAAAATGATAATAAAAAATAATTAATTAGTTTTTCCCAAAAGTTATCCATTTTCCTCTCACGTTGCTACCCACTTCTACCATTATTTTTTATTTTTATTTATTTTCTATCTTTCTGTCTCTTTTAATTTTTTTTTGATTTTTGAATTTTGGTAAATGATTTTTCTTATTTTCATTAATTCTTTTCTTTTTCTTTCTCCGGAAATTGTTCTTTAATTTTTCAATTATTGCTATTCGTTAATCCGTTCACCATCTCTTTCAAGGAATTTCACTATTGCAGTATCAAGTTCCAGTGTGAAGTTTGCGAGACAATTAAATCCTCCTGTGATCTAAGTGTTGTTAGGAACTAACGTTTCTTCCAAGGGGTTCTAAAATTCTCACTACACCAAAACAGGCTTTTAGCGGCGTTTGGACAAAAAACGCCACAAAAAATCAAGCATTAGCGGCGCTTTACGAAAAACGCCGCCAAAGATACGAGCATTAGCGGCAATATATGTAAAGCGCTGCTAAAAACAATCATTAGTGGCGTTTACAAATAAGCGACGCAAAACACGAAAGCCGCTAATGCTGCGGTCTTTTGCGGCGTTTTCTAATATGCGCCGCTAATGCTCAGGTCTTTAGCGGCGTTTTTACAAAGCGCCGCTAATGCTCAGGTCTTTCGCAGCGTTCTTTACAAAGCGCCGCTAATGCTGAGGTCGTTAGCGGCGTTTTTTACAAAGCGCCGCTAATGTTCTTTTAGCGGCGTTTTTTACCAAGCGCCGCTAATGCTCAGGTCTTTAGCGGCGTTTCTTAAAAAGCGCCGCTAAAAACCGTAGCATTAGCTGCGCATATTAGAAAACGCCGCTAAAGACCGGAGCATTAGCGGCGTTTTGTAGCTAGCGCCGCTAATAATAAAATCTAAAACCAGTAATATTATCTCATTCTTTAATATATTCTCAAGTAATGTTTGAATTATATTATTATATTATAAGTTGAAAATTTTGTATTTATTATATATTAGTAAAATTTACATTTAAATGATAATAAATAATATTTTTTAATACAAATTGTTTTTATTAAAGAGAAGTCCTAACTCCTAATTAAATATATATATTATTATATATTTTTCAATTCCAGTTTATTTAAAATACTTTATTATTAGAAAAATTTATTAAATTATGAGTAAAATAAAATATCACACTACACCAAAAATTTATTTAATTTAAAATACTTAAATTGTTGTACGTGTTGTACAAAATAAAAAATAGTATAAAATTTAATAAGAATTACAGTACTAGATTAATTTTGATAGTTAGACTAAATAAATATCGATCAAAGAAAGTAATATATATAAAACAGTACCAAATATCGTGATAAATAATATTATATATATTGATAAATTTATAACCAAAAATAATTTTATATTTAGTTAATCAAACATGAACAGAACAATGACTTAATAGTATGCCTAAGAACTGAAAATGAATGAAAAGGGACAAATATTAATGAGGTTGTTACTTGGTCTAATACGTACCCAGTAGAAATTAATATTAGCTAAGTTTACATTTTAGTGTTAATGTGAGGTTAGTGTTTACGGCTTATAAGATAATGATCAAATATTTACTGTTTTAGGGCTTGATGTTTATTGGTTTATGGTTTAGGGTACTTAATGATTAATTTGAATGTTACAATGCCTGGTTTTTGCGTTTCGGAGTTGCATGAAGAATACGAGTTAGGGTTTAGGCTTTAATTTTAAAATTTACGGGTTATAAGGATTAATAGCTTTGGGTTTAGGGTTTAATTAATTACCTATCTAAAACAAAAGGAAAAAAATTATTTGTATTTTTTACTTCTTATTATAATATATATATGTTATATATATTATGAAACATATTAATATTGTGTTAGTTACGTACATTCGTTTGTTTGATATTTTAAAATAGAGCATATATTGGGCACGAATTTGCGGTGTTTATTGTAAAAACGCCGCAAAAGTTTAACCAAAACGACTTCGTTTTGTATACTGTTTATTGGTATTAGCGGCGTTTCTGGTACAAACGCCGTAAAAGTTTAACCAAAATGACTTCATTTTTATACTGTTTATTGGTATTAGCATCGTTTTTGGTACAAACACCGCAAATGATAGTTATGTATTTTAGGGTATCGAAATTAATATTTAAGTTTTGTCGTATACAGTTTGGGGTTTTAGGGTTCGATACATAATGTTTATTAATTTAAGATTATAGTTTTGAGTTTAGGGTTTTGGGTTTAGGTTTACGATCGACTTGGGGATTGGGGTACGTAGTTTAGGGTTTGAGTTTACATGTTAGTTTTAATGTGAGGTTAATTAGTGTTTACGTACGGCTTATAAGATAATGATCAAATTTACTGTTTTACGGCTTGATGTTTATGGTTTATGGTTTAGCCTTATTGATTTGAATGTTACAATGCATGGTTTTTGCGTTTTGGATTTGCATGAAGAATACGAGTTAGGGTTTAGGCTTTAATTTTAAAATTTACGGGTTATAGGGATTAATAGCTTTGAGTTTTAGGGTTTAATTAATTACCTATCTAAAACAAAAGCAAAAAAAAAATTATTTGTGTTTTTTACTTCTTATAATTATGTCATTAATTAGTATATATATAGGATTATAAGGGACAGGGATATAGAATTCCGCCACGATATATATATACATATCTATATATGTATGTTATATATTATGAAACATATTAATATTGTGTTAGTTACATTTGTTTGTTAATTAGCTTAAAAATAGAGCATATATATATAAATTAAAATTGTTATACATTATTTGAATAAATTCAATAATTTATAAATTATAATATTGATTATATTAAAATCATACATACTGCATAAAATTAAAATAATTTAATAAATTCATATTAATGTATCAATTTAGAATAATGTCATAACAATTATCAAAATTAAAAATCTATTAAAAAGCATTAAACTTATAAATAAAGACAAATAAAATAAATTTGGAATACATTATTTTAATAATTTCAATAATTTATAAATTTTAATGTTGCTAATATTTAATTTATTCATACTGTATAAAATTTAAAATTTTTTATCAATTTTATCAATTTAAAATAATGTATTAAGTCAGAAATATATTAAAAATAAAAATTATAAATAAAAAGAAATAAAATATTATAAGAACTGAATTATTAGTGGCTTTTCTATGCAAAACGCCGCAAAGATCCAACTAAAAATAAAACAAAACGGCGCCATTTCGTTGACAATTTAATTATCAGTGGCATTTTTTCTCAAAAACGCCGCAAAAGATATAAAGTTAGTGGCGTTTTCTTGTAAGTGCCACATTGTATTTAAATGAAACGGTGTCGTTTTAATGGCAGATCAATTTTGGGGTATACCCCTGCTCCCAACCCCAATTCCATTTTTTCTGTTCTAAAATCCCTAAGCACTGAAATCCCTAACTCGTTTCAGTGTTTTTGCTATCTCCCATTTCTAAAAATCAATTCTTCATCTCTTTCAAATTTCATTGCTTGGGTGTTTCCATTTCTTGCAAAACAACAAAATATCCGGTTCGTACATTCGGTAAACACACACAGTTGACAGAGAACGTCGAAGAGCATCATCGGAATCGGTGGTCGGGGGAATAAGTATTCCAGGTTCACTTTCCCCATTCTGCCTCTGTATACATTGGGTTGTGCAAATGCTTTGTTAATTTTATTTTTGGTTTGTTATTGTTTGTTGATCCTGAAATTAAAAAAAGTGTATTCTCTGTTTATAGGGTTTTCGGTCTTCCTCTTCAATTTTTGTTCATCGTCCTGAAGGTAATGTAATGCTTGGACTGTGAATTTATTTTGTGAATGGTTTCATTGGTTAGGAACTGGTTTTATTTTGTTTGTGTTTAGGGTTTCATCCCTTGGAAATCATTGCTTCCTTTTCTGTTTTCTGCATCGTTCAGCAGGTACAGAACTCATAAACTGGCATTTCATTCCATTGCTTCATTGCTACTGTCGGGTGATTTTATTTTATTGCTTCCTTTTCTATTTTCTGCGTCGTTTACTGTTAAGGGTTTGGACTAAATGTGTAGATTTCACTGCTGTCGGTGGAATCATCTGCTACTGTCTTTTTAGTGAATTTATTTTGATGTGTAGTTTAGGGTATAATTTATTAATTCATAATATTTTGCTGTTACAAGTATTTTTCATTGCTACTGTTTTAATTTTCAATGTTCTGTTTGCTTTCTGTGTTCGTCTGAATGTTGTTTTATACAATATTTTATAATACATACATTGCCAAATACAAATGCATTGGTTCAGTTGACAAAGGTAACGACCTTGAACTGGCATTATCGTATTCAAGTTTTATTATTAACAATTTCTATGTGGAATATTTGTCTCAATCCCACCATTTTGACTTTTATCTATTATCGGATACATGTTTATACTTGTAAAAGTTATAAAAAATTTTAATGATTACCAATAAGCTTTATGTTGATTATCTAATTTATTTCTCAAATCCAAATTAAATACTGAAGTTTTTTATTAAGAAAATAACATTATTTGTTTTTTTTAATGATTTATTCGTAAGTGTAATACTTATGACTGTACATGTAACTTCTAAAAGATACAATATATATTCTGCTCTAATTATTAGCTTAAATTTGATTGACTATAATCTTAATTACTAATTATTTTATATTAATTCTTTATGTTTGTCCAGCAGTGATGAATTTTGACTGCTTACCACTGTACATAAAGTATGCATCTTTAATATGCAGTGTAAAGACTATGAATATACCCCTAGAAAACACAACTATGTTAAATATGTCAATCAAAAGCTTTATAATTAGTCTTCAATTTAATCGAAAAAGCTTGCGTACACATATTACTTCGGCGTAATAAAATTTTTGAATACATCATCATACATAAGCTAAGATGGAACATAATCAGTTAAAACAACACAAATCATTAGTATTAGTCTTTTCTTTTTCCACCACCAATTTGTTTTCATTTGTACTGTTTTCATTTCTACTTTTTCCTTTTATTAAAATTCTGGTTTGGTGTTTTTGGGTACTAATTTAGTTGTGTTTTTTGTTTGGCAGCCGTCTGCTCTGATATTTGGAAAATTTGAGGTATTTATTCATATATTTCCATAGATTGTTTTATTAAAAAAACACCTCCAAATGTTTAAATTTCGTATTTGGTTATATGTTTGCTTTTATAGTTTACTTATGATTTTCGAGTTTTCAAATGGGTTTTGATTAATATTTTTGTTTTTAAACATGTGGTATCGGTTTTACATGACCAATTTTTTCGTTATATATTTGTATCCCAATTTACGCGTAATTTTGCAGCCTATTACATAATTTAATAATTCTAAATCATAATTTTATTTTCTCCCCGTATTATGTACCCAAGCAAAAGCAATTACACAAATTGATCGATTAGTTTATTCGGTTTAATGTGAATTATTTATGGGTTTACGATTTTATGACAATGAATTATCAATTTTACTTCTAATTTAATAAATTATCGTCGTTAGATGTGACTTGCATACTTTAATGTATGTGTTTAATTATCTTTTAAATACAATAAAGTCATCGATTAATTGATTGAATGTCAATGAAGTACCCATTTATAATACATACATTACATAACTTATTAATACATAACATTTTTAATACATAACTTATATAATACGACATAGCTTATTAATATATATTTTAAAATGATACATAACTTACATAACTTATTAATACATAACATTTTTAATTCATAACTTACATAATATTACATAACTTATTAATATATATATTTTAAAATGATACATAACTTACATAACTTATTAATACATAATATTTTTAATACATAACTTATATAATACGACATAATAACATAAATATATATCATATGATAACTTACATAGTGAAATAATACCAATGAAGTTAACAACTTACCCTTGTAATTTCTACTGAAAATCAAACTTGCAAGAATTAAGAAATGGACCGGTCTTAGATGAATTTGTCAAGGGTAAGCAACGAATATAGAAATGGAGTACAAACTTTTTTGAATTTTGCATTTCAATATGCAAGCCAAGAGAACATGATTCTTTGCCCCTGTAACAAGTGTGTCAACATAAACTGACATTATCGTAAAGTTGTATACGAGCATCTAGTTGTTGATGGGTTTGTTCGGGGTTATAAAAAATGGTTTTTCCATTGAGAATGCCCGCCTAGTACTTCTTCTTCAACGACGGACGTATCTTATCCTGGTCCTGCTTACCATTAATCCGTTGGAGGGGATGACATGGAAGGTATGTTGCGGGATGCATTTAATATGCACAGTCATAGTTTTCAGTCGTTCCCAGCCGATTTTGTGGCATCTGATGATTGTAATGTTGGTGCAAATGCTTTTACCGAATGGGGAACAAGTGTACCTCATGAAGAGCCGAATGGAGAAGCGGCGAAGTTCTATGCGTTACTTAATGAG
Source organism: Gossypium hirsutum (assembly GCF_007990345.1). Taxonomy (NCBI): domain Eukaryota; kingdom Viridiplantae; phylum Streptophyta; class Magnoliopsida; order Malvales; family Malvaceae; genus Gossypium; species Gossypium hirsutum. Next base: position 5,418,572 of record NC_053438.1, on the reverse strand, counting down.
ATGAACGAAGAACTATATGAGGGATCAAAATTCTCCAAAATGGCTTTCTGCGTTCGTCTTTTTCAGTTAAAATGTTTGGGAGGGTGGACCGGGAACTCTTTGACAATGCTGCTAGAGTTTTTGAGAGAAATGTTTCCGTTTGCAAAAATCCCTCAGTCATGCAAAGATATGAAGAAAATGATAAAAGACTTAGGTCTTGGGTACAACAAAATCCATAGTTACCCGAATGACTGCATATTGTATTGGGGCGATCGGAGAAACCAACAGTGCTGTCATGTATGCGGCGAATCCCATTGGATAAATAGAAACACAGAAGATGGGAACGACGATGAAAATGATGCACAACCAAGAAAGAAGCCGGTCAAGATTTTGCGGTATTTTTCGCTGATACCAAGGCTTCAAAGGCTTTTCATGTCGTCAAAGACAGCAGAGTCAATGACGTGGCACCATGATGGACGAACCGATGATGGATTATTAAGGCATCCGGCAGATTCTTTAGCTTGGAAATCATTTGACAATAAATTTTCAACCTTTGCAAGCGATCCTAGGAGTGTGAGGCTTGGCCTAGCATCTGATGGATTTAATCCTTACAAGATCATGAGCACTGCGTACAGTACTTGGCCAGTAGTGCTTGTTCCTTACAATCTGCCTCTGTGGATTTGCATGAAGCAATCTTCCCTTATCTTATCTATGATTATCCCTGGAGAGAAAGGGCCCGGGAATGATATCGACGTTTATCTACAGCCACTTATTGAAGAGTTAAAACAATTATGGGTTGGTGTCGAGACATATGATGTACTGAGAAATGAGAACTTTAATTTACGTCCAGCTTTGATGTGGACCATTAATGACTTCCCTGCTTATGCCAATTTATCCGGTTGTAGTACAAAGGGTCGTTATGTGTGTCCTTGTTGTGCTGCACAAACATGTTCGCAATGGTTATACAATGGGAAAAGTTCTCTTACATGGGGCATCGTCGGTGGTTACCGAAAAATCATAGATTTAGATTTCAGAGTTTAGTATTTGACGGTACCAAAGAGTTCAGAGAAGCTCCTTCGTAGACAAGTGGATCTGATATCTTGTTCATGTTGAAAGATGTAAATTTCAGTTATGGAAAGATGAACCACCCGGTAAACACGCAAATAAATAGAAGATCAAATGATGAAGCTGATGATGACTCTGATGAAGAGGATGATCCCAATGAGGCGGGCTTGTGGAAAAAAAGAAGTATTTTTTTGAGTTGCCTTATTGGGAGCATCAGCTTTTACGACACAATCTTGATGTCATGCACATTGAGAAAAATGTCTGCGAGAACATTGTGGGTACAATTTTGAATGTAGATGGAAAATCAAAAGACAATCTTCAGAGTCGACTTGATTTAGTCCAAATGGGAATTCGACCTGATCTTCATCTGAATCCACTTCCTAATTGGAAATATCGGTTGCCCCCTTCTATTTTTTTGATGTCGAGGACAGAGAAAGAAGTGTTCTGTATGGTGTTGAAGGAAATAAAGGTATGCGTATGCATCAAATATATCTCGATGTGTTAGTGTTAAAGATCGAAGACTGTATTCGCTAAAATCACATGACTATCACATCTTGATGCAAGATTTACTGCCAGTTGCTCTACAATGTTGTATGTCGAAGAAGGTGACATCCTGTATAATTGAACTATCTAATATAATGAAAGCCATTTGTGGCAAAGTTTTGGATGTTCAAGAACTTCAGAAGGTACAGGATAGAGCCACATTGACTTTATGCAACATGGAGAAAATCTTTCCACCTTCTTTCTTCACTATTATGGTTCACTTGATAATCCATCTCCCGGGAGAAGCAATTCTTGGCGGACTCATTTTCTACCGATGGATGTATCCCATAGAAAGGTGTTAATTTATTTTAAAAACTCTCCTTCCGTAAACCCTATATGCCTTTAAGTACAACTTTTCATAATGTTGCATATCGTGTTTAGGTTCCTATCCAAATTAAAGTCTTACTGCCGCAACAAGCGTTATCCAGAAGGATCGATTGCTGAAGCCTACTTAGCAGAGGAATGTATGACCTTCTGTTCGCGATATTTGGATGATGTCGAAACAAGGTTGAACATACCAAATAGAAATGTTGGACTTACGGATCATAACTTGCCCGATACTTATTTGTTCCAAAGTTTTGGAGAACCTATCGGCAAAGTGGAAATTGCAGAATTAGATGGTTTTTCGTGGGTACAAGCACATCAGTATGTTCTGTTTCACCACGAATCAATGGAACCTTTACGCAATTAAGTTCTAGAAATTTGATAAATATTCATCAATTAAAAATTGTTTATCTTCTAACAAGCTGAACATATTTTTTACATAGTGAGTACAAACAAATACTGAGATCTCGTTCGCGCTCTCGAAGAACACAACTTTGAGACATCAATAAGTTGTTCACAGAATCTTTCCATGAATGGTTAACCGAAACGGTATGCAATTGTAGCTTTCATCGACATAATTATAATCTTGTCTCATAACATTTTTAATTACTCAGTTGACTTTTCATACAATAGGTTTGGAGTGGGAAGAACGTGACCGACGAAGTTAAATGGCTTTCTCAAGGTCCAAATCGGGTGGTTAAAAGATATAGTGCGTTTCTCATAAATGGATTCAGATTTCATACAAAATATCGCGAGAGATTGAGGAGAACGCAAAATTGTGGAATAGTTGTTAATTCCTCAATTACTAGTTATGCTAGTGCTAGGGACAACAATCCTGTCGAGGGAAATGTAGAATATTTCGGACTTCTTACTGATATAATTGAGTTGGATTACTACGGAAAATGGAAAGTTGTCTTATTTCGAGGTGATTGGGCCGATGTTAATACTGGTCGTGGAATTAAGCAAGATCAATTTGGTTTCACAATGGTGAACTTCACTCGATTGATTCATATACGACAACAATTGATTGATGAGCCGTACGTATTTTCTTCTCAAGTCAAACAAGTTTTTTACTCAAAAGATCCAATTGATGAGGGTTGGTACGCTGTACTCCGTAACATCCCTAAGGACTTGTTTGACATGGGCAGTGGAAGTAGAGATGGCATTGACGACAGAACACAAACTTTGCCATTTCCAGAACAAAACTTAAACGAAAACATCCCTAGTACTAGTACACACAGTCAATGGGTCCGCCAGGATACGGATGAAGATATTTATAGATTATAATATAGTAAGTTTTTACGATTATTTAATTATATGTAATATCATATCATAATATTGGTCTTATTATATGTTTCAACTATTTTAAACATATTATTATTGTTGTAATTGTATATTAAGTTTTCAACTAATTTATTTCACCATGGTCTTTAGCGGCGCAAACCAAACAAACGTCGCTATAGACCATGGTCTTTAGCAGCGCTTACCCAACAAACGCCGCTATAGACCATGGTCTTTAGCAGCGCTTACGCAAGAAACGCCGCTATAGACCATGGTCTTTAGCGGCGCTTACCCAACAAACGCCGCTATAGACCATGGTCTATAGCGGCGCTTACGCAAGAAACGCCGCTAAAGACCATGGTCTATAGCGGCATTTCTTGTCTAAGCGCCGCTATAGATTGTTGGGTAAGCGCCGCAAAAGACCATGGTCTATAGCGGTGTTTGTTGGATAAGCGCCGCTAAAGACCATGGTCTATAGCGACGTTTGTTTGGTATGCGCCGCTAAAGACCATGGTCTATCGCGGCGTTTCAGGGGTAAGCGCCGCAAAGACCATGGTCTATAGCAGCGTTTTAAAGAAAACGCCGCTAAAGGTCTTGATCTTTAGCGGCGTTTATTATAAAAAGCGCCGCTAAAGTTACCGACGTAGTCATTAGCGGCATTCTTTGCGGCGCTTTGCTAAGTGCCGCTAAAAGCCTGTTTTGGTGTAGTGTCTTGTCATGGTGCTTGCTTTGGAAATCAGTAAGGTGTGTAACAAAAACTCGAGAGATCAACGATCGGCGAAAGTCAAAATTGGGATTGTCGGCACCGCACAGCCGTGTATGCCCATTTTCTGAAAATTCTCATTTTGGTCTATTTTTTTTCGTGAACTATATTTAACCTCTTCATAGGGTCCGAACCACTTAATTAAGACCTGAAAACAAGGTGTCAATGAATATGCTTGTGTTGATGTGTTTAGGGTATTTGTAATATATATTTGCATGTCATGATACTGGTAGTTCTAATGGTATGTTCTAGTTCACTATGTTTGTATAAGTTTGTATTATGTATGATTTTATTAATTTGTATTTTTGAATATGCTATGTAACCATGCATGTGATTTCATAGCAAAACTGATGTGTTTCTAAAAGGTTTAACAAATCTATTTTGTAGAGCATGGACTTTCATGCCATCAGTTTCTGTTACTGTAGATCAGCATGTCTTACATGCTCACCATTTTGATTTTGTATATGCACGCCATGACACATTGCATAGGGTTTGGGGTAATGTTAAAAGAGGAAGATTCTGTATTGGCAGTTTAATGATTTGCGTATTTAGTGGCTTGACCACATATATTTGATTTGGCAGTTTAACTGCATATTGATAAGCCATCGTTGCCAGGCAACTCGGGGTGGCGGGTCATTGTTGTTGGGCAACCCGGGATGACTTTATTGGTGTGTTTTGGATAAATGAGTTCGAGGGAGAACTCTATTTTGGTGTGTAGCCGAGTTGGGTATGACGTTTTCTGAAAATTCCGCGTTATGATTTTTTGAAAAATATTGCATTGGCATAATCATGCATACTCAATTCTGTTTGACTGATCGTTATGAAATTTTCTATGGTTTTCTATTTTGTATATTATAATCTGTGTAATCTCAATTTGAGTTTTAGCTATACACTGAGCTCTATAGTTCACCCATTTGTTTTATTTCTGACGTTTCAAGTAATCGGTAAATTAGAGTCGGACAGCATGCAGGAGCTCGGATGGTTTTATCAATTAAATTAAAATTGGTGGTCTTCATAATTATTTAATTTAGGCTTTTAGGGGACTGTAAATTTTTTCTAGGTTTGTTTTGGTTTCCATTTAATTTGTCAATATAGATATGTGCGAACGTGATATTGCCAGAATTTGGCCACGTTAGTACTTTCAAAACATGCGACTTTGAATTCGAATTCTTGGTTTTAATTAAGTGTTTTTGAACTTTGATTTTTTTTTCTAAAACATCTATAAGAGTTTTGCCAGAATTTCATGTTTTCAAAACACGTTTTTAGTTCGATCGAAACAAAGGTTTTTAAACAAGTTAATGTAATTCCTCGACATTCAATCGTAACTTCTAGGTCAGGTTTGGGGTATTACATTGAAAGTTAGCCCTCCTATTATATAATATATTAATAATTTATATATATGCATAATGATTAAACATTATAATATTATGTAATACTATTACTTTTATTATAATCTATAATATAATAGTTATATATGTATTAATAGTTTTAGTAATAGTTATATACTATATTATTATATTATGTAATAGTATAACGCCTATTATATTTAGCGATTAAAATCGACTTAATCAACCAAATCGAGCCAATTCAATTAAATCAGTTGGTAAATTCAATTTTTTTAGTTCAATTTGGGTGGTTTCGGTTTAAGGTTGAGTTAGGTAATTGGTTAATTTAGTGTTGTCAGTTTGGTTTCGGTTTTGAAACTTAGAATCGTTTAAACTGAATTATTTGACTTTTCACCTATTAAATATAATATATATTTAAACCCAAATCAAAACTTAAGCCCAATTTAAACTTTATTCAAAACTCAACCTAAACAAAAATAAACTCAATCCAAATTAAAAATTAATAAAAAGATAGGTTCAAATTTTGGATGTTACTCGTACTTGAAACTTGGGAGTTGGACTTAACGTGGCTTGGTATTATGTAATTATATTAAAAATTGGATTTATACATTTCTATGACTTTATAAATTTTATAATATCTTTTTTATTAATATATTTTATTTAGATCATTTCATTTTTTCCTCTAATTGTGAAACAACTTTTAAATTTTCTTATTTATATTGTTATAGATTTTTTTATTAAAATAAATATACTTTAAAATTAAATTTATTAGTAATGTTATTAGTATTGTATAATAATTCACGTTTCATCATTTGTGATAAGAATAACATTGCTTATCATATTATTAAATTAATATATTATGTCATTATATATTTTATGTTTATCATTAAATTCAAATTTTATATATTTCCATAATTAATAATTTTAAATATTTTATATACATATATAATTATAGTATGAAAAATATTTTATATTCAATTAATATTTTAAAAAAACATTTCATTTTATAATTTAACATAAAAAATTATTATCAATTATATTTGCTATTAATAGAATTTTAATATAAATATGTAATGCTTATGAATATATTTACATAAAATAAATAATTATCATTTATTTTTATTTTAAGTAATATTATATATTATATTAATTATTAATGTTTATTATGGTTATTCAGTTATAAATTCGAACCTGTTTTAGTTTTGGGCTGGATTTATGTCAGGCTTAGGCCAAATCGGTCTCAGACTTGAATTCTTACAAACTCAGGCTTTCTCAAGCTTGGGTTCTATAGTGCTTAGATTTCTTGGTCTCAGGCTCAAACTTTTTCGAGCTCGATCTTTTTTGGGTTTGGACTTTCTCGGACTCGGATCGACATGAGCAGGCTTTAGTGCTCGGGTTTGTTTTGCCAGCTATTCAAATATATAAAGTAGCATTAGTACTACTTATATGTATTTTTCACAAGGTTAAATATGTTGTTAGTCCTTGTATTTGTATAGAATTTGAGATTTAGGCCCTATACTTTAAAAGTTAAAAATTCAATCCTCCTACTTTTTCAATTTAAAAATCCTAGTCCAACTATTATCGTCATTAATTTCCTGTCAATCATATGCCACGTTATATGAGGATAACTTACAAAATTTTAAATTGACAAATTTTAACAAAAAATATTTACAACTTTAGTTACTAGGGTGAGATATTTGAATGAGAAAAAATACTTGATTTTAAACTTTTTTAAGTATAAAGACTAAATATTAAATATATCAAAACATAGGGACTAACAACATATTTTAACCTTTCCCTAAGTGTATAAAGTGGTACTATTCAATGAAATTTTTAGTAAAAAAGTGGAATCATTTTTATGATTGGCTTTCAACAATACCAAAAGTTGTGAACAAAATGAAAATGACGTTTCCCAATAGTTATGTGAGAATATATTCTAAAAAAAGTAAGCATGTGAATATGGGGAAAAACATGTGAACATGGAAATAACTTCAATATAATTCCCAAAATCATAGTGTTTTTTTGAATTGAATTAATTTATAGAATTAATTTGAATTGAGTTGATTTATAGGATTAATTATTTAATTTATAATGTAAAATTCATGCCATTATTTGCTATAATATCATAATTAATTAAATACATACAGATGAAATATTTCTGATTCATTATTTCATTTCTAAATTAATTAAGTAATAAATAAGAAACAATTTTCTAGAATATTTTTATAGCTAAATCATATTTTCAAGGTTAAATTTTGCTATTAGTCTCTATACTTTACGAAAGTTGTAAATTTAATTTTTGTACTTTAATTTGATCGTTTTTATTCCTTATACTTTTCAAAATTTGAAATTTCAACCCTCACCAAATGATAGCTGTTAAATTTATTAAGTTAAGTTATGAACTATTTCTAAAATCTGATGCGGCAAACATATTATCATATGTGTAATGCCATGTCAACTTATTATTTCTATATATGACTCCCTAAAAATCCAATTAATAGATTAATGGTTGTTATTTGCATCAAAACTGAACTTTCATAATTTAGAATGATTTAATCGGAGAATATGGACCAAATCTGCAATTGTACGTATAGTAAATGACGAGTAATTAAATTTAACTGCTACTATTTGGGCTAGGATAGAAATTTCAAAATTCGAAAAGTACAAAAACTAAAATTGATCAAATTAAAGTTTAGAAACTAAATCTGCAACTTTCATAAATTACAGGACTAACAAAAGAATTTAAGATATTTTTACTAGGTCTTTCACCTAATTAGATGCGTTGTTAAAAAAAAGTCTAAATTTTCAAGAAGTCGTCTCCAAAGTATTATAGGTGTTGAATAAATTTTGAGCCACACTATGCATGTTTTTAAGAAATTTTAAATGTTTTTTTTTTATTCAATCTTGTCTTTTAAGGATATCAATCTCGTTTTCTAAGATTAAATTTAGAAATACATTGAAGCATGTTTTATTGATTAAGTCAAAACTCAAAATTTTGTTGAAGAAAAGGGTAAAAGATTTTTTCTTATTTATTTATTTTAAAAAAATTCTAACGTAACTTTCAAAGTTAACAAAATTAAAATTTGTCTCCAAACATTTTTCTCATATTCTCAACATAAAAATTGCATCTACAATTTGTTTTGGCACATTTATAGGATAATATCAGTTATTCATGTTTTTCAACAATATAGATCTCAATTTTTTTTCAAGTTCAAAAGTTCGATAAGTGAATATATGTAAAATCACTTCCCTAAAGCTAAAATTAAATTTAGATTTGTCGACATCTAGCACTGCTTAAAAGAAAAAAAAATGTGTGTTTGTAAGAATTAAGGAATTTTTGTGAAATTCCACATTGATTTGCAAATGTTACACTTTGTTGTTGAAATAGATGTTGTAATACTTGATTGAACAAAATTTTGGAACAAAATAGAAAAGGAAAGTTAAAAATCAAAATTGTTTACGTAATTAGAATAAATATTCTATCTCTGTGGAGCTTAACTCAAAGAATAAATCTATTAAACAATTATCATAGTATACACGGTGATTAAAGCTCTAAACTACCCAAAAACTTAAGGTAAAAACAGCTTCATGATGTACAATTTTTCGCACTCACTCTTCCCAAATAGCCTCACATACAAATAAACTTTTACTTTCCTATAAAACTTATATGTTTCGAAGATGAACTACTAATAAACACACTTGTTAAGGAGTGTACCTAAGTAAGTCTACTAGCTATTAATGCTTCTGCAATGTAGTTAGTTATTGTAGTTAAAAGTTAGTTAATGTCAGTTAGTCAATTAAGTCTGTTAACTGTTGTAACTGTTTTTGTTTCCAACTGATAAGCAGTTGAAGATCAGTTCGGAGAGTTGTTAGTACTAATCTCAACTTCTCGCCAGCTTAATGTTGTATAAAGAGAAGACTCGGTCCTTATTGGATTATTAGAGTCTTCATCAATGAAATGAATATACCCTTTAATCTTTGGTTGTTGGTTCTGTATACTGTCATGGTATCAAGAGCTATGGTTTCTTAATGCGAGATGTGATTTTTTTAGAGTTGCTAAAAGTTTGCTAGTTTTTTCATGGCTCCAGAGGTAATTCCAGGAAATGAGAAGAGTAAGTGAATCCTCTTCAAACTGAACCAAGGTCAGTTTCTTTTACCAGCATTAGGAAAATTCAACATTTTCCAAAACATGATACTGTCAAACTTGGAGAGACTAATTTTCTTTTATGGAAACATCAAATTCTCTTAATTCTTGAAGGATATGATCTGCAAGGGTATGTTTTGGGCACTATTACTACTCCTCAATTCTTGGTAGGTAAAGATGGTTATTTTGTTGAGAATTCAGATTTTTTAATGCATAGACAGCAAGACAAGCTTCTATCTTTCAAATTGTTATCCACTGTAAGTGATGAAGAGTTTGTGTATCTAACTAGTGCACATACTAGCTTTGATTTTTAGGCAACCATTTGGAGAAGTCGCTAAGTCTAGTGTCAAGGTTTCTAGTCTAAAGCATGCTTTGTATTCTCAAAAGAAGGTTCAGTTCATTGTCAAAGAATATCTCTTCAAGATTAAAAATATGTGTGATAACTTAACTGCAACTGGCAGTATGATATCTAAGCAAGAGCAAGTCAGCATTATCTTGGCAAGTCTTTCAGTTGAATATGAGCCAGTACAAGTTGTGGCATCAGCAACTTGAGTATCAATTGATCTTCTCACCGAAATGCTTCTTGATTGTGAAACAAGACGGTTGGATTTTGTATATGATGTCCCTTTCCAAGCCAATTTGGTGAGTCAGTAGAAGGCAATGGTGACACTCAATCTAAGCAATCTACTTTGAATGGCTATAATAAGACCTACAGTTAGGGTTATTATAATAACCCGTTTTTAGTGAAATCAGAATAGTGGTTTTGGGACCACAAATCTGACATCAAAAAATTATTTTATTATTTTAAGGTATGAAACATGATAGTAGCATCGTATAAAAATTTCGTGAAGAAATTTTATCCTTTGCATGCTTAATTTGATAAAAATGACTAAATCGCATGAAGTGGAAAACTTGTGTTCTATTAGAAGAAGGTGTCAATTTGCTATGAAATTAAAACATGAGTGGCCTTAAATGGTAATTATACCATTAATTTAAATAGTGGAAAATTTTGGACACCATTAATGTATTTAGTAAAGGTTATATTAGTAATTTAATAAATTAAGTTAGTAAAAATGATAAAAAAGGTTATCATCCTTGTTTCTTCCTTAGCTGAATTTTAACCTAAGGAAATCACAATTTTTAAGCATCCAAGCATTCGGTCAACACTACCTAGTTTATGTAAGTGTATTTTTACTCGGTTTTTAATGATTTCTATGTTTTTGAGTCGTTGTAGCTTAATCTAGCTAGCCCAGGGACTAATTTGCAAAACTATTAAAAGTATAGGGTTTTACCATGAATGTATATTAGTTGTTTTTGACGTTTGATGGATGAAAAAGAATGTTTGATGATAGTTGAGCAACTTTTGTAAAGAAATTTTTGATGAATTTGTCATTTAGGGATTTAATTGAAAAATAGAAAAATGTTCATGGTAAAAATGTGAAATAAATGGAATATAGGGTTTTCTAGGAACTTAATGGATATTCGGTTAGCATGGGTTGGTATTAAATTGCATGAATTTTCATTTTTATGAGTTAGGGACTAAATTGTAATAAATTCAAAATTTTAAGGGCAAAAGCATAATTTTGCCAAAATATGATTTTGGATTAAATTGAATAGAATGAAATTTGGATTAGCTAAATTTGATTATATAGATCAAGAATAGGAACGTACGAATTTAGGTCGGGGAAAAGAAAAAAATGTTGGATTAATCGATAGTAATTCTCTATTGGTGTTTGAGGTAAGTTCGTTAATTTAAATAGCATTGAATTATGGTAAAATTAAATGCTTCCATGTTATATATATTGATATTACGACTCTAAAAAAATATCCAATGAAGTTTCGGTGACTTTCAGATCCGTTTTGAACCTTAGGAATATATAAGATACAAATGACATATCATTAGGGGTTACCGTGTTTTGGGTGCTGGTCCTGTACGTCCTACCGGTGGCTAAGTTTTTGGCATGTGTTGCGGTTACTTGATAGCTTGTGTGAGCAACACCGTGTAGCTACGTCTTGACTGACAGCTTATGTGAGGAGACCTATTTATGGCTTAAGAGAGAGCATTTATATGAGATATGAGATAGTAGTGATTTCGACCACATGTTGGCACATAGTGTGCGAGATTCTCGTGTATCCAATATTATTCTAGTGGTTCAATGGGTATGAAAAAGGGAAGGTTCAACAAATTCTTCGATAAGTGATGCTATGAAAGTATGAAAAGGTATGAGTTGATAATGTTCTAAATATGCTTAGCCATATGCATGAAAGTATGAATGCTTATAAGTAGTGTGCACAAAAGCTATGATGTTTTGAGATGATTTGCTAAGCTATGTTGTTATCTAACTTGAAATGTTGTTGTTGCTTAGGCTAATGCTAAGTCATGTTGGATTATCTCAAATTGTTTTTATGCTTATATATTGAAATGGTAAGCTTTGTTTATGAAATACAAACTTACTAATTATTTCATGCTTACTTCGTGTTATTTCATTTTTGTTTCTAGATAATTGAAAGCTCGTTCGGGTTGGAAGTTTGTTGGAGATCCATCGCACTATCCATCGGCTAAATTGGTAGATTTTGATGATTTTGAGCCATGGTTATAATAGCATGTATAGGTGTCTTGTTTAATGAATTTAGCCATTATGTGTGACTTGTATATATGACCTTTTGGTTATTGATCTAGTTGGTATGCTATGAATATTTGGTGTTTTTTATGATAGTTATCTTGAAGTGGTGGTATTTAAAATGATGGAAATGAGATGAGGTTTATTATGATCTTTTATGAATTGTTGGTTGGTATGGATTGAGGTAGTACATTATGTGGTTAATGGTTAAATTTGATTGCTTGAGTGTGGTTGGTTTTAAGTCAAATTGGTAAGGTGTATGGTGGATGTGAAAATGGCCCAAAATGGTGTTTGTTGTGCTTAGATTTGGTATTTGAACATTATGGCAAATGTGATATTGAAATTGTTCAAATTAGTAGTTTGAATGATGAATGATTTTGATAGGTGGTTAGGCAAGTGTAATTGTTGAAATTGAGGTGCCATTTTGGCATATTGGTTGAATGTTTTATTCCTATAATGTTTAGGCTTGAAATTACATATGTTAAGTGAGTTTTGAATGCTTGATTATATGTGTATTTGGCTTGTCCAAGTGGTAGGAAATTGGGGGAGAAAAATGGCTTGAAAATGGCCTATTTTTTTCCACACGGGCGTGTATCTCAGCCGTGTGTCCCCTGTAGCTTTAAAAGGGTTACAAGTTAGGCTGTTACACGGCCTAGCACGCTGTCTGGCACACGGTCATGTGGGGTTATTTCGAAGGGTACACGGCCTGACACATGAGCGTGTGGCTTGGACGTGTGACCCAAGTCAGTGAGTTACACTAGTACGGACATGGGCTAGGATACAGCTGTATGTCCCTATTTCGAATGCCCACACGGCCAAAGACATGGGCATGTCCCTTGGCCGTGTGACCCCTGCAGTTTAAAAATTTTTGTCTTTTTAAAAAAAAACTCATATGTTTACGATTTAGTCCCGATTCGTTTCTAATGTCATTTTAAGGGCTCGAGGGCTAGTAAAAGGGACCGTATGTATGATTTTATATGATATTGTTGTGATTTGTTTGTGATGATAAAATGTTCATTATATAATATTGTGCTCCAGTAATACTCCGTAGCCCAAATCTGGCGACGGATACGGGCTAGGGGTGTTACAGTTATAAACATCATCCTAGAGGAGGTGGTAGAATCTCTCACCATGTCAAGGGTAGTGGAGGTCGATTTTCTCACACTCGACCTCAATGTTAATTAGGGTTATAAATTTCCCCTCCCTACTTCTCAAACAATGTACTCCTCTCCTTTTGAGTTAGTACTTTTAGATTTGTGGGGGGCCAACACATACGACTTCAAATGGTTACTTGTACTACATTTCCTTTATAGATATTTACAATAGGTACACTTGGTTATATCCTTTCAAGCACAAGTTAGAAATTGTTTCTTACAGTTTCAAAAGTATGCACAAGTTAGAAATTGTTTCTTACAGTTTCAAAAGTATGTTGAAGTTCAATTTGGTTGTACCATTAAGATGTTTCAAAGTGACTAGGGAGGAGAATTTTTTACTTTCACAAAGAGGCTGTCTAGGAAAGGCATCCAACATAGACTTACTTGCCAACACACTTCAGAGAAAAATGGTGTGGCTAAAAGGAAACACAAGCATATTGTATAGACTGCTCTTACTCTCTTGGCCTAAGCTTCCTTACCTTTTCATTTTTGGTCTCATGCTTTCCTTCATGTTGTGCACTTGATCAATAGACTTTCGACTAGTGTGTTGTAAGGTCAAAATCCTCATGAGAAGCTCTGTAAAGTTAGACCTGAGTATCTGCACTTCAAGGTGTTTGGCTGCTCCTATTTTCCTTATCTCAAGCTATACAATCATCATAAGTTGTAGTTCAGACCCGAATAGTACACCTTTCTTGGTTACAGTTCACATTATAAGGGTTATAAGTGTCTTGATGACACTAGTAAAATCTTTGTTTCCAAACATATAGTGTTTGATGTGATTTGTTGTCCCTTTAATTCCTTCAACAAGCTAGGACCCTTCTCAACTTAACTCAAGTCCATTAGGAGTCTTTTGTGCCTTCGGTGTCCTCCCAATAGCCTGAAACCTTCTCATTAGTCAACTATTCTTGAGGGACGCTGTAACCGCCCGATTTTGACCCTAATAGGACAAAGTTGTTCCGGGACCACAAATCTGAGTCAAAAAAATATTTTTAAATTATTTTTGGTATTTGCAGTATGTGAATTGATATGTGTAAAAATTTCGTATAAAAATCTGATCGTTTGAGTGCTCAATTTGATAAAATAACTTAATCGCGTATAATGAAAATTTAGAAGGTCAAACTTAAAAGCACCCAATTGTTGTTGTCTTTCAAAAATGAGGGTTTTAATTGGAAATTAGGCCATTTAGTAGATAGTGGGTAGCAATGGTCAATATTGCCCTTAAGTTATATGTTTTATAATTTATTTAATTAAGGTTAATTTAGTCATTAAGTAAATTATAATATTATAACTAAAAATAAGTAATGAAAAGATGAATATTTCATCTTTCTTAGCCGAATAGTGAAAATGAAGAAACCTTCCATGGCTTTTTAAAGTTTCGGCACTTCCATAGCAAAATTAAGGTATGTTTTGGTTTCAGTTTTTGATAATTTTTATGTTTTTGAGATCGTTGCTTTGTGTACTACAAGACCCATACTTTAATTTTAGAATTTGATGGTGATTTTGAGATATGCCATTAATGAATGCTTGAGCTTTGTGATAGTTGATGCTGAAATATGAAAGATATGTAAAGGATTAACATGTTTTGTCTTTGAATGTTTAGTGAAATTGAGTTATTAAGGTTAAAATTGTGAAAATAAATTTTTGAGAGACTAAAATGTGAAATAAATGAAATGTGTGGACTTGTATGAAGCCTATGAATATTCGGCCCTAGCATAGTGTGGGCAAATTTTGTGTATTTCGTGTTTTGTGCAAAAAGGACTAAATTGTAAAAAGTGTAAAATGTTAGGGGCGAAATGATAATTTTCCCATTTATGTATTTTTGGATTTAATTGAATGTTTTGATGAATAAAAAGGTTAAATTTGAATATGTTTAGATCAAGAACGAAGAAAACGGAATTGGATCAGGGGAAAACGAAAGTAGTCGAGTAATCGATCGTGTCCGCCGATATCCGAGGTAAGTCAATTAGCAAGTAAATTTTATCTAAATTGAATATATATATACATTTTTTTACCACACATATGATAAGTTAGAACTTAAAATGTGTAAATTAAATAAAACTTTGTAATTTACCTATATATTATAGCTGAATATAAGAATTAATATTAATAAGTTGATGTTAATGATTTACGTTTCATTTATGTTAGCTAAATATGCTATAAATTCAATGATTCGAAACAAATGGTGGAATAAATATACATAGATGTGTATATTCGAATGTAAGGCTTAATTCTTTGGATTGAATTTAAGTTATGAGTTAAAGATATGGTTCTAAAGTATATTATAAGTTCTTGTAATAAAATTTAAATACTATGAATTACATATATTTTTGTGCGTATTGTTAGAACATAGTTATATACGTATATTCATGTTCTTGAGCTCGAAAATTAATGTATGAATTTTATAGGTATAAGAGGGTTCGGACATAGATTATAAAAACATTTGTGCTGAATGTAATGTTTTTTTTTAGTTATACCTATGTGGTCCGAATGTAAGTTTATTGTGAAGAATCGAATATAATTCAATGTTACGGATATACAGTTACTGAGTAAGACTTATGTAATTATAAATAACTATACGAAAGAGCGTCTTTGTATTTGAGATTCTCAGGCTTGTGTCTAGCAGGCTTAATGCCGGTGAAATATTCAGACTATATGTCTAGCAGGCTTAATGCCGGTGAAATATTCAGACTATACGTCTAGCAGGCTTAATGCCGGTGAAATATTCAGACTATACATCTAGCAGGCTTCATGCCAGTGTACGGAATCAGGCTTTAAGCCTAGCAGGCTATGTGCCGGTGAATTTATTTAAAACGTGTGTTCAGAAAGTTCTTGTTAATGTAATTTTAAATGTAGTCGGACATGTGAATGAATTATATCTGCAGGTATGTATTAATTAAATGAATGAATGGAAATAAGGTAAGTTGTCTATTCGGAATGAAATATCATAAGTGTTTGTAATATTATAAGTTACCAATTTTATTTAGAGATGTAAATTGGCTTAGTTGATAACTAAGCTACCATAACGAAGGCTTATATATATATATATTTATATATGGATGAATTAAGGTATGTTTAGATTAATAGAAAGGTATATGGAATTGAAAGTGTAACCAAGAGATGTATAATATCCTTATAAATAATTTAATTGTTCTTTTATTTTATTTGTTAAATTTTATCTATGCTATTGACTTACTAAGCTTTAAAATGCTTACTGTATGCGTTTGTGTCTATTTATTTTGTCTTATAGATTTTGAGGTGGTTACGAGTTCGGGATCGTCAGTAAAGTTTATCACACTATTGGATAATTACGGTATTTTAAGCTGAAATTTTCTTGAAACTATGGCATGTATAGACTAGTTTGAAATTGTTTCTTTTGAGAGTATATTTGTATTAAAGCCATGCGAATATGGCTTAATTAGCTTGCTCTACTCGATTTTGGATTGGATTAAAGACCATGCACATTTTGGTTTTGGTTTGACATTATAGGAAAATTGTAAGGTAAATAAATGTTGTGTGTGTGGTTTATTCGAACTAGGTATGAGCTTAATATATATATAACATGGTTATAGGTGAAAGTATACATTATTTTAGAGAGGAATTTGGTCTTGAATGCTAATGAAAAGTTAAACTTGAGAAGTTGGATTCTATATGCAAGTATATATGTTAAAATGGGGTATGACATGCATTTTTATAAGGTGATGAAATAAAAACTTTGGTAAATGATATTTGTATAGATAATTACGTGTGTGCATATGCGGTTTTAGTATTTATATACATATATATACTTGATAATTAAAGTTGGCCTTGAAGTTTATAATATTTTGGAATAAGGCGATGGTTGAATATGCATGTTCGGCTTGGTCATAGTAAATATTACGTAAAATGTTTCACATATTAATTTAGCATCCGCATGATATATATATATGTATAATGGTGATTTATCAAAATGTTTGACATTAATGATGGGGTGGTTGTTGTTAAATAATGGTTGTTGTTAAATAATGAACTTTGCTTAAAAGTATATTTGACTTGTTAAATATATAATATGAGAATAATAAAGTTGAAAGTATATATGCAGTTAGTGAGTAGAGAATATTAAATTATTGAGTTATAAATTTATGCAAAGGTTGAATAAAAAAAATGCTATGTACTGGACCTGTATTAGTAAATATTATATATATTTGTATATATATATATATTCATATAGAATGTCTTGAAATTTGTTTGATTCAAGTATATAGGTGATAAGAAATATAATTATGTATATAAGATTTGCTAAATTGACACGAATATATATGTATAAATTGCTATATGAAACTTAAGTTTTTCATTAAATGAGTATATATATATTATTTATATTCGAGTATACCTTTGATTAAATTTGGTTGCGTTGATAAGGAATGCAACTATGTAATAATTTGAATTGTCCAGTAAGTATATTTAGCATTGTTCTTGCATGTTTAAGATTGTTCAATAATTGTCTATAATCATGTTAAGTTCAGTAATGCCTTGTAACCCTAATCTGGCGACGGACACGGGTTAGGGGTGTTACAGATGCTCTGATGCCAGTCCCTCTCCTTCAGCACAATCACCTATTTCTAGTGTTTCTCCTTCAACTATATTGCATTCAATTGGTTCTAGTTCTGGTGGTCCAGCTGAATCAAGTACCCAAGATGCAACTCTTATGCTCAGTCTTCCTATACTACTTGTTAGATCCAACAACCATCCTATGCAGACTCGACCTAAAAGTGGGATTTTCAAACCTAAAGTGTTCTCAACAGAAGTGTATGATAGAAAACCATTCACCATTGAAGAGGCCTTCACCAATAAAGAATGGACCAAAGTTACATAATAGGAATTTGATGAACTACTCAAAAATCGAACTTGGGACTTAGTTCCTCTTTCTGTAAACAAAAAGGTTGTAGGATGTAAATGGATTTTTAAATTGAAAAGAAATGCAAATGGCTCTATAGCAAGGTACAAAGGCAAATTGGTGGTCAAGGGCTTGCAAGAAGCAAGCATTGACTTCCAAGAGACCTTTAGTCCTATAGTCAAACCAATAATCATTAGATTTGTTCTCACCTTGGTTGTCACCTTTAGCTGGAAACTCAAGCTAGTAGACATCAATAATGCTTTTTGAATGAAAATCTAATAGAGGATATTTATATGTTACAACCATCAGGTTTTGAGTAGCACCAGGGCAATCAACAGTTGGTGTGCAAGATGAAAAAGGCACATATGGGTTCAAATAAGCCCTTGGAGCATGGTTCCACAAGCTTAGAGAGTATCTGTTAGGTGCTAATTTTTTTGTGTCTAGGTCAAATGTTTCTCTTTTCATTAAAAAGACAGGTCATACTCTTCTTTATGTCTTAGCGTATGTGGATGACATCATTGGCACTAGGAATAACCAACAATATTTGGACAGCTTTGTTCAATCCTTGGACTCTCAATTTTCCTTCAAAGACTTAGGAAAGTTGAGTTATTTCCTGGGAATTGAGGTGACTTACAGTTCTATTGGCATTTTTCTTAACTAGAGAAAATACATTCTTAATTTTGTCCCCTCACGATGTGGCTATTGCGATATCACCGGCAGTCTTGAAATGGGGGTTGCCAAAGCATATGGATATCGTGATACCTTAGAGTGGATATCATGATATCAATGTAGGTTATCTCCATCCTTGGGGCCTGTTGGAGGTATCGCGATTCCAAGGGTTGGATATCGTAATACCCTCTCCTTTGGTGATGTTCTCGCTCGGTTCCGACCTCCAACGCATCCCTATAACACTCAATAATATGTTACGGCCGCAATGGCATTATTGGCCCAATTTAGATCTCAAAATAAGTAAAAATGATACATTAATACTTATTTAAGTTAAAACCTAAAAACTATGAAAACTATAGAAAAGATACTACTATGCTTGAAAACAAGCTCCTCAAATATACCAAGGAAGCCTAATTTACCATATCAAATTATGGCCAATCAATATTCAAGGTATAAAACAATGTAATTTTGGAAAGGGTTAATGCACTATTTGCTTCCCCCAAAGTTGCATCTAATTATCCATTTAATATCTGAAATTTTTTTTATTAATTTGATAACTAAAGTTTCCAACCCTCTATCAATTTACCCCAGTAAACATTATTAAAAAAGATGATGAGTGTGCCACGTCATCCAGTTTGTATTTTCTTTTGAATAAATTCAAAAAAATAGCAAAAATGCTGAAAAATCTCAAAAAATCAGAAAAATATAAAAATGTTCCAAATATTTTAAAAATATACTTTCTTTTTAAAATTATATAAAATACAAAAGAAACACAAAAAAATCCAAAAAAAAAAAGAGAGAGAGAGAGCAAAAAGTCAGAAAAATCTCAATCTTTATTAAAAAAAAATCAGAAAAATACAGAAAACTTCCAGAAAATTTAAAAAATATATTTTCCTTTTTAAATATATATATATACTTTCATTTTAAAATATAAAATACAAAAAAAGTTAAAAAAAACTTCAGAGAAATCTTTTAAAAAATTAATAAGACGGAAAAATATAAACAAAATCCAAAAATTTAAATTTGTACTTTTTGTTTTTTCAAATATATAAAATACAAAAAAAATGAATGAACATTAAAAAAAAGGAGAAAACTATATTTACATTTATAGTATATATACACATATATAATATGTTATATATACTTAAGTAAAAATGTTTTTTCATTACCATAAACTTTTTTGGTTTTACTTTTTTACTTTTTTGGTTTTTTAAATATTTTTTTCTTTTTATTCTCCAAAAATGCGAATTTTTTTATATCTACATTCAATTTTGTGTACTATAGATATGTTTCTGATTTTTTTTAAAAAAAATTGAGATTTTTCTGAAAATTTCACTTATTATATATTAAAAAAAGGAAAATATATTTTTAAAATATCTAGAAATTTTATATTTTTTTCTGATTTTAAAAAAAAATTGAGATTTCTTGTCTTTTTGCTTTTTGGGGAGGGGGATTTCTTGTGTTTCTTTTTTATTTTATATATATTTTAAAAAATAAATGATATTTTTTAAATTTTCTAGAACATTTTTATATTTGCTTAAATTTTAAAATTTTTAAGATTTTTAAATTTATTTTTGTTATTTTTTCCTATTTTCTTTTTGAATTTATTCAAAAGAAAATACAAGTTCAGCATCGTAATGCACTGAGCTGTTAATGGTTGGAATAAATTGATAAAGGGTTGAAAATTTGAAGTAACAAAGTGATAAAAGAATTTTTGTACTAAAATGATAAGCAAATTCTGCAGTAATAATTTCAAAAACCAAATATGCACATAGTCAAATATGCAATAATAATTTTAAGAACTTTCTTCCCCTCTTTTGCAATAATGTCAAAGGGAAGGCCAACCATGTGAATATACATTCTCCAAACAAACATGTGAATACTGAATATGGACAGAACTATAATATGATTCCAAAATCATATTTTCCAAATCATTTTTATATTCTCATGTAGAAGTTTATTTTTTTAATTAAAAAATTTTCAATTTTCCAATCAAAAATGGGTTTAATCGTAATGTTGGGGCTCTGAAATTTTAACTTTCTATGCTTATAATGATTCATTCTGATTATAATATTTGATTTGATTGTAAACATGATTTTAAAGTATCAATTAAATTATTTATAATGTAAAATCAATGTCATTATTTGCAATCATATCATAATTAATTGAATTCACATACAAATAGTGTTCTATAGCTAAACCCTAGTTTTAATAACTCTTTCACCTCCTCTAAAACTTCAACAAGAATCTCCTAAGTATTTTAGGTGTTGAATAAATTTTAAACCATACTATGCATGCTTTTAAGAAATTTTAAATTTTAAATATTTTAAAAAAACTAATGTCGTTTTCTAAGATTAAGTCTAGAAATACCTTGAAATATATTTTATTGATATTCGAAACTCAAAACTACTTTCAAATTTAAAAAAAAGTAACCTCATAGTATACAGTTATTTGCACTCACTCTTCTCTAAATAATCTCACATATAAGTAGACTTTTACTCTCCCATAAAGCCTTTAAGTATACCCACTATATGTTCCCAAGATTAACTAATAAGCACACTCAAAACTCATACAAAACTAAGCTATTCGACTGCCTTTATCATGAGGTTTGAGTTTTAAACTTTGAATTACATGCAACCAATCCTTTGAATTGAAAATGTGATAAGGCTTTTAGAACTCCCCTTGTTGGTCAATTGATCACTTTAGATTAGAAAAGTCTTTGTATGTCTCACACTCTTTAAAGTCTTTCTAAATTAGTTACCAATTTGTCAATGACTACGTACATACTTTTATGTGGTTCTTTATTTACAAAAAGAGATATATATTGTTTATTGCATTTTTGCTTTTGCATCTCATGTTGCAGCATTAAATGCAACGGAGTTCTGCAACAGTCAATGCTCCACCAATCTTCCAACCAATACATTAGTGAATAAATAAGAACTAGATAAGTATATAGGATATAGTGTAAAACTGTTCACATTCTATATCAAATGTTTACAAACTATTTATAGATTATAGTTAACCCTTTAAAACAAAAAAAAATTGAAAATATTAAAATCTAATAATAGCCATAAATCAATGACTCTTGACCTTTCATTCTCCTAAATGAAAAACTACTAAATTAAACCCATTAAAAAAAACCATAACTCTTGACTTTTCATTTAAGTTTATTCAACAAAAGTCCCCTGTAAACTTAAATGCTTCTGCCATCCTTCATGCAGATTAATTTCTTGTAGTTGTCGAAGAGTACCATCGGTAGCGATTTTGTGAAGATATCCGCGACTTGGTCCCGTTTTGCCACATGCACTAATTTCACACTTCCTTCCTTTACATGATCTCGGATGAAATGAAAACGAATGTCAATGTGTTTGCTTCTCTCATGATTCACTGGGTTCTTTACCAACTCAATCGCTAATTTATTGTCAACTCATATCTCAGTTGCACCAAGTTGTTGCTCCAACTCGCCCAACAAATTTCTGAGCCATATAGCATGACACACACACCAAGATGCTACCACATATTCTGCTTCACATGTCGAGAGTGTCACGATTGGTTGCTTCTTTAGAAGCCAAGCAAACGCTGTGTTACCCATAAAGAACACATATCCCGATTTACTTTTCCGATCGTCTAAGTCTCCGCACCAATCACCTTCCAATGTACTATAGGATTCGCTTCAACGCCTTCCAATGTGAATAAATCGACTCCTCCATGAACCGACTTACAATGCCAACACTTAGCGAAATGTCAGGCCTTGTGCAAGTGATATAGCAAAGGCTTCCGCCCAAACTTCGATATTTGCTCGCGTCGACTCATTCTCCTCCATCGAATTTCGAGAGTTTTACACCTGGTTCCATAGGTTGCAATGTGCCATCTTATACTTCTTCAAAATTTCCTTTGCATATGCCTCTTGTGACACAAAAATACTTGTCTCTTCTTGTCTAACCTCCAAACCAAGAAAATACTTCATTAAACCCAAATTTGTCATCTCGAATTCCTGTGTCATTTTTCTCTTAAAATCTAGTATCATCTCACCATTGTTCCCCATAAAAATGAGGTCATCGACATAAACAACAACAAATAACATATTACCTCCATTCTTCTTCACGTAAAAGGCATGTTCATAAGGACATTGTTTGAACCCGTTCTCCTTGAAGTATGTATCGACACGAGTATTCCATGCTCGTGGTGCTTGCTTTAACCCGTAAAGTGCCTTCTTCAATTTCAGCACATCCTTCTCTTCTCTATTTTTCATGTACCCGGGTGGTTGTTCGATGTAGTCTTCTTCTTCGAGCACATCATTGAAGAATGCCGACTTGACATCCATTTGAAATATCGGCCATTTAAATTGAGCCGTTTGTGCAAAGAGTAATCGGATTATTTCCATTTTTACAACAGGAGCAAATACCTCGTCATAATTGATCCCCTCTTTTTGCTTATATCCCTTTACAACAAGTCACGCCTTGTACCATTCTAACTCACCTTGAGCATTCATCTTTCTTTTGAACACCCACTTCACTCCAATGGGCTGACTTCCTTTCGGCAATTCCGTTAACTCCCATGTGTTGTTGCGGTCAATTACTTTAATCTCCTCATCCATAGCAGTTTGCCACTTTTTATCTCTCACCGCCTCTTCAAAACTTATTTTCTCAGAATCTACCAAAAGACATACAATATGTACCTCATTTGTTGAATCATACAAATCTTGCAAACTTCGCATTTTGGGTTGTTGCGGTTCATCTTCATCATTGGTAGTTTCAGGATTTGTCGGTATGATTGTTGGTGTAGCGATTGATGATCCTCCATCTTTGATGATAACCTCCGTTGAGTTATTCCAATCTCTCTTGCTTGCTTCATTGAATCTTACATCACGACTTACCACAACCTTCTTACTTATCAAGTCGAGTAGCTTGTATCTTTTGTTTTCTCATGATACCCAATAAAAATAAACCTTTTGCTTTTGTCTTCGAGCTTCGTTCTTTGCTGATCCGGCACATGTGCATAGGCCTCACTACCGAATACTTTGAGATGAAAAATTGATGTTTTTTGTCCGCTCTAAGCCTCTTGTGGTGTTTGATCATCCAACTTCGTATGTGGATATCGATTTTGCACATAGATGGCACATTACATAGCTTCCACCCAAAATTCCTTCGACATTTTCTTGTTTTTGAGCATTGATCGAACCATGTCGAGAATAATTTGGTTCTTCCTCTCAGCCACACCATTTTGTTGGGGAGAGTACGGTGTGGTTAGGAATCGTCTTATGCCTCGCTCCTCACAATACTCCATAAAAGTCGTCGAAGTATACTCGCCACCTCTACCAGATCGTACAGATTTGATGTGTCTACCAGATGCTTTTTCCACCATCACTTTGAACTTCTTGAACACCTCGAATGCCTCGAATTGAACTTCTTGAATAATCCCAAGTTTTTTCGTGAGAAATCCTCGATAAAAAAATGAAATACCTTTTACCGCTAAAAGATTCGGGGGTGATTGGTCCACATATGTCAGTATGAATCAATTCGAGAAGTTGCTTAGCCTGATATTCTGCTTTCTTTTGAAACAAAATCTCGTATGCTTGCCAAACACATATTCTTCACAAAATTTTCCCTCATAGTCCATGTGTGGTAGCCCATGCACCATGTTCTTCTTCGCTAACTCATTTAGACCACCATAATGTAGGTGGCCAAAACGGAGATGCCACAGCGACGCATTGTCTTCAACGTCGACTCGTAAACATTTTCCTCGAACGCTTTTCAAATTTAACTTGTACATGTGATTTCTTTCCATTTCAACTAGAGTGACCAAACGCCCTTCCTTATCTCTCAAGATTAACACCCGATCTTTCATAAATATCGAATAACCTTTTTCCATGAGTTGCCCCATACTCAAAATGTTGCTCTTGAGGTTTGATACATAATACACATCTTGGATTAACCCAACTAACCCATCTTGTTATAAATAACAAACGGTACCTTGGCCTTTTACCTCAACCTTTAACGGATCTCCAAATGACACATGTCCTGTTTCAACCTTTTGCATCTCTTTGAATAGGTGCTTGTGTAACAGCCTGATTTTGTGTAACACCCCTTACCCGAGACCGTTTCCGGAGTCGAGCACGAGGCATTACTTAGCTTATCTTACCAATTCGGAGCATAAAAACTAGGTTTAAAAATTTATTTCATTATTCGCAGCAAATCTGTCCAATCGCGCAGCAGTTACTAAATTAATTATAACTTGAGCTACAGAACTCGAAATTTAATTCCGTAAATTTCCCTGAAACTAGATTCATATATCTACTCACCATAAAATTTTTAGAATTTTTGGTTCAGCAAATTAGTACAGTTTATTAGTTAAAGTCTCCCCTGTTTCACCACCTGACTGCCCTGACCTCTAGTCACTAAAAATAAGTTTTCTCACTGTAGGATTTTCATATGAAGTTCTTACTTGTTTCTACAGAAAATAGACTCATTAAGGAATCTAAGCATGTAAATTTCAACTCATAACCATTTTTGTACAATTTGTAATTATTTTCTAAACTCAGAACAGGGGACTCCAAAAACAGTTCTGACCCTATCTTACTAAAATTCACATATCTTAAAATATAAATTTCCTTTTTCTACACCGTTATTTTTCCATGAAAATAGACTCAACAAGATTTAATTCCATATATCATTCACCCTCTAATTCATTTTATACCATCTTGGGTGATTTTTCAAATTCACGTCACTGTGCTGCCTGAATTCTGTTTCTTTGCAAAATTTTATCCTTTCATGATATCCATGCATAATTTATCACCTAATCTTTCATAACAACAAACACCTTCATCCTTAATCATTTTAATAACCATACATCATCAACTACTTACACATCACTCATTGTTCATATTATACCAAAAGTAGCTAAGTTTCTATACATGCCATACACAAAACAAAACGTCTAATTATACCGAGTTATTTCTTTGATAGTGTGATCGGCCTCCGACGTTTCCTTCGATCCCCAAGTGGCTAGATAAGTACTATAAGAAGAAGAAAATAAAGAGATTAAGCACTAGGCTTAGTAAGCTTACAAGCAAATAAATCACAACATTCAACATAATGGATAATTATGCATAATATCATCTAACATCATAAATTTCTTTACTTCTCAATTTCTATCTTCTTCTTTATTCCCTTACCTTCTTTCTTACCTGACCTTTCCGTTTTCATAAATATAATCTACTTTTCCTTTGCTGTTAATTCACTGTAATTTAACTCGTATTCTGACCCGTTGAACCACTCGGAATACTAAGGATACTAGGGTCGTTCCTGTCTATCAATATCCTGCCAATGCCATGTCTTTGACATGGACTTACATGAATTATTCCTGTCTCCAATGCCATATATAATATGGACTTACATGGCTCAATCCTGTCTCCAAAGCCATATTTCTAATATGGACTTACATGGCTCATTTCTGTTCTGTCATGTCAACTCTAATATCCTAACATTCCTAGGGTTCAACCGGGGCTTTCTAACACTTTTCCTCTGTCACTTCACCTTAAATTCGACTTTAAATATTTTCATAACATAAATATATAAATGCTAGAAATTGACAATAATAATGTAAAATAAAAGAATATTGCATTTATTTACTGTAAACTTACCTTGATACAAAATGTGACTAAACTTTACAATTTAGTCCTTTACTTTTTCTTTTCCCCGATCTACTCCCGAATTTCGTTCTTCTTGATCTATAATAGCAAATTTAACTTATTTAATATTCAAATTTATTAAAATAGCCCTCGACTCTAACTTTTTGAAAATTACAATTTTGCCCCAAGGCTCGGAAATTAAACTTCATCTCTTATTCTTATGTTTTATAACATTCTGAACATTTTTTTCCTTCTATGGCAACATCAAATTCTAATTTAATCTCTTATCAATACTAATTTTATTTTTGCATTCTAACTCTATATTCTCTCTTAATTCTTACTATAAACTCAGTTTAATTCTTCAATTTCCCCATAAATCCCTAATTTCGGGATTCTTTCAATTTAATCCCTATCAATTCAAAACTTATATTTTATTTTACAAATCAATCTTTTACTAACTTCTAACTTAAAATTCAATCATTTTAACCTCTAGTTCATCAATTAATTCAACATAACTCATGTCTAACAATCTACTAACTTTCAAAATATCAACATAAATCAAGTAGTATTTATCTCTAGGATTCCAAAAACTCAAAAATTATAAGAAAAAGACTTAATTTGACTTACCAATTGAGCTTGGAACCTTAAAACCTTAAATTTCCCTTTTTCTTTTTCTTTCTTTCTTTCTTTCTTTCCTTCCTTCTCTGCCCGTTTTGCTCTCTGTTTCTTTCTCTGTTTCGTCTCTTCTATTCTGTTTCTTTTCTTTCTTTTTTTTCTATTCTTTCTTTTGTTTTATATATATATATATAATATAATATAATATATTAATGATAATATAATATAAAACATAATCATTACTATAATATAATATTTTTTTAACACATAAAAATCTCAGATTTTTATACTTATGCCGCCTCAACTTTGGAAAAAGGCATAATTGCCTATTTGGTCCTTTTAACTTTTCTTTAATCTATAATTAAACTTTTATCCCTATTGCAATTTAATCCTTTTTCATAATTAACTATCGAAACATTAAAATTTCTTAACGAAACTTTAATATTATCCTATTGACACTCCGTAAATATTTATAAAAATATTTACGGCTCAGTTTATAATATCGAGGTCTCGATACCTCGTTTTCGACCCAATTTACCTAATAATTTCTTTTAAATCACAAAATTCACTAATTCAAAAATATTTCTAACTTCTTCATCGAATTTAGTGATCTCAAATCACTGTTCTGACACTACTGAAAATTGGGCTGTTACAACTCTCCCCCCCTTAAAAAAAATTTCGTCCTCGAAATTTCTCACCTGATACAAGCTATTAAGTCAAATCTTTCTTCACCCCTTTCAATCGAAGTCCATAAAAATTAATCATAACTCATATCACTTCCGAACTCATACCAAAACTCATTTTAGAAATTGATACTATGCCTGAACTTAACTGAGCAGCTCTGATGTTTTCTTGCCATCACTTTTTCACTAGTAGTATGACTACCAAGAAATGTCCAGTAATTGTCTGTCGAAACATAACTGAGAAACCCGAATTATCTTATTTAATACCTTTGAACGAAGATCTTGGAAACCCATCCAGCGATAAGAAAACAGATAATTTAAACCCATTGTGGAGACCCAAGATGTACTGATTCCATCACTGATTATAACTCAATTAACTTTTCAATGAATAACCCACTCTGATTAAAACAACTGAGTCGATTTTATCTATCAGATAATAACATTTCAGAATAATCCAATCTTCTTGTTGTCAAAACAATCCAGATATACCATATATCATAATCCTCTCGGAACACCAATCGAAAATTTCCACAAATAGCATTTAACTCAAACGAATTTTGACATTCCATTATTGACTTGTTGACATAATTTCAGAATTACCTGAGAAGTGAAAACCAAAATACAAGTTTGAGCTCAATCTTCCTCCATCTACACTTTTGCCGATGTCAACCCCTTTCACGAAAACTAGAAAGGAATTATATATAATAAAAATATTTCAATCATTAACATCGAAGCTTTAAACTATACCGAAGCCACAACCATCAGATAGATTAAAAACCATAATGCCATAATAGAACTGACGTTTCAACCATATAGATAGAACAATACTTCAACATCAATAATGCACTCCATGTAGTCTAACTATCTCTGAAATGTATAACTCGGCCAACTTGTCAAGTGAATAATCCATACGGATTGGGATAAAATGAGCCGACTTAGTTAGCTTATCAATCACAACCCATACTGCATCTTTCTTTTTCAGTGTTAACGGCAATCCTGTCACAAAATCCATAGTAACTCTGTCCCATTTCCATTCCGGAACTAGCACAGGTTGCAATAATCCTGAGGGTACCTGATGTTCGGCCTTTACCTATTGACAAATCAAGCATCTAGAAACAAACTCTGAAATATCTCTTTTCATTCCTACCCACCAATACAATTTCTTCAAATCATTATACATTTTTGTACTGCCTGGATGAATAGATAAAGAACTGTTATGTGCTTCCTGTAAAATCTTTCGAATAAGCTCATCATTCTTTGGTACACAAATTCTGTCTCTAAACATCAAACAACCATCAGAACCAATCCAGAAATCTGATTCTATGCCTGACTCACATTGAACTATTTTAGCTTGTAACTCATTATCATCTTTCTGAGCTTCACAAATCTCTTCAAGAAATACCGGTTTAGCTCTAAATTCAGCTAAAATAGAACTATCATCTAACATGGCTAAATTGGTATTCAAAGCTTGCAATGTAAATAAAAGTTTCCTGCTTAAAGCGTCAGCAACTACATTTGCCTTACCTGGGTGATAATCAACCACTAACTCATAATCTTTAAGCAATTCTAACCATCTTCTTTGCCTCAAATTCAAGTCTTTTTGAGTCATGAAGTATTTCAAGCTTTTATGATCGGTAAATATCCGGCACCTTTCACCATACCAAGAATCACATCAAACTCATCAAATGGCAATAGCATGAGATCGGCCGGAAAACAGTAGCCTCTAATCATTAAAGGACAATTTCTACATACTTTATCTACTAATACATGCTTGCCTAATGGATTCGATACTTTAATCACAAATTTTGTAGATTCTATAGGCATACTTATACTAGGCATCAATTTCATACAAACATAAGAATGAGTCGAACCCGGATCAATCAGAGCAATGACATTAATATCATGTAGAGAAAATGTACCCGTAATCACATCGGGGGAGGATGCCTCTTCGCGTGCACGAATAGCATAAGTCCTTGCACGGGCTCTAACATCTGGTCTCACAATTGAATCTCCAGAGGTACCTCTGTTACTTGCTCCTACTCCTAGTTGCCTCGGTGATCTGCCTCTAGTAGGAGCATTTCCGGATCTAGCACTCTGTGTTACCTCTCGGCTAGCCACTTCTGGACATTCTCGTACAAAATGATCTGGAGCACCACATTTATAGCAAACATTTTCGCCTGCCCGACAAGGACCATAATAAAGTCTACCACACCGTGGACACCGTGATCTACCCTGTCTGACATTACCTACACTCGTAGTCGATGTGGTCTGAGCCTTCGGATCCTTAAATTTGCTACCTCTATTCTGACTAGATTGCCCTGCCGAAAAGCTAAATCTGGTAGAAAACTCTTTGGGCCTCTTGGATGTAGCCTGAAATGATCTGCTCATCTGTCTCTTCTTTGTATCTTGTGTCTCTGTCTCAACTTTGCCTTTTCTTTTTAATAGCTCCTCTGCCTTACAGGCTCTCTCAACTAAAATAACGAACTCTTTTATTTCTAGGACACCCACTGACAGTCGGATATCATCATTTAACCCATCCTCAAACCTTTTACACATGATAGCCTCTGTGGACACACATTCTTGAGCATATTTACTGAGCCTGACAAATTCACGCTCATAATCGGTCACCGTCCTATTGCTTTGTTTCAATTCCAGGAATTCCTTTCTTTTCTGGTCAATAAACCTCTGACTGATGTACTTTTTACGAAATTCTTCCTGAAAGAAATCCCAAGTGACCCTCTCTTTCGGTATAAAAATATTTACGACTCAGTTTATAATATCGAGGTCTCGATACCTCGTTTTCGACCCAATTTACCTAATAATTTCTTTTAAATCACAAAATTCACTAATTCAAAAATATTTCTAACTTCTTCATCGAATTTAGTGATCTCAAATCACTGTTCTGACACTACTGAAAATTGGGCTGTTACATTTTGACCCTAATCGGAACAGTAGTTTTGGGACCAAAAATTCGAGTCTGAAAAATATTTTAATATTATTTTCTGCGTTAAATATGTGTGAAAGTTTCGTGAAATATTTTTATTGTTTGTGTGCTTAATTTGAGAAAATGGCTTAATCGCGTAAAGTAAAAATTTGAGGATTAAATATGAAAGTGCTTAATTGTTGTTGTCTTTATAAAATAGAGGTTTTATGTGGCAATTAGGCCATTTTAATGTTAGTGGGTGGCAATGGTCAAAAGTAGCCTTATATTATATGTTATAAATATTTATTACTAAAAGGTTAATTTTGTAACTTAGTTAATAAATTAAGTTATAATAAAATAAAACATAAAAGATGGCTATTTTCATCTTTGTTAGCCGAATGGAGAAAAGAAAGAAGCCATCCATGTTTTCTTTAGGTTTCGGCATTATCTAGCTTGATTCAAGGTATGTTTTACTTTAGTTTTTGATAATTTTTATGTTTTTGAGATCGTTGCTTCGAGTTCTTCAAAACCCATGTGTTAATTTTGTGAATTGATAGTGATTTTCAAATGTGCCATTGATGAGTTTTTGAGATTTTTGTTGTTTGATGATGAAATATTAAATATATGTGTTAAATTATCATGTTTTGTCTTTGGATTTTTGATGAATTTGAGTAAATTGGACTAAATTGTGAAAATAAATTTTTGAGGGACTAAAATGTGAAATAAATGAAATGTATGGACTTAGATGAGCTAGAGTGATATTCGGCCAAGCATGGGTATTATGAAATTTTGTTTATTTTGTGTTTTATGCAATAGGGACTAAATTGTAAAAAGTGTAAAATGTCAGGGGCAAAATGGTAAATTTCTCATTTATGTTTTTTTTATTAAATTTAATGGAATTGTGTTTAAATAATTTTAATTTGAATATGTTTAGATCATGAACCAAAGAAAATAGATTTGGATCGGGGAAAAACAAAAATAATCGAATAGTCGTCTATTCCGTTCGTCGATATCCGAGGTAAGTTTATAAGCAAATAGACGTTGTCAATTTTAATTACATGTGAATTATATGTGCTGAAATGAATATGTGAATAAATATATGTATTAGCTGAATGTGTACAAGCTTGGCAGCTATGTTTTTGAATTCGTTTCGATTGAGTTACGACGTCCGAAAGTCCCATATGTGCCTTAGGAATAGTTAGGATACATATGTCATGACATAGGATTTTGATACGTGTTTTCGTGTAAGACCACGTCTGGGATGTTGGCATCGACTTGTGTTTACGTGTAAGACCATGTCTGGGACATTGGTATTGTATTTGATTTATGTAAGACCCTGCCTGGGACAGTGGCATCGATATGTGATTACATGTAAGACCACGTCTGGGGCGTTGGCATTGTACGAGTCTTCCGACTATCCGAGTATCCTTTTTAATTTCGAATGGTTCAACGGGCAAAGATAAGTTGTGTACGAATGTATAAATTAGGCTAAGTGACCAGGTATGTGATAGTTGATTACCTATTTGAAAATAAGGTAAGTTGTATACTTGAATTGATGATATGAAGTTATGTGAAATATAAATTATGTGATTGCATATTTGAATATATATGTATTCGACCTTTGATGTACATGTGCATTGAGGAAAGTGATGATTGGTTATATTAATGTTCAATTGATTATTCGGTAAAAAGGGAAGTTATTACAAATTATATAAGTTTTGATATATAAGTTCATAAATTGAATTATATGTGAAATTATAATGGTTTATTACTAATTTTCTAGCTTAATTTACGCAAATGATTAAATGTTTATTTGCTTATGACTTACTAAGCTTTAATAGCTTACTGTGTGTAATCGCTTTCAATTTTATAGATTTGGAAGTTGGTTAAGAGCACGGGGATCGTCAGAGAAGTCTATCACACTATCGACTATTTTCGGTATTTTACTAAGTTTGAATTTAAACTTATGGCATGTATAGTCTAGTTAATATGTTTGATTTTTGGGTTGTAAATATAAGCCATGCGAAAATGGCTTATTTATTTTGTTAAGGATGGTTTTTATGCTTTTGATCAAGTGATAGATATGTTGATTTTGGTATTTCAGCTATGGCATATTTATTTATGTGAATTATGTTTGATATGTTTTGTTAAGAAGGTGGTAAATAATTTGCCATAGGTGAGCTTAGTTAAAGCATATAAGTGAAGTGAGTTTGGTATATATATGTTATGGTGTTTTAGTCATGTGCTTCGGTAATGAGGTAAATGATATTCAAGCTTAATTAATCTTGGTTATGTGTTATATATATATATGATATGTGTGATATGTTTGGTTTTGTCTTGGTGTTTCGGCTATGGTTTATTTATAAGTAAATATATGTGAATCTTGTTTGATATGCTTTGTTAAGGTATTGTTATGTAATTTAGTAATTAAGTGAACTCGGTTATGGCATATAGGTGAAATGCTAAGTAAATCATAGATGAAATGACAGTTAAATTTGGTTTGTAAGAGTATATTTGCATTAATAAATTGATTTGAAAGAAACTAGTAATGTGCATATGTATGTACGGTTATAAGGTATGGAAGAATATGTGTATATTTGGTCAGGATCTATACCTGTTTTGGAAGTGTGTTTTATGCTATAAATTGGTGTATGGATATAGGTTTGGAAAATGAGAATTGATATGTAAGATTTTATTATTTGAATCGATATGGTTTGATTAGGAAATGGCATATTTTGACTTATGATTTAATGGCTAAATCTTGTACAATTTATGAGGTTATTTATGGATGTCAATTTGTTATGAAATAAATTAGGAATGTGGAGTATTTAATAAAGGTACGATTTACTTATGCAAGTGGACTTAATATTCGATTTTATATTTGTAAAATTATATGAATTGTATGGATTTTTGGATATGGCTAAAATGGTGTATTCATATGCACAAACTTGTAATAGATAAATATGCATGTTTTTGGTATTTTAAATGATATATATATAAATGATTTTAAAGTAGGCTTAAAATTTATGAATAAGATACATACAAATTCGAGTAATGATAGTTAAGTGAGTAATGCAAGTTTGAATTTAGCTTTTATAAATTTATTGGATTAGTCGATTAAAGGATAAGTTGATTTGTATTGAGGGTGTATAGTTTATGATTGAATGATTTCATTGAAATGGTCATATGTGTATAATATAATGACATCAAAGGTATGTACGGCCATAATATAATGTTACTAATGTTGTATATGTGATTGGACATTAAGTTGTATACATATTGATTTCATTATGTACATATACAGAAGTTATGAAATGTAATGTTTGATATTTAGATAGTGAAATTATGTACTGACATATTTTCTGTATATGAAAAGTGAAGATATATGCTTGAATGTGATTTAATTATGAAAATATCACTAATACGATGGATTTAGGGAAATCGAATATTGAAAGTATTATATAACTTAATATGACTCTGATGTATACAAGTTTGGTTCGAATTTGTTAATTATAGAATATGTTCGATTGAGCTTTGATGTATGTTTAAATTGAATTAGTTTGAATTTTGAAATGTGTTTATTTGTGATACATGTTTAGTAAGGTATGATTCATTTGAATTGTAATTATCATTTATATATTTGAATTTAAAATAAGTGAATTGAAGATATTCAAGTTTGATAATGTTATAAATGTATCGTTATTCTTTGGTGTATGAAAGGTGATAAATGACTGTGCTGAACTGTGTCTTGTTCGGTAATGCCTCGTAACCCTAATCTGGTGACGGATAAGGGTTAGGGGTCTTAAGCTTGTGCCTGCACATATGGTTGCTTGCACCCATGTCAAAGTACCATACCATGTTGTTGTTGTTGTTGACTTCGTTGTGTGCCATCAAGAGAAAACCTTCTTTTGTCTCCTCATTTTTCGTGGTTAGGTTGGTTGTCTCTTCCACCTTTTTTGAGACGCGACATTCTTTCGCGAAGTGTCCCGCCTTACCACAATTGTAACACTTAACTGAGTTACAATCTTTCGCATAGCGACCATATTTGCCACACTTGTAGCACTTGACATTGGAATAATTCGACCATCTGCCTCTTCCATGACCACGTCTTCTTCCACTCCAATTTTGTTGGTTTGAATGCTCCTTCTCCTCATAATTCCCTTCTTGACCGCGGCCTTTTCCACCACGACCATTTCCTCGATCTCCACAACCACAGCCTCTATCTCGAAAACTTTGAGAATAGAGAACCTTTTCGTCTTTGAGTGATGCATTGGTTTAAAGTGCTTGCTTGAATGTCTCATCTTTCTTCTTCTTCTTCTTACGTTGTTCATGTGCCTCGAGAGAACCGGCGAGTTCATTGAGTGTGAGCATTGCTAGATCCTTTGACTCTTCTATGGCACATACAACATTCTCGAAACTGTCAGTTAATGATCTCAAAATCTTCTCCACAACTCGTGCATCGGTTAACGCTTTTTCGTTTCAGTTGAGTTGGTTCACCACGGTTTGAACACGCGTGATGTAGTCGGAGACACCTTCTGATTCCTTCATCTTCATGCCTTCCAACTCACCGCAAAGAGTTTGAAGGTGGACTTGTTTAACTCGATCGGCTCCTTTGTACACTTTTTCTAAAATGTCCCACGCTTCTTTTGAAGTTGTTGCACTTACAATCTTCTCAAAGCCTGACTCGTCAACAGCTAGGAATAGCATGTACAATGCCGCCTTATCTTTCGATCGCATTTCTTTCGACGCCTTGTTTTGAGTCGTCGTATATCCCACAGTAGTTGTCGGTTCTACGAAACCTTCTTGGACCACCTCCCAACCATTTTGAGACCCGAGAAGAGCTTTCATTTGGATGCTCCAATTCTCATAGTTCACCTTTGTTAGTCGAGGCAGTGGCACATTACTGGTCACACTCTCCATAGCTCAGATACCAAATTGTAAAATTGTTCACATTCTATATCAAATGTTTACAAACTATTTATAGATTATAGTTAACCCTTTAAAATAAAAAAAACTAAAAATATTAAAATCTAATAATAGCATAAATCAATGACTCTTGACCTTTCATTCTCCTAAATAAAAAAACTACTAATTTAAACCCATTAAAAAAACATAACTCTTGACCTTTCATTTAACATAACTCTTGACTTTTCATTTAAGTTTATTCAACATATAACATGCTTCCCTTAACAATAATCACCATATAATCAAGAAAACTCAGCTTTTTCAATCACCAAGTAAAAGAGTAAAAGCATGCATCTTCAAGGCATAAAGCAACATAATTTCAAAAACTAAATATGCAAAAGACATCAAATAATCATAATCAAAAGCATAATTGTGCAGGAAGTCATCAAGCATCCTACTTATTACAAAACACAAGTTCAACAATTTTCAAACGTTCATCAAAATAACTCCTTGTTGATGTCTACAAAGGCTTCTTCCCCTCTTTGGAAATGATGCAAAATGACTCCGAGTGTTATTTGGTAGATCGTATAGAAGGCCAACCATCATGAGCTTCTTCTACAGCAACCTTTGAATGTCTTGATTGATGAAATTAATTTCAGCCTTGAGGAGATCAATTACCTTGTCCTTGAATTGCTACCCATGGTTGGCTAGATGGTGTTGTATCTATTGTTGCAACATTAGATGTGTCAAGAACTTTTGAATTCTTAATAAGAAAAATATTATTAACAAACCTCACATAGAGCATCTTCTTGCTAATTATGAGTAGCTTACGTTTACCTTTAAAAGTCTCATTCTTCTTCTTCACTTTCTTTTGCATTTTGAGAATTTGAGAGATAAGAGAATCAAATGGTGGAAATTCATGATCAGTCTTTGGCTCAGCAATCTTCACTATAATTTTGAATATATATTCTTCGAGATTGAATGGCACAATTGTTCCTAATTAAAACAACAATCGGGCAAGTTTATTATGCATAATAGAATTGTGAGTGGTTGGCAAACAAATTCAGAAAGCTACCTTGTAAAAGATAGCATAGCTACAACTTAAATCTCTAGAAAAGAAATAATTAGCTCAAGCCACTTTTTGATCAATCCTTTAGTTAATTCAACAACAATGTTATCCATGTTCTTATCATTGTAACAGCCCAATTTTCAGTAGTGTTAGAACAGTGATTTGAGATTATTAAATTCGATGAAAAAGTTAGAAAAATTTATTAATTAATAATTATAAGTTAAGCGTGGTTTTAGAAATATTTTTCAATTAGTAAATTTTGTGATTTAAAAGAAATTATTAGGTAAATTGGGTCGAAAACAAGGTACCAAGACCTCGATATTATAAACTGAGCCGTAAATATTTTTATAAATATTTATGGAGTGTCACTAGGGTAGTATTAAATTTTTGTTAAGAAATTTTAACGTTTCGATGGTTAATTGATTAAAAAAGATTAAATTGCAATAGAGATAAAATTTTAATTAAAGATTAATGAAAAGTTAAAAGGACCAAATAGGAATTAGGCATTTTTCTAAACTTGAGGCGGCATAACAAAAGAAATATCTAAGATATTTTTTTTAATTTAAAATATATATTATATATTCTGTTATTTAATTAATAAGTATGTTGTTATATTATATTATTATTATTATTATTATATATAAAGTAAACGAAATAAAAGAATAGAAAAGAAGGAAAGAAACAGAATTGAAAAACGAAACAGGGGAGAAAGAAAGAAAGAAAAAGGGAAATTTGGGGTTTCAAAATTCAAGTTAATTTGGTAAGTCAATTTAATCATTTTTCTTGTAATTTTTGGGCTTTTGGAATCCTAGAACAAAATACTACTTGATTTAAGTTGAAATTTTGAAAGTTTGTAAATTTTTAGATGTTGTTCATGTTGGATTAATTGATGAATTAGGGGTTAAATTGATTGAATTTCAAGTTAGAAGTTAGTAAAAGGTTAATTTGTAAAATAAAACATAAGTTTTGAATTAATAGGGACTAAATTGAGAGAATTTCAAAATTAGAGATTTATGGTGAAATTAGAGAATTAAATTAGTTTAAAGTGGGAATGGAATGAAAATATGAAATTAGTTTTGAGAATAAAAGTTAGTCTCGGTTCAGGGACTAAATTGGAAATTTAGGCAAATATTGAGTAAAAATTGAAATATTTAATGTGAGATTGAATGCTGTTGTATTGATGATTTTTAATTGTGTTAATTCCGTAGCTAGTGTCGTATCGAAATTCTCGACTAAAAGTGGGGAAAATATAGTCGACATCGAATAGCTCGGAATTCCTCGTTTGTATTTCTATAATCTGAATCTAGTTATTAATTGTTGTATTTTTAATTAAATGTTATGGTAAGTGATTGAGGTGAGAAATATTGTGTTTTACAATTGAAATGGATTGTTTTGGTATGTGATGAAATTATATTGGTTGAATTAAATTGGAATATATATTATGAATATATATGTGTAAATGTGAAATTGTGCAAATATGATAATTGAAATTTTTTTTATGTATAAAATTCAGCCTTAATGCCCAAGTAGATGGAATTTAGAACTACTGGGATATTAGTGGCATGCCATTAAGGAACTTTAGCGCGCTCTCTGATTATTAGCACGTTGGTGCTTTTTGATTATTAGCACGTTGGTGCTCTCTGATATTTAGCACGTCAGTGCTCTCTGTTTAGCACATCTGTGCTCTCTATATAGCACTTTAGTGCTCTCTGTTCATTAGTGCATAATAATGCACCTCTGTATTTGTTCCGTATATCCGGTGTGTTCTATAAAATCTACTTTGGGCTAAAAATAAGAATATGAGATAGTGAATTGAAAATATAATGTGAAAAACTATAGTGAATTGAAAACAGAATTTGAAATATGTTATAAATATATATAGTAAGTGATGATAATTGAGTATTGTATGATTTTAAATGTTCAATTGTGCTTAACATTTTATTATACATATTTTATTGTTTTATTTTTAAATATTCGGATTATAGAAATACCACTGAGTTTATACTCAGCGTACAGTTTGTTTCCATGCGCAGGTTAAGTTCACAAGTTTGATCGCTAATTCAGCATCCAACAACAATCCCGAACTCAAATATGGTGATGTTTATTTCTTTGTGTCGGCATGTACCTAGAGTGTCTTAATAATAGTTATTTTGTGGTTTGATTGTAAATGAAATTATAAGATTAATTTTGGAAAGTTTATAATTTGGATTAAAATGATGCTTTGATGTCTTGTTTCAGTGATATAAAATATTTGAGATTTATGTCTGTTTGATCCGTAAATTTGGTAATGCTCCGTAACCCGGTTCCGGCGAGGGATTCGGGTTGGGGGTGTTACAATTTATTGGCATCAGAGCTTTTTAGGTTAGCCGATTCTCAGACTAAATCGAGTTCAGAATTGAGTTTAGAGGTACATGCCATAATTAAGCCGAATTGAGTCGGGATTGGATGCTGATATATTTGTTTGTTTCTGTTTTATAATTGAAAATGTCGAATGATTATGATGATTATGTTGATGATAAACGTTATGTTATACGTGTGTATATATGAGAGTCAAATTCTGAGGCTTTACGACCTTCACCCCCTCACCTGTACAATGGAATTTACAAGATTTATATTCATTAAGTTTACAAGTGTGATATTGAAGAGTTTAATAATTGAATGAATAATAGTGCGATCAGAGCTGAGGATGGGATAGCAAGTAAAGAGAGTTCTAGAAAAGATATCAGATATTTTCCAAAGATTATTTGGGATACGCAATGTCATTATTAAGGAAGAAGTTATTCACGAGTAATCGAATTATTCGAGTATGGAATTTAAAGAACGGGTTAATCAGAATTTATTTTGAATTATTTTTTATTGATTGGGATAATGTGAGATCATTGATGACTTTAGTAGTCAGTGGGATAGTATTGAAATTGCAAAGATATTTGAATGCAGTTGTTATAGTCGAGTATCTTTGTAACAGCCCGATTTCGACTCTAATCGGACATAGTGGTTTCGGGACCACAAGTCCGAGTCAAAAAAATATTTTAATATTATTCTGTGTGTTTATTATGTGTGGATTTAATTGTGTGAAATTTTCATGTTTTAATTTTGTCATTTGAGTGATTGATTAAAGAAAAATGACTTAATCGCGTAAAATGATAAATTGGCTAGTTATTGTGAAAAGTGTTAATTTGCTAATGTCTTGTTAATATGGAGTTCTTAATAGGTAAAAATCCCATTATTATGTGAGTGGGTGATAATGGTCAAAAATGACCTTATATTATAAGGTTTATATATTTTGTAATAAAGGTTAATATAGTAAACTAATAATTAAATTAACATATGATATAATAAATCAAATTGAAGCCATTATTTTCATTCTTCATTGCCGAAACTTAGAAAAGAAAATAGGGTTTAAAAGCTTTGAGATATTCAGTCATTATCAAGTTTAATTCAAGGTATGTTTTACTTTGGTTTTTAATAATTTTTACGTTTTTGATATCGTTGTTTCGAATACTATCCGACCCATGTTTAAATTTTTAATTTTGATGAATATTTTGAGTTGTGCCACTGATGAACATTTGTGTTATGTGATGTTTGATGATGAATAATGAAAGATATATTTTAGATTAATATGTTTTGTATTGGAAATTTTGGTGAAATTGAGTAATTAGAGTTAAATTGTGAAATTAAATTTGTGAGGGACTAAAATGTGAAATAAATGAAATGTGAGGACTTGTATGAACAATAGGTACATTCGACCCTTGTATGTTGTGAACAAATTTTGTGTATTTTGTGTTTTATCCAATAGGGACTAAATTGTAAAAAGTGTAAATGTTAGGGGCAAAATGGTAATTTACCCATTTATGTTTTTTTTGGATTAAATTGAATGTAATTATATTTAAACTAGCTTATTTTAAATATAATTAGATCGAGAACCGAAGAAATCAGAGTTGGATCGGGAAAAAACTAAAGTTGTCGATTAATCGTCTAGTTTCAACTTTTCACCGTCCGAGGTAAGTCTATTAGCAACTAAAAGTTATTAAGTTAATATTTATACATGCATACTAATTGTATTTTATGTTGAGCTATAATTTAAAGTATATTAGTTGAATAAATTTTGAAGTGTGGATAATATATATAACATGTTTGAATATACAAGTATGATCTTGTATAAATTCATGGTTTGAATTGAAGATATGAAATGTAATCAAGAATAGGTGATGTTCGAATAAGCATGAATATATATATGTAAAGTTCTTTTCTTGAAATTAGGTAAGAAATTTATATATATATACATACGATAGATCAAATATATATATGTGAATACATGAACAAGTCTTGAATTTAGTCAAAGATATGTATATATATATGTATGTATAATACTCGAATATATATATGTATATATATAAGTTTTTGAGTTTAGTTAAAGTAAAAATGTTGTATATGTATAAATTACTGGTATAAATCAAAGGTATGTATAACATTTATATATCAGGTTTGATTATGCAAGATTATGTGTATATGTTCTTGTAATGAATTTAAGTATGAAATTTATATATGTATGTGAAAGTTTCGATTATGTATGTATATTCATGTAAAAGTTCTTGAATGGAAGTGAATATATGAAATTATTAATTTGGATCATTATAAAGTGATTGAATGTAATACAGACTTTACGTCTAGCAGGCTTGATGCCGGTGAAATAATACAGACTTTACATCTAGCAGGCTTAATGCCAGTGATACATTTCGGACTATAGGTCTAGCAGGCTAAAGGCCGGTGTACCGAATCAGGTTTTAAAACCTAGCACGCTAAGTGCCGGTGAATCTGTTTAAATTATGTGAGAATATGCAATTGATATATCTATGATTTTGATTATATGAAATCGATGAATGCATAAACATTCAGTTTCTACATGCTTGGTGAGTATACAACTACATTCGTGTTTTGCATTGGTTAAATATAATTGTATGTATTCGGTATATACAATTAATAAAGGCATATGTACATTAGGTATATGCGATTGTTGAATTTATAAATGGATATGGTGATATGCGGTTGTTAAATATATATATGTTGAGCCTTTGTGTTTGATAATTATTTATGTATGCATTTGAGATATATATATGTACTCATTTATATGTATATGAAGAATATGTATATATATTCGAATGTATGTATTAGCTATATATTCAGGTATAAATTCATAATGAGTATATATATATACAAATGAATATAAAATGTGATTGGTATATATGTGTATGATCAATTATATACACATGATAAGTACATATGTGCATTCGGATGTATGCAGGTAATAAAGATGTATACACATTCGGTTATAAAATTTGTTAAACATATGTATATATATGCAATCGGCTATTTATGTTAAAGTGTATATACACTCGGTTTTAATTGTTGATAATTATGTATGCATTTATCTATAAGTATTTGTTAATATATACAGTGTTTGTGAATTCATTAAGTGTACCAGGAAATATTATAATTTTTATAAATATATTTTTTGTATGCTATAGACTTACTAAGCTATAAAAGCTTACTTTGTTTACTTATGTCTTTCTATTTTATAGACTTAAAGATCAAGCTTCAAGCTCGGGGATTGTCAGCAAGTTCATCACCTATTATCTCGGTATTTAAAATATTTAAATTCTAACTATGGCATGTATAGACTAGATAAATGTTTTGAAGATCGTACTTTGTTGTATTGTATATGATTATAATAGTCATACTAAAATGGTTTATTTCCTTATGGATTTGCTAGTTCGTAATGTCTTTATTAGTTAGATTTTAATGTCTTTGTTTATTAAAAATGGTTAGAAGAGAAGTTTAATATTTTGCATTTTGTTTTATATTAGACTAAGTTTATTATATTTAAAAAATATATATAATATATATGTATTGATTTTGAGATGGTTGTGTTTTGTTTGGTAATGCCTCGTAACCTTAATTCGGCGACGGATACGGGTTAGGGGTGTTACAATCTTATAGTGATATCTTCTGGGTATTCTATATGTTCATTTATTCTCAGAGGTATATGTAATCATTCATATTCATATGTGATTTTTATCATATAGCAAGGTTGGCTAATCATAATGTTAGACGAAATTATTATCAGTCTGGTTGATCTATGATCGGGATTCCTCTATCTTTCTTTGGTTTTCTAATCTATTATGTTCGATAGAAGATTTGTTGATAAGACTCATATGAAGTTATTTTCTAATTCTACTGGTTGAAGCTCCGAATTACATATATGGAATTTATATTGTCTTTATCACAACTATTTCTAGTGCATACGAGCGATATTCTTCTTTTGGATTTTCTCTGGGATATCATCGATCTCTTTATCATTCAATGTGGTTTTTATTCTCGAAAATTTAGTATATCTTCACATCTTGGATTTCATTATCTCGGTTTTCTTATTATTCCTATGGTCTAATCTCATTTATTAACCATGGTTCGTCTGTAAAAGATATTCACTGGCCGGAGGTAATTATATTTATTACTATTATAAATTCTAGATCGATCATGGGAGCTCAGTGATATGGATCTCAGATTATAGAAGTTGTATTACTGCACTAGTTGTTATTGGGACTACTTTCGGTTTTCTTCATCTATTTTGGAGTGCACTAGTGATGTTGAGATATTGTTTTATCTATAAGGTTGAAACGGCAGTTTTATTATAGCACTATAGTTTTTAATCTATTTGATGGTTTTGGCTTCGGTATAGTTCAAAGCTTCGATAATTATAATTGAAATGGCCTTACAACATATAATCTCTTTCTAGTTCTTGTGACAAGGGTTGACATCGGAAAAGAGTAGATGTTGGAAGGTTGAGCTCAAACTTGTATTTTGGTTTTCACTTCTCAGGTAATCCTGAATTATATCAACAAGTCAATAATGGGATGTCATAATTCGTTTGAGTTAATGCAGTTTGTGGTAATTTTCGGTTGATATTCCAGGAGGATTAT
The DNA here is from genome assembly GCF_007990345.1 of Gossypium hirsutum. Taxonomy (NCBI): domain Eukaryota; kingdom Viridiplantae; phylum Streptophyta; class Magnoliopsida; order Malvales; family Malvaceae; genus Gossypium; species Gossypium hirsutum. The sequence continues at coordinate 5,375,008 of NC_053438.1, read as the reverse complement.
GGTCTATGGTATAACTGGAATGTTTTGACAATAAGAAGAATGGATTATTCTGAAATGTTATTATCTAATAGATAAAATCGACTCAGTTGTTCTAATCAGAGTGGATTATTCATTGAAAAGTTAAATGAGTTATAATCAGTGATGGAATCAGTACATTCTGGGTCTCCACAATGGGTTTAAATTATTTGCTTTCTTCTGGCTGGATGGGTTTCCAGGATCTTCGTTCGAAGGTATTAGATAAGATGGTTCAGGTCCAGGTTCATAGATTGCAGGAGATGGCTCTGCTACGATAAAGGATGAAGGATAATCCGTAGGCAACTGGTTGTTATGCATTTGAGTCTATTCTCAAGATCGAGAATAAATTTTGTGCATTCATGGGTAAATAGACGGACAGTCAGAATGAGAAATTCAGATTCTAGAAGACTTGATACAGAAATATATCTATCAGGTCAATTCTAATCGGGAAATGTTATTATAGGTTAAAGTCGTGTCGATTGTTGAAGTTATTGTAGTTGTGTAAAATGATATTGCTTGACGCTTTTATGGAAAAAGGGAAACAAAGATCAGTTGAAAGTTACAGATGCAACCATGTCAAAAACATCAGCCAGAGTTTGATAATCCGGGTTTCTCAGTTATGTTTTGATAGACGATTACTGGAAATTTCTCGGTAGTTATACTACTAGTGAAAAAGTGATGGCAGGAGAACATCAGAGCTACTCAGTTAAGTTCAGGCATAGTATCAAGTTCTAAAATGAGTTTTGATATGAGTTTGGAAATAATATGAGTTATGATTAATTTTTATGGACATCAATTAAAAAAAAAGTGGAAGAAAGATTTGACTTAATGACTTGTATCAGGTGAGAAATTTCGAGGACAAAATTTTTTTAAGGGGGGAAGAGTTGTAATAGCCCAATGTTCAGTAGTGTTAGAACAGTGATTTGAGATTACTAAATTCGACGAAAAAGTTAGAAAAAATTATTAATTAATAATTATAAGTTAAGCGTGATTTTAGAAATATTTTTCAATTAGTGAATTTTGTGATTTAAAAGAAATTATTAGGTAAATTGGGTCGAAAACAAGGTATTGAGACATCGATATTATAAACTGAGCCGTAAATATTTTTATAGATATTTATGGAGTGTCATTAGGGTAGTATTAAAGTTTCGTTAAGAAATTTTAATGTTTCGATGGTTAATTGATTAAAAAGGATTAAATTGCAATAGAGATAAAAGTTTAATTAAAGATTAAAGAAAAGTTAAAAGGACCAAATAGGCAATTAGGCCATTTTCTAAAATTGAGGCGGCATAACAAAAGAAATATCTAAGATATTTTTTTAATTTAAAATATATATTATATATTATGTTATTTAATTAATAAGTATGTTGTTATATTATATTATTATAATTTTATATATATATAAAGTAAACGAAATAAAAGAATAGAAAAGAAGGAAAGAAACAGATTTGAAAAACGAAACAGGGGAGAAAGAAAGAAAGAAAAAGAAAAAGGGAAATTTGGGGTTTCAAAGTTCAAGTTAATTTGGTAAGTCAATTTAATCCATTTTCTTGTAATTTTTGAGTTTTTGGAATCCTAGAACAAAATACTACTTGATTTAAGTTGAAAGTTTGAAAGTTTGTAAATTTTTAGATGTTGTTCATGTTGGATTAATTGATGAATTAGGGGTTAAATTGGTTGAATTTCAAGTTAGAAGTTAGTAAAAGGTTAATTTGTAAAATAAAACATAAGTTTTGAATTAATAGGGACTAAATTGAGAGAATTGCAAAAGTAGAGATTTATGGTGAAATTAGAGAATTAAATTAGTTTAAAGTGGGAATGGAATGAAAATATGAAATTAGTTTTGAGAATAAAAGTTAGTCTCGGTTCAGGGACTAAATTGGAAGTTTAGGAAAATATTGAGTAAAAATTGAAATATTTAATGTGAGATTGAATGGTGTTGTATTGATGATTTTTAATTGTTTTAATTTCGTAGCTAGCGTCGTATCAGAATTCTCGACTAAAAGGGGGGGAAAATATAGTCGACATCGAATAGCTTGGAATTCCTAGTTTGTATTTCTATAATCCGAATCTAGTTATTAATTGTTGTATTTTTAATTAAATGTTATGGTAAGTGATTGAGGTGAGAATTATTGTGTTTTACAATTGAAATGGATTGTTTTGGTATGTGATGAAATTATATTGGTTGAATTAAATTGGAATATATATTATGAATATATATGTGTAAATGTGAAATTGTGCAAATATGATAATTGAAATTTTTTTATGTATAAAATTTAGCCTTAATGCCCAAGTAGATGGAATTTAGAACTACTGGGATATTAGTGGCATGCCATTAAGGAACTTTAGCGCGCTCTCTGATTATTAGCACGTTGGTGCTCTCTGATATTTAGCACGTCAGTGCTCTCTGTTTAGCACATCTGTGCTCTCTGTATAGCACTTTAGTGCTCTCTGGTCATTAGTGCATAATAATGCACCTTTGTATTTGTTCCGTATATCTGGTGTGTTCTATAAAATCTACTTTTGGCTAAAACTAAGAATATGAGATAGTGAATTGAAAATAGAATGTGAAAAACGATAGTGAATTGAAAACAGAATATGAAATATGTTATAAATACATGGAATACACGAGTTATATACTCATGAATTGAATGTGGAAAGCTATTATATATAGCAAGTGATGATAATTGAGTATCGTATGATTTTAAATGTTCAATTGTGCTTAACATTTTATTATACATATTTATTGTTTTATTTTTAAATATTTGGATTATAGAAATACCACTGAGTTTATACTCAGCGTACGGTTTGTTTCCGTGCGCAGGTTAAGTTCACAAGTTTTATCGCTAATTCGGCATCCAACAACAATCCCGAACTCAAATATGGTGATGTTTATTTCTTTGTGTCGGCATGTACCTAGAGTGTCTAAATAATAGTTATTTTGTGGTTTGATTGTAAATGAAATTATAAGATTAATTTTGGAAAGTTTATAATTTGGATTAAAATGATGCTTTCATGTCATGTTTCAGTGATATAAAATATTTGAGATTTATGTCTGTTTTATCTGTAAATTTGGTAATGCTCCGTAACCCGGTTCCGGCGAGGGATTCGGGTTGGGGGTGTTACAATCATACTAATCATCTACTCCATAAGAATCAAGGAAACCACTAATAATATTAGGATTAAAGTTGAACCAAATGCGAGTCTCAAGGCCAAATTTCAAGTCCATGGACGTGATGTGCTTACGCTACCTTAAGGCTCAATAACGAGGTCAAAGGCAAAGAAAACCAAAGCAAGATTGAACAGGACTATCCAAGACTTCGTTATAGAGGCCTTAAAAGCACATACGAGGAAAAAAGAAAACCAATATTCACTTTCTTGTTTTCAAGAAATTTAAGAAATTAAATATTGGTCCAATTTTACTATTTTTGATGATTTCAAGAATCAAGAAAATCAAGATTTCAAATCTTGAAATTCATGATTTCAAGAATGAAGAAAATCAAGATTTCAAGAATGAAGAAAATCAAGATTTCAAATCTTGAAATTCTTGGTCCAAGAAACCAATTCTTGAAGCTGGTGTGCAATGGATCACATTTACAAGCTTGAATGAGCCAATTTTGGGGGAAAAAGGATCACAAGTCCAAGTTCTTCATAACCAGCTCATTAGGATGTCCAAAATCCCAATATGAAGTTTGGAGAAGAACTTAGTTGAATATTTGGCCAAAAATCTTGCGACATGGTTTTTCCCAAAATACCCCTTTAATGCATGCATGCAAGCTCATTCAAATTTCCTCAATCCGAGTTTAGAAAATCAGTACTCTGATACCACTAAATGTAACCTTCCCGACCCGACCTAGATGTTAGGCCCAAATTCGGAAGATTACATTAGCCACCGAAATAGCCGAGTAAGCTATTGGAGTTTTTAAAGCAGTCATATTAAAATATTTGATTACTTTAGTAGAAAACTTAGATAATTACTGATTTGTTTATTATTCAAAATTCTTAATTATAATTTAGCAGTCGTAAAGTAATAATAGTTTGTATTTTTAATAAGAACCGAAGTTCATGCATAATTAGTTAATATTCATTTTCTGATATCCTAAAATCAAATTAAATGACATGCAGGCTGTAAAATAAAAACCTAAATCCTAAGTCTCATGCCACAGTTCAAAATAAAATATTAGAGTCCTCGAATAATAAAATAAATCAAATATTGAGCCTAAAATAATTTTATAATTAAAAACCGAGCCAAGACCCTCCAGATGTTGTGTCCTTGTCCTAACCTAGTGGGTTATCTATAAGGATGAAAATTAAAAAGGAATGAACTATGAAGCTCAGTGTGAGTTTCATCACAAGAAAACCAGTGCAACCGACTAACATACAAAATCACATCACCTAGAATAATTCACAACAGAAATTTTAGAATATCGAAATATCAGATCAACACAATACACATATACATATTTACCATCTCAGAAATCTCAGAATCGTTTGCGCATACTTTGTGAATGCAACACAGTTTCGAATTTAATAGAAAAGATCCTACCCCACCGCTACAGACCATAGTAAGAGTTCCCCAAAACTCATCCATCCCTGCACACCGGATTATGGATAAACCACATAAGTTGCAGGTTAATACACTATCAGATGGTTGTGAATGCACAACATATTTGCAGATAAGAACTACTAGATGGATGGGTGAACTACCAGTGTTGCAGGTTAATACACTACCTGACAATTGTGAGTACACAACATTATTACAAATATAAGCTATCGGATAGTTGTGGGTAAACCACCAAATTTGTAGATTATCGATCTGCTAGAACTTCCTCATTTTCAAGATGTCTCTTCCCATGCAATGTAATATGTCATGCTTATAATAGATAAAGCAGAAACGAGTAATATGCTTTCAATAGATCAATGTGACAGTAATAAATATGCTCTCATTTAATCACTACAGCAGCAAAACATGCTTATCTTTGATTCTAATTAAATGTAAGAATAAGACATGTTGTACGTATAATCACAAATATAGATACGATAGGCATATATATACATTAATCATAGTTCATGCATGTATGTATTAATAATTCATTCAATCAGAGTATGGATTCTAACATTATTCATATCATCAGGGGCTCAATTGAATAAAAAATATTAAAAATTGTTCAAGAACCATTTAAGGACTAAACTAAACAAAACATAAAATTCTAGTCAAAACTGTAAAATCTAAAAAATAGGGGCACTCGGTCGTGTGGGATGCAATAGACCATGTAGAGATGTTACACGGTCGTGTGGTCAGGCCGTGTAACAGATTGAGACCGTGTGGAAATTACAAAATCAAGGTACAGGGGAGACACGATCGTGAGGTCAAGCCGTGTAAAGGGTTCTAGGCCATGTGAGAATCGAATATCCTGGGGTTTTAGGGTGACATGACTGTGTGAAGGGTCGTCTGGTCCACACACCCGTGTGGCCCTAATCTGAGGCACGGTTTGCCTCGATTTGCTTGTAAAAGAACACACACCTATCACCAAGATCTCGAGCGACATTCCTCACATTCAAATTTGATCCGAGGTATCTAAAACGGGTCCTTCAAACGACATTTACGTAAGAATTAATAACGAATTTCAAGATTCATCCAGATTATCAAAAGTTTCGATGAAAAATCGAGAAAGATAGTTTAATCAATCGCAAGACTCTAAGTATAGGGATGAGCTTCACGGTTCAAAAATGAAGGGAGTGCCTATTACTTAGATTGGGAGCATGCACATGCTTTATTGCCCTTTTTGAAAGCATTTTATTACATAAAGTTACCCGGTTCTATATGTGACTAGCAATCATTATTTTCATATTGTTTTTGGCATTGGAATGAAGATTAATGACAAGGTAAATTATCCAAACTCAAGTATAAATTTGATGGTTGCGAATATGAGGGAGAAGTATCACAAATATTGGGGAAACATTAAAAATCTTAATCCACTTTTATTCCTTCATGTGATTTTAGATCCTAGATATAAGATGGATTGTGCAATCTTTGTGACTGGGGAGGTTTATGATGGTGAAAAAGCTAAACAATTGTGTGAAATAGTGAAACAAACTTTAAATGAATTGTTTGATCATTATAGTTTGTTTACCGGTATACCTAAAGATGAATCGACTGTTTGTTCTGAATCTAACGTCTCTAGAGTAAAGAGTGAAGAGTCTGTTGATTTGGTTGCTTATTCCAGGTCAAAATATAAAAGGAAGGGAGCTGATATGAAGAGGAAAGATTTTCAGAGGACAAAACAGAAGCTGATGGCAAAAACTTTGATGTACTAGATTGGTGGAAGAATAGAAGACTTATCCTATACTTTCTTTAATGACTCAATATAGTTTAACCATTCTCGTGTCAACAGTAGCTTCAGAATCCGCATTCAGCACTAGAGGTCGAGTTCTTGATCCATTTCATAGTTCTTTAACTCCAAAAAGTGTTGAATGTCTCATTTGTGCACAAAATCGAGTAAGGTCTTCACCTGTACCGATTCAGATTGAAGAGCAAATTGAGGATATGGAAAGTCTCGAGAGTGGTAAATTAGTGATATTCACACTTGTAAATATATTTTGACTTATAACTATATTATGAGTTTTTTACTTGAATATCTTTTTTGTTGACTTGTAATAGGTTTCAAGGATTTAAGGTTAAATGAAATTAGTTATTAGTGTAAATTATTAGTGATGTTCATATGTTATGGAACACTTGAATGGTTAAATATATGTATATAAATGACTTAAGGGTAAACTATAAAAATAGTCACTTTTGTTTGCTTCAAATTACATTTTAGTCACTTATATTTGAAATGTTACGTTTTAGTTACTTACGTCATCATTTTGTTACGAAGTGGTCACTCTACCGTTAAACTCCATTACCTCCCTAATGGCAGTCCTACATGGCAGTCCAAATGGGTTTTAAATGCCAACTTGGATGTTTTGGACTGCCAAGTAGGACTGCTGTTAGGGAGGTAACAGAGCTTAACGATAGAGTGACCCCTTCGTAACAAAATGATAACGTAAGTGACTAAAATGACTAAAAGTGATTATTTTTATAATTTTTCCATGACTTAATTATTTATCTTACCATTAATAACTTTGAATGTTTTATTAACTTATTAGTTTAACATAAAATGATTGATGAATGATTGTGAGTTTGATTTAATTATTTAATTATCTTTTATGTAAATAAATTCGAAGAATGTATTATAGTTGTCCTGAAAATAAATATATTAATTTACAATTTTATATTATTTATTTTGGGCTCAAAATAGTGTACTTCACAAATAAAACTCGAATTTATTAAAACCCGTTTTACCGAATTGAATCAAATGGAAATTATTAATTTTAAATATTATAATTTTTAACTTATGAATTTAAAAAGTAAAAAATTGAATCAAACGATTTAATTTAATTTCTATTTAAAAATCGAAAAAATCAAATCATCCCATTGCTAAAACTAAGAAATGAATTAAGTTATGGGCAACACACGTCATCATTATAAATTAATTTTGTTCCTTTTGCACAATAGAAAATGATATATATTCTTGGCAAACATCACGTATAATATCACATTCAATTCATTCAAGAGTTTTTTTATATATATATAAGCTATGATTTCTCAAATTTTTAATATCAACTTATTTAATTAATTTTAAAATGCATTTCAATAAATTAAAATTCCTTAAACTTGTCTGAATTATAAGATTTAAATTATTATTTATTTATGATTAGTTGCAGATTTTAAATTAATTAATGAGTGAACATCTAAACCAATCATTATAAATATATTATTAAAAATATATAATTTTAACATACAATAAATTCTAAATTACTTCGTGGGGAACAACGATTTAAATATATCATTTAAAAATAAAGTAATAAAATGATAAAATTATTTTTCTCGAGAAAAATTATTTAAATATTTTTATAATTTGATATCTAATTGAAATACAACACAAAAATACATAAAATAAAAATTAATATGAATATCATCAACATATAATAAATTAATATATACAAATATGTAAATGAAAATAAAAACAACACATTTTTAATTATTTTCTCTCTTTCCATTTTTTCCTTTTCCTTCTCTTTCATCACTTTGTTTCTTTCTCTTCATTCCTTCTTTACTTCCCGGTCAAACATACTCAAACATACATCAAACATTAAAAGTTAAACATTTACAGTAACATACTCAAACCCACATCTTCCTTATTGCTACAATAATAACAACGTCTGAATCGACAAAAAATCATCGTCAAGAATTTTAATTAAGCAATATTTTACATCTTCATTCTTCACATTGTGTGTTTTTCTTTTCTTTTCTTGCCGTGGAATCCAAAACCCTAAAAATTTTAATCCATAGGTCAAAAGATATTTTATATTAGGCACGTAAGCAGGTACTTGAAAAATGCAAGTCAAGGCCTTATTAAATGCAAAAATTCATCACTAAACTCAATATATAATTAAAGATGTTAAAATGGGTCATTGAAATTAAGTATTTTTTTTTTAATTTAAAGTTCAACATGAGTTGAATTATTTAATAATATTGAAGAAATGAAACTTGCTAATTTTAAAATTGAATATTATATTATCTGCATTATACTCGTTGATGGAAAAAAGAAAGAAAGAAAAGTAAAACACTTTACTCGTGGATAACTTGATTTTCAAATTAAATAAGAAACTACGTTTTTCAACCAGCCTGCATTTTATAAAATCACTAAAATAAATTAATAAATGAATAAAGTGTATGCCCAACAAGTTTGCTAGCTGATATACTATCGGTCAAACTTTGCTATTAGGTTTTCTACAACGTATAACTTACAGTTTTAGTATATATTTTTTAATTTTGTTATTTTTTAGTAATTTTTGAAATTTTACATGATATTTATAAAATAGCCAGGTGGTTTTAGTTGAATTTTCGATATTCAAAAGACATAGAGGCTATAATCATACTAAAGAATAAGGAGTGAATATCGGAACTAATGTTAAACTTACAACTAAAATTTTAAAATTCCAAGTCATGAAATTCCTTTAAAATTACACAAAACCTTCATTACAATGTGTTTCACAATTTTTTATATTAAGTTTCACTCATTGGGAAACAACAGTGTGATGTGTTTGAGCAACTGGTAAGGGTCAATTTATTCACTTGGACTGCCTAGTTTACAACTTTTATCATTTCTATGTTATTTTTTATGTGCAGGAATTAAGAAACAGCAAATACTTGACACTATTTTCCATCTTTTACATAAGTGTCATTTTACACTAAACGGTTTACTTGCAATTAAAGCATAAAAGGAAGATTTTCTATATCTTATTTGTTTAAATATATTTTATAACTCTTAATTTTTTTAATTATTACAAAATTTGCAACTATTTTACTTTCTTTTTAAAAACTAATATAAAATATTATTATAAAATCAATATTTACTATTGTCAAATAACATGATTATTTTCATTAATATGCAAAACAATTTTATAATATAAATTTTAGGGATAAAACTTAAAATTAAACACCAACTCTGATTTAACGTGTAATTTTATACATGAAATTTTGATTTGATCAAATTCTCATAAATTATTAACACAATTATTGATATGGTATTATTTTATATTTATATATTGCATACACAAATAATTATATGTATCCAATATAAAATTATATTGATGTATGTATTTTTTAAAATGTATACTTTTGAACCACGATCAAAGCTTCATGTATCAAAGTTGAGGTGTAATTTTAATATTTAAATTTATGAAATAAATTAAAAAGAGCCGCAATTTTCAGTTTTGGGGAAACATTTTGTTATACTCATAAAACAGTAATAAAGAAAAAGAGACAGGGTTAGATTTGGAAGAAAAACAGGCGACGGCTAGATTTTTTAATCTTTAATGTCGCGTCAATCAGTGTTTATTAATTACTTCATTAATTAAAATGTTTAAATAAATATATGTACATAAAACCCTTAAAATATTAAAAATAAAAAATCAATTCAGTCTCGCGTTAATAAAAATATTAATTAAGTCTTTTCATTGACAATTTTTATCTCTGATCATATTGACCGTTAAAATAAATTGTCAGGTTAATCAAATAATAACATATACAATTTTTTATTTAATTTTATATTTTTCACATAAAAATTATAAAAATTTATGAGAAATACTTAAAAATGATTTTATAAAATATATAATAAATGATAATTTTTTAAAAATAATAAAAACTTATTTAAAGGGTTATAAAAATTCATAAAAACTTATAAAAATTAAAAAAAAATTATAAATTATTGAAAAAATATTTAAACTCCTAAAATCATAATAAACACACAACACCAGATCAATCATTAGGTAATAGAAATAGCCGTCAAATCATTAAGGTCATTTTCAAATTAAATAAAATATTTTTTATTTTCCATAAATAAAACGATAATTATGAGATATTCTCCTTTTTATTGATAAATTATTATTTTTAATTTTTATAATTTTTATCTCCAGTTTTTAAAGCATAGTCAGTATTGAGCCGATGCACTACTCACACCTAGTTTAGCCCCTATCGCTAGCTAAAAAAAATCAATTAAGTCCCTCCATTAACGGTTTCCATCTTTAATCACGTTGACCGTAAAAATAAATTGACAAACAAATCCAATGGTGACACATGACAACTTCTGATTTAATCTTACTTTTCACATAAAAATTATAAAAAAATTTATTAGAAATATTTAAAAATACAAAATCTTAAAATTTTATATAAAATTTAAAAATTTATAGAAAATTATAAAAAAACCAAAAAAAACCTTATAAATATTATAAAAATATATAAGTTCTAATAAATTTTAATAAATTATATTTTTTATAAATTAATAAAACATATTTAAAAGCTTATAAAAATTGATGAAAACTTATAAATAATATAGAAAATTATAAAAATTTATAAATTATTGAAAAGGACATTTAAACCCCTAAAATCTTAATGAACACACGACACCGAATCAACTTTTAGATAATAGGAATAGTTAGTCAAATTATTAGGATTATTCTCATGTTGAATAAAATATTCTCGATCTTTCACAAATAAAACGATAATTACAAGACATTCTCTTTTTTATTGATAAATTATTTTTTTATTTTTAAAATTTTTATCTCCAATTTTTAAAATACAGTACAGTATTGAGCCCCTGTACTATTCACACCCAGTTCACCCCCCACAAACCAAAAAAATCAATTAAGTCCCTCTATTAATGATTTCCATCTTTGATAATATTATTTGTGAAAATAAATTAACGGACCAATCATATGGTGACACTAACAACTTATATGATTTAATCTTATATTTTTCACATAAAAATTATAAAAAAATTATTAGAAATATTTAAAAATATATTAAAATCTTAAAATTTTATATAAACTTATAAAAGTTATAGAAAATTATAAAAATATATAAAAACTTAAAAATGTTATAAAAATATATAATATATTCTAATAAATTATAGTTTTTTTAAAATTAATAAAACATATAATAACATGTTTAAAAGCTTATGAAAATTCATAAAAACTTATAAATAATATAGAAAATTATAAAAAAAATATAAATTATTAAAAGGACATTTAAACCCCCTAAAATCATAATGAACACACAACAAGACCAACCTTTAAATAATAGGAATAATCGTTAAATCATTGGGATCATTTTTCATGTTAAATAAAATGTTCTTGATCTTCCACAAATAAAATAATAATTGCGGGACATTCTTCTTTTTATTGATAAATTATTATTTTTATTTTTTTATGTCCAAATTTTAAAATACAGTATAGTAGTTTGAATCTTAAAAAAGTTAAAATTTTGAATATTATTAGCTAAATATTTTATTAATAAAATGTAATTTAGAACAAACAATAAATAATCCAAATATGCTTTATTTACAAAATTTATTCTAGTGTTTTTCATGGTTACTTTCTACCTCCCACTTTATCATCATAATAGCGTTTGAATTCAAACACATTCAATTATTGATTTTAATTTCACCGCCACAATATTTAATCTCATCACTATTGTTGATTTTAATTTCAATAGAGCCAATCACCGCCCATCCAAATCTACTCTAAATTGATCAACTTAAAGTATATGAATTAAATCAATAATATACAGATAATAAAGGGACTGATAGTGAAATTTAACCTATATTGTTTATATTGAAAATTCTTGCAGTAAAGGCAGGTCAAGAGAAGAATCCATATATATCGTTAATCAAACGCCGCCAAAGTCAAATAGTGAATTTGACTTATTTAACTTCCATAATTCTGCAACTATATATATGTATGTATACACCAACCCCAAAGCAAACATACAAACCCCAAACAAATACTGCTTGAATTATTGAAAATGGGGTTCCTGAAAGGAAGAAGATCAGCAGCAGTGCTTGTATTTACCATCCTGTTCCTTTCGTTTACTGCAGATTTTGGTGCTGCAATAAGGCCTCGGGGATTAACGGAGCAATTATTCAAGAAAATGGTGCCTAATTTTGAGTCCTTGCCGAGGGGGCCTGTTCCACCATCTGCTGGTTCGCCTTGCACCAACATCCCTGGCGGCGCGGGCCTTTGCACCGTCAAAGAAATCAACGCAGCCGGCGCCTCTTTCGTTCGCCGCCGACCTTTCCCATTGACGTTATGAAGTTTGCTAGTGTTGTTTCTGTTGAGGGTCGGCTCCTCTGGGAGAAATTTTCAAATTGTCGTCCACCTGACAGCTGACTGAACCCCAACAATCGAAGTGTCCCCATGTTAAGGTTTTGTCCCCAATCCCATGGAGAGCTATATAAGATACACGAAGGGGGCGCCTCAGTTGATTGTTACATGCAAGACTCGTATTATGTGCATGAATAATTATTGAGCAACCTAAGCGTAGGGAGACTCGAGCCACCAACTTAAGGGCATATAATCCACTAGACAACCAACCAAACCTCCAACAATTGAAAGTATTATCCTTGTATCAAGTTTTGTCTCCAGCCTCCGCGAAAAACCATGTACAGTTCACGGAGAAGAATGCCTTGATTGGTGTACCTGCAAGACTCAGGAGAGATATTAATATTGTGCGTGTGAATAATTATTGATCAACCTACCTTCAGCTGTTAGGGACTCGACTAACTGCCCAATGAACGACACTTCGAAAACTTCTCTCGAACGAGCCAACCCATCCTCTACAGTTTCCATGGAGAAATAATGGCAGCAACGAGCAAAGCCAGGTTCTTCATTTTTTTTTTTGTAAAGCTACAGTGTTTCATTGAAATGCTGGAAACTGTAACTACAACCTTGATTATACCATAATGTCTTGAATTCTTTTTCCTTTCATTTCGTGTTAGATTTTAAATTAGTTTTTTTAATTTACTTAACCAAAAATTTAGACTCTAAATATCAATTCAAATTTGATGTAAAGTATATCTAAAATACGTGAATCAAATTATAAGCATATGTTTGACTAATACGTATTGATACGATGAAATCTCAATTAAAATGTTATCAAGTTTGAAATCAATTTAAAATTCGAATTATATTTTGAAAACCGCTGGTACAATTAACCCTTTATTTAAAAAAGGAAAAAGAAGATAATATTACTTAAACTCGTATTATTTAAGTATCAGACAGAAACCCAAATCACAGCTGTTTGGTTAATTTAACACATGTTAAACATAAACAATATGAACGTTTTTTCAGTAACATAAGAAAATCCGAATAATTTAGCTTCTAGTTTTTTTTTATATATTTTCTTTAATTTCCTGGCGCCAGCCACTGTCTTTGCTTAATAATTTCTAATTAATCTCATATTCAATTTCTTTTTTCCTTTTAATTAGATGCAGTCATTGCTATTATATAACCAAGACATCAACAATGGCAGCACCCATTTTCTTTGACTGCTGAAATAATTAGAAAAGAAATTAATTTGAATTTTGCTAACCAATGCTGTACTTATTGAATTTGTTATATATATATCTAATAATTGCTTTTAATTCAATTAAATTGTTGATTGAGTCTTAGCTCGATTGGCATAGATATTATTGTCAATATAGGAGGACGTGGGTTCAAATGTGATAAAATGCATTATCATTTTATTTATAGGTTGGGGAGGGACTATGAGTAGTTCTACATAGGGATAAATCCAGGGGCGGTTGCCCCCTTGGAATTTTCAAAATTTCATATATAAATGATCATGTATTTTAGATTTGGTGTCTTCGTCTCTTAAGCCATAAGGTTGTATCTTATATTAACAAAGTAATTTTTAGTTTTTAATTGTATAATTTTAATAATAATAATAATCAAATATTAATATATGATGAGCCTTGAAAGACTAAACTTAGAGGTTCAATATGGACTTTAAAGCTAAATTTCATAATTAATTGATTTGGTTCATAGTCAAACATTAATGGTTACTGACTTTCGTATATTTTGATTTGTAGGTCTTACTAAGGAATTATCTTCCTTTGATAAGGTGTCAACACTGTTGAGAGAAAAAAAAAGAGTTTAATGCCGAGACTGAGAGCACAGAGTAAAAAAATACAAATTATCTTACTCTTGGCTTATTACGCAAAAGACCTCTCGGTAAATGGAAAGAAATATAGAGAAATAGAACTAAGGCCAAGTTTTTTTAATTTAATTTTTAAAATTATAATGATATTTATGAAATTTTAGTATAGTATTAGTTTTTTTTTTTTTGCTTATTGAAAAAAAATATTTAATTTTATATAATGTGATTTTTTTCTTTTAATTTTTTTACAGTTAAATCGTTCATACTTTTTAAAAAACATTAAATTGACTTGTTTGATAAGAAAAAAAATAGTATTCAATAATAACCGACACTTTTTTATGTTAAAAAAAAAGTTATTCAGATTTAGAAATTTTGCCTTATTTGGAGTAAAATCTTGGATCCGTCCCTGATTTTAAGTATTGTGTAAAAAAAATATCAGAATCTATAATAATATTGTTAAAACAATCATTGTAAAATTTCAACGTTGATTTTGTTTGAATGAGACTAGTCCAAAATTAATATGGTTTACAATTTCGTTTAAATTAAATAGAAAAAAAGAATCTGTAGCAGTAACCAAAAGGTGTTCAATTAAAGCGAATTAATTAAGTTTAATTATTCTCTTAATCCTTGTACTTTTTAGATTTTTGAAATTTAGTCTTTTTACTTTATTTCAAAAAAATTATTCTACTTATTTTATTTGAAAAGCAAAGTTTAATTGATGAATGTGTTAGGATTTTTATTTAATCTGAGTATGTTAAATTTTAGTTTTTAAATATCTTATTAAAAAATTAAAATTTAATTTTAATAGCACATATTCATATTTAACAGAAGTAGGTTATTAGTAGTATCAACTGGATACTATTTTAAAAAAAAAATCAGACAAGAACATAAACTAAATTCTTAGGATTAAAAGCAGATGGACTAACTTTCAAAAGTTCAAAAAGTATGGGCACTACTGGAGTCAAAACTAGACCAATAAATTAGCACACATTTTTCAAATAAAAAGTTACGAATTCTCAAACTATGAAATTTGACTTCAACCCTATATAGGAAACAAGACTTGAAGAATGTTGAATGTAGTTGATGGCGTACGATATGAATATGAAGATTTTGCTTGATATCCGTTGAATTAAAATATGATATAAGTCCCCATAGTTTTCAAAAGTTTGAAATTTAGTTTATGTATTTTTATTTTTAGGAACATAATTCATCTATTTTTCAGATTTCAAAATTTAAATTTACTGTCAACGCTGTTAAGTTTTTTTTTATTATTAAACTTTTTGGTATAATCTTTTTAAATAAAAAAAAAGTACTCACTTGGTAGTCATATTTAAAAAAATGACGTTGTAATGAACCTAAATTTAACAAAAAATAATATTATTATTAACAATTGAACCTGAATTTTGAAATTTAAAAAGTAGAGGGACTAAATTCCTAGAAATAAAAGTATAAAGATTAAATTTCAATTTTTTGAAAAATACAGGGACTTATTACATATTTTAACCAAAATAAGATTAGACTTTTTTTTGTATTGTTTTACCAAACAACTGAGGACCTAGGATTTAAGTTCATTCACATGAAACTTCTTTGAAACTACTATATATATAGTATTACGTCCATAACATTGATAGTTGAAATAATATTCAATCAAAACCAAAATTCAATTTCAACATATTCTTTTAACCATTTTTTAGCCTCGGTAAATTTGTGGTTTAGTATTTTTTAGAAACTATGAAATTATGAATTAATAATATAATAAAATTATATTTTGAGTCCTTAAAAATTTATAGGCATAAAGATAAATCTAGCCCTTAATGTTTACATCTTTAGTTAATAATTTGGCTCTTATTCTTTTTTAAGCTAAATCTAACCCTCAAATTATTAAAAAGAATCAGATTTGACCATTAACCTTTTAACAAGAGTTGAATTGTTATTTTTTAACTCGAATACTAGCTAAAACATTAAGTTCTTAAACATGATAACCTGCATGGCAATCCACGTATACTTCATGTTAATTTTTTGAATTTTTATGAATTATTTATATAATTTTGAATATTTTTATAATTTTACTTTTTTTGTTGACATGGCATATAAGAGAAATAGTGTCATGACAGCATGAAGTACACATAGATTGCTAAGTGGGTTGTAATTTCAACATCGTTACAAATTAATGTTTTAATCAACTCTTTTTAAAAGATTGAAGGTCAAATTTAACTAAATAATAATAGTTACTAAATTAAAAAAAATTAACATTGAGGACTAAATTTATCATTATGTGAAATTTATTAGTTTAATTTTGCTTAAAAATTTATTTTTGACAATAGGTGAAAACTTCTTTAAATTTAATGTTGAGGAATCAATGGGGAAACTGACAATTTGGCTGAGAGTGGACTTAGTAGAAGCTGTCTCTTCCTCTTCTTTTATGATTCCAGGGGTAAGAAGCTAATCTCTTTTTAGGTGGTTAATAATTTTTTTTAAAGATAAATTTATTAATTCATTTAATGAATGGAATTATTTAATTTAGGGAAAATAATAATAAGCACTCATCGTAAATGGTGAAAGACAAGCTCCATCAACACAACAAAAGCTTTAACCTCAGCATCAAGAACATTATGACGCGTTGACAATTAGCTTTGTCACAACTCAAGCACAACGTATCTAGAGTGATTGCAAGTACTAATACGATAAGGAAATCAACCCCGGATGGTCCAAAGCGACGAGCGAAAATCGACAAAAGAATCGAGCATTCACCAAACTAGAGAGGACGACAACAAAATCATCCCTAAAATCACTTATAAACTAAGATTACATGCATAAGCGAGACTAAAACCGTGCTACAAGAACCAAAAAACTTCTAAAACTAAAGACTTGTTAAACAATGGAAAAACAAACAAAAAAACATATAGAACTTAAGACAACACGAGTCCAAATCAACTTATGAAATCATTTATTATTCTGAAATACTCTCAAACAGATTAAGAAGTTTACGAATAGTCACCCGCTTTCCAAGAAAAACTTCTGGTGGCTGATGGAGTTTTAGTGAACGACAGACACCGTCCTTTGTCCATCACAACTTGTGAAGATAACAAAGATACCCACAATATAGATTTGCAAACTGAAAAAAAGAGAAGATAAGTTTAATAAATGAGAAGAATAAAAAAAAGGTTGATGGGAGGGGGAAAAGGCGAGTGATAGCCGGCCCAAAGGCTAACATTGTCGCTGGGCAAAACTGGGTGCTTGATTTATTTTTTATTCTCTATGTCTGTTTTATGATTTATATTCAGGTTTTGTGATTATCCCTCTTAATAATATCATCTTCAATGTTTAAATTTGTATCTTCCCTTAAAAAATGAACATACCTTACCAATGTATCTAACACTTGTTGATCGTTTTAGGTGGTGGATGATAAAAAAAATAAAATAATGTAGGGACATTTTGTTTTCTTTATTTATAAATTCTTCTTTTACTTTTCAAAATAAATTGTTGGCATTTTTTTTATTAAATTTGTGTGGATTTATTTTAAGGATTATTACTATCTTGTTATTGAAGTCCAATTGCAACAATCAAATAAAATAAGGATGAAATCAAAGACCTTCACTTCAATTCAAGTTGCTTTATATAAAAGATCAAATCTTAAAAGTGATTGATATTAAGAAAAATCACAGTTATATGAGGAAAACTCTTTACTTGACTTGTTTAGGTTAAAGGTATGCTTTGAGAGAGTACATAATTTGTTTATAGAAGAATTATTGAGGGTAAACTTGTAAGTAAATTGAATTGAGTTAATCAGTTTACATCTAAGATTTTAGGAAAAAAGGTCGAATGAACAGTTGATATAAACATCGTTATCAGTTTAAGAGAATATGGGTGTAAGCACGTTAAAATGTGTTTAAAATACTATTTAAGGGTTAGGAAAGGGGTATGAATAGTTATAGGCATTGTATAAAAAAAATGAAGATAAATTTTGATTTGTATGACGTGATAATTAAAGCTATTGTTAAACACCTATCTGACACGGGTTCAATTATTTAAAAAATTGAAATCATTTAAGTATAAAAAATGAATTTAAGTTGACAAGCTATGCAGTCAAAGAAAAACAGCCCACAAAATTAGGCAAGACTCAAAAACTTCAAACACAAAATTAAAGATCCCCTAATTCATGAATATTTTCAGCACACAATTTTAATTAATCCAAATCGAAACTATTAGCTCTCATCTTAGTCAGATTCCACTCTTATAAGGAAGCATGCATGTGCATGTGACCCACAATCCACAACCTCAGCCACTAACAAATAAATATTATTATATTCTATTTTATTGGTTTTCTTCCACTTTCTTGGTAAACAAACATAAACTTTAGTCATTGAACAAGAACACGAGAGCATTAATTTTTCTAGAGAGAACCCTTCTTTATTCTTTAAGAATGAAAATTTTAATTGCTTTATAACCCTTTGAAGATGTACAAAACAAATTGAATTCATTGCATTCCAATAAACAAACATTACTATACATATTAAATCCAAATTCAATTGAAATAAAGAATTTTATAAATAATAATAAAGCTATAATTTTCTGGACCTGAAAATTTTTTTGGTCCAAAATCATCATTCTCTAGAATTCAATTGGCAAATAAAACCCTAGCTTCAAGTTTTTGATCCCAAT
This sequence comes from Gossypium hirsutum, assembly GCF_007990345.1. Classification (NCBI taxonomy): domain Eukaryota; kingdom Viridiplantae; phylum Streptophyta; class Magnoliopsida; order Malvales; family Malvaceae; genus Gossypium; species Gossypium hirsutum. The sequence goes on along the minus strand of NC_053438.1, from coordinate 5,355,789 downwards.
AAAGCATTCAATCGTGCAGTCTTCATCAAGGTTGTAGATGAAACGAATGCTTATCACGAAATATTAATCATGAAGAGAGCTGAATCGTGACATAAGAATTTTTGTTCGGTTCCAATAGCTTCATTTCTGATTAGTGGCAACACCGAATTGAAGCGCCGGAAGCGGATAAGCTGCGGAACGAGGAAAGGTAGCAGCGTAATGCATTTCGTTCAATTGACACGGTGGTCCACCTCCACCGGGAATATTGGTGCAAGAGGATCTCTCTGATGGAGGAACCGGGCCCTTTTGAAGAGACTGTAAATCAAGTTTCGTGTTCACTAACATGGTTTCTTCATGCAATAATCTAGTGCCACTAATTGCATGAAATTGTAAAGCAAGAAGAAAAAGAGATGCCAAAGCAATAATGAGAACTCTCATTGCTTTTTTTGGGCTGCGTATATAATTTACAAAGCTATAAACTATGAAACATTTCATGTAGGTGTGATGGGTATTTATAGTAGAATTCTAGGCTTATAGAATATGGATATAAGGCCAAAGAAAATTTGTTTTCGTATTTATCTTCTGAAAGATTTTGACTGTTGAATTCATGGTTTTTTATTAACTGAATCTTTTCAAAAAAAAAATTATTTTTTTGAATGGGTCATAAGAAAGGAAAAGGGAAAGGTGGCTGCCTAGACTTGAATAGCAAGGATTTTGCTTTCATGCATTTGTCTAATTAATTATGGGACAGAAAATTTTTTTTAAGGAGTCAGTATAAAATTGTAAAATTTTAAAGCTAAAAATTTTGTGTCATTATTTATGTTTTGGAAGGGTTAAAAGTGAATTCTAATTTTCATTCATTCAAAAGTTAAAAAGATGAAATTGAATAATTTAATTTTTGAAAAAGGGTTAAATGTTGAAAATTTGATGTTATGTAGTTGAAATAATCGAATTCTGAAATTATTCAATGGAATTCACAGTCAATGTTAAAAGTATATATTAATTTTTAAAAGAAAAAGTCTTGAAATATTTTTTTAGTAGTTTTCACCAATTCGTTTTAGTCAAACAGATTTTCATGTCATGGGTTTAGGAAGTTTCATGGGAATGCAGAAATTAATTGCATTTTATTGATACTAAAGGGTTAATCCCACCAAAAGTTTTCACATTAACGTTGTAAATTGTAAATTGGTTTCTATTTTTTTTTTGTTGAATAAAAAATGAGATAATGAACAAAACCATCCGCAGCTTTGTCTTGCTCAAAAAATTCAATCAACTCTTTAGGTACACCTGTTACACCTGTTATTCTCTGCATACCATTAATCCCAACAGAAAATATTTTAACTAAACAATCAGCAAATTGATTTCTCTCCCTAGAGACTAGTCTAATTATCCAATGTTCCCTATACTGTAATATCTGCTTTGTCGAAACCCTTTTGAAATCAACTTTTTATTTTTTTTTTAAATAAAAATGGAGTCGCCACCAATCTTTTTTTATTTAGGTGTGATCAGATCACCTTGCATTTGATCATTTTAATAAAAGGTTAAATTTACTAAAACGATGATTTTTGGTCTACAAACCCGAGAAATAGGTTCGAGAGTTGGTTACGCATGAGGAAGGATTAGCACCCTCGTAACGCTCAACATTGGTACCTAGTTGATTACTTGATGTCTTAACATCGAGACTTGTGAATTAGAAGAAATTTTACAGAACGATCCATTTTTTTTGCATGATGTTATTTGATTAAAATATCGCTAATTAAATCAAAATTTATGAAAAATGCATTCGTATTTCAAGTTAATATGTAAGAAAATCATGTCTTGTAAGTTAGGGCACGATGACTCGAATTCCCAAAAATAAGAAATTAAATCAAATTTTATGAAGAATGTCTTCGTATTTCGAGTTAATCGGGAAGAAAATCACGCCCCGTAAGTTAGGGCACGATGTCTCAAATTCTCAAAAATAAGAATGCTCATTTTTAATTATTCCCCAAATCTTATATATTTTTAATTATATTTCTTCCAAAAAAGAGAAGGGACGTTCGATTATTTTGGTTTGAGGAGAAAATCGTACCCCGTAAGTTAGGGGCACAATTTCTCGAATCCTCAAAATAAAGAATATCGCCTTAGTCTTTTTTCTTTTATGCGCTTATACTGAAAAACGGATGTATGTAGCAATTGTTTACAATGTACGATAATGGAGAAAATTACAGTAAAATAACATAAATAATAATAAAAATGACAATAATATAATGAGTTCAAATGAAAAAAAATAAAAAAATATTCAATTAATAATATTATCTAATAATAATAATGAAATAATATAAAAAATGCATGATAATAATAGAATTACGTTCATAAAATATTGGTTCTTTGAGCGAATTTTAACAAAATTAATATCAATTAACAACAATAATTACTTAATAATGTTAGTAACATTAATAATTAAAAGTAAGGATCAAAATAAAATAATCGAAAAATTAGACTGTAAAAAAATGAAAAAAGTAAATATATGGACTTAATTAAATGAATAGACGATTAAATTAAAATTCAAACAAAACTTAAAGCACAAATTGCAAGAAAAAAATAAAGGAAAGGGAAATAAAGGACTAAATTAAAAATATAACAAAACTAAAAGCCTAAATTATAAAGAAACGGAACTTAAAGGATTAAACTAAAATAAGATAGAAAACTTTAGGGGGTCAAATGGAAATTATCCCCATCACATTGACACGTGTCACTCCTCAAGGGGTTCACAGTGGGTCAGGGGACTAAATTGCACAGGAATTTAAATTATGGGGCAAAAATTAAAACAAATAAAATGAGTAGGGCTAAATTAAAAATATGAAAAAAGTAGAGGACCAAATCTAAAAATGTCCCCTCCTTTCAAAAACATGCGGTTCCTAGGGAAAAACGGGTCAGTTTTTGGGTTAAGTTCAAAACGACATCATTTTGATATGTCTATATAAGTTAAAATTTTGAAAAAAAATCATTTTAGCCTGTTTAAAAAAAAAAGCTTTTTTCTCCTTTTTTCTCTAAAGTGGCTTCGAGTCCAGCCACGGGGTCTGCGAATCTCCGCCGTGGCCGCCTGTCACCGACGACGGAGACTGCCCCCTCCGATGGCCGAAGATCACCAAAAATAAAATTCTCAAAATCTTTTTCCGCTTAGATCTCCGATCTAGAGTCAGAATCACCCAAAACTTAGCCAAAATCCAGAAAAGGAGAGAAACCTTTCGGTTTCTACTCTCTCAGACGAGGCCCTCCATGGACCCTAAAGGGTCCGAGGCTTCTCGAGTCAGAAGGGACCTCTAGCGACGACGCAAAACAAGTAAAGTTCTCTCTTTTTTTTTATTTTTGTTTCGAAAAAAGAAAAATCAAAATAAAATAATAATAATAAATAAAATGTTACCTTTTTGAACTTTGTGGTATTTTTATTTCGATTCTTCTGATATTTTTTTTGTATTTCGATTTCGTTTTTTATTTCAATGTATTCGATCCCTCTTTTCTTGTTACAAAGATCGATTTTTATAACCGAAATAATATTACAATATATATTTTTCTTCAATTGCTTGTTTCTGCTTCTTTTCCTTTTTTGTGTTTCTTGCAGGGGCGGTGGAAGTCAACGAGGTTGCAACTGTCGCTTTGGTGCAAGGAGAAAGGTTTCGGGTGCCGTGTCCACTGACATGTCGGGGAGTAGCGCGGCAGGGGGCTAGGGCAACTAGGGTTTCTGCTGAAAGATTAGGATTTTGGGCCCCTCCTTGTAATTGGGCTTGTCATAATTTTTTTGGGCTCTCGGACCTTATAAATGGACTATTTTTTTTTTGTTTCATTATTGGGCCCAGGAAAAATTGGGCTCTTACATGCTTAATTCGTTGAATCAATGCCGAATATGATACCCCAAATAGACATCTTGAATAGCACTAACCGCCTCCTAGCAATCTGTCTAAATTAAAGCTTCAACATACCACTTTTCTTATAACAAGAGTAAACTATTCCAAATACTCCAAAGTTCAACATCAAAGATCGAACAAACACCTAAATTAAGATTAAACCTGACAATCCAATCTCCAACCTGATCTCGCACTACACCACCAGCGGATGCGTATCCTGTGCTCACATTCACTACCCCATCAAGATGTAAGAAAACACAAATATCTGACAAAGATTGAACCTGAGCTCCAATGCACCTAATAAACATCATAGTCGTATGTGTGTTCAAAAATTGCCGGGCCCAACATTGAGCATATCAAAAATTGGTTTCTAAATTTTAAAACGTTTTAATTAAGTTTTTAAAGTATTAATATTACATCAATCAAATTTTTCGGTTAATTTAATCATCAATTTAAGTGTTAAATGTCAGTTACGATCTGACATTGAGCACACTAAAATAAACACACTAACCAAATTATAAACACTTATGTACTGACCTCATGAACTACTTTGATTAACATGTTAAAAAAGTATACAATGACAATAAATTTGAGGGTTATGTTTTTAACACATCAAATTCAGATTATCCCTGCAAGAGGTGTATACAAATTTACAATTTGATCTATGTGTTTTGAAGATGTTCAACATCATATTTGAAGTGCTATTTTGCTAACAGTTAAATTGGTGAAAGGATTTGATTGAATATGATATCAAGGACTCGATAAAATATTTTAAAATCTAGATTATAATTTGGGGATGTATGATGAGATTAACCCTAAACTGCATCCCACATATATCATCTCTTTCTTTGGGCTGCTGCTGACAAAAACCAAAGAAAATTTATCACATAATAAACAACACGAGCTTCATATATTTTTTTAAACAATAGTTGCAAAGATAGACCAAAACCCAAACAAATAATAAAGAAGATTAATTCTTCAATGCTTCTGGTTTCCAAAAGGCTTAACAATGCTTTCTGTTCATGTATTTTTCCAACATTTGAAATTTAATTTTTTATTTCTTTTTCTCATGAGAAATTTTGTTTTCATATTTACCTGTCGAAAGATTTGGACTACTTGATTCATGGTTTTATATTAATTGAAAATTTTCAAAATAAAAAATTATTCTTTTGAATGGGTCATAAGAAAGGAAAGGGAGAGGTGGCTACTTAGACTTAATACCAAGGATTTTGCTCTCTTGCATTGTTGTCTCGGATAGGGACAAAATCAGGAAATTTTTTAAGTGGTGGAGATAAAATTATGAAATTTTGGTAACTTAAAATTAAAAGTTGAGTTAAAATGGTTTTGATTTATATTTATTAATTTTTTGGATGGGTTTAAAATGGAATTTTTTTCCATTCCTTCACTAGCGAAAAGGATTAAATTGAATGGTTCAATTTTTTAACGGAGCTAAAGAGAACTTTTTTTCCTATTTAACCAAAGGGGGCAAGGCAATTTGGAAGATGATGTCATGTAGTTGAAATAACTGAAGTTGAGATTATTTGATAAGTAAAGGTGTACGAGCCCATTTTGCCCGGGCCCATACCTACCAAATAAAATAAAAAAAACAAACAATCAAACCAAAACCCCCCCCCAAAAAAAACAAGCTAAAAGCCCAATGGCCCAACACGTAAACAATTCTCAGCCAAAAAGGAAACAAAAACCCTAGCCGCCACACCTGGGCCCGCCACTACCAGCTGTCTGCCACTGCCACTTGCAATTATGGAAAAGCAACAGGGGCCACGCACGAGTTACTGTAGCAAATAGTGAAAAATTATTATTATGTTGTAAAAGCCATATCAATATGCTGGTTAAAAAGGGGGAGGGGAGAGGAGAATCGAGGGGATTTTAGAGGGGGGATTTTCTTTGTAAAAGAACCCACATCAGAAATCAAAAAGAATAGAAATTTTAAAGGGTTAAATCCTTGTTATTTACTCTTCGTTTTTTTTTTCTTTTTATTTATTTGTTTGTTTTATTCTTTTTTTCCTTCTTTTGCAAATCTATTTTAAATAACTATAAAATCAAAAGCAAAAAATAAGGGGAGGAGAAACTCACAGGAGTTGGCCGTGACCGTGCCGCTGGGGGGTCTCTCCTTCATCGTCGGCCGTCGATCTTTGTGGCTGTGGCGGTGGCGCTCCAGGTGTTAAGAAACCAAGAGTTGGGTGTTTGAAAGAAAGGGGTTTTAAAAAAAAAGGAGAGACTCTTTCAATTTTCGTTCTAGCAAATCTGAAAAGTAAAAAAAAAAAAAATTGGGTTTTATTAACCATTAATGCGCCGTTTGGTGGGGGGGATATTGTGCATGCTTTGCCCTAATGGGTAATTTATGCATTTAGTCCCTCCATCTTGCGTGGAGGTGCAATATAACTCTTTATTTCTTTTAGATTTGGGCTGCAAATATGGCGCCTGTTTCAATCTGGTCCTTGGACCATGCGCAGACTCTCACTGCATTTTGGGATGGGGAATATCTCCCTAAAGGTCCCCCATGTCCTCGGCGCCTTTTATTTCAGTCCCTTTACCACATATTTCATATATTTATAGTTTGGACCCCCGGATTTTGATTTGATTTTAATTTCATCCTTTAGTTCATTTAATTATTTTTTTTAGAAAAGGGGAGTTCCTCTATTATTTATTTTAAGTTATATATATATATATTTATTATTTACCTAATATCTTTCTTTTTATTTGTATTATTTGATTTAAGTCATTATATATGCACATACATATTCTTTTATAATTTATATACATGTACATATTCTTTATTTATTTTAAATATATATTTTTATATTTCGTATTTTCTACATGCATATATATATACTTATATATTTACATATTTTAATTCATATACTTATAAATGTATGTACACACTTACGTTATTTTATTTTTATAATATACATATTTATATTTTTTTTTGTCTTTATGTAATATATATACACACATGCGCATGTTCTTTATATATATGTAATTATGTTTTCATATTTTATAATTCTTATACATACACATATATATACGTATAGACATACATATTTTCATTATATATATATACCTACATAGTTTTTTTTTTGTATTTTAAATTTTTTAAAATTCATACATACATTTTTAAAATGTTTATAATTTTATTCATTTCTTTATTATTATTATTGTTTTACTTTATGTTTATTTATTTATTTATGTGTCCATTATTATTTTTAAAAATGTTTTCGTTTTTTATTTTGTTTATTTACTTGTTATTGTATATAATTGATTTTTTTATATATTTATTTTTGTTATTTTTGCTCGTATTATTTTTGCTCGCATTATCGTAATTGTTATTCCGTCACATCAATTTTTACCCAAATTCGTAAAAAAGGAAAATTTTGGAAATAAAGGCAATACTCGATACTTGGGATCTTCGAGAGAATTGGGCCCTAACGTGCTGGGTTCTAATTTTCTGTTGAATCTAAATACTCGAGAATGCTCTTTAATAAAAAACATAAATAAAAACTCATTATCGGGATTTCAATATGTTGTGTCCTAACGCATTGGATATGACACGTGGTTTTCTCGATATGATGATTTTTCGAAAGTAAAGGCAATATTCCGTATTTAGAAAATTCGAGAAAATCGTGCCCTAACTTACTGAGCTTCGATTTTTCTCATTGATTCTAAGTAATCGAATATCCTTTTAAAATTAAAATAAATGAGGTTTAAATAAAGAAAATGAAAGGCAAGTTTACTCTCAAAAATATGAGGTGTCGTGTCCTAACTTACTGGATATAACATCTTGTTACTTCGAGATAAGGAGGCATTTTCCATTTTGATTTATTCGAGTATTTTTAAAATAATACGATATAAGGAGGGATCATATTTTTAAAATTCTTTTCGAGTTTTTAATTTTCGACATTAAGACACTAACTAATTAACTAGGTACCAATTTTGGGCGTATCGAGGGTGCTAATCCTTCCTCGTGCGTAACCGACTCCCGAACTCATTTTTCTGAATTTCGTAGACCAAACTCATTGTTTTAATCAAATTAAATTGTTTATTAAAAACAACTGCTTTTAAAGGTGACCCGATCACACCTCATCAAAAAAGATTGGTGGCGACTCCCACTTTCGTTTTCATTTTTCAAAACCCAAGTCGACCCGTTTTCATCAAAAAAAATGGTGTCAACAGCTTGGCGACTCCGCTGGGGAAAATAAGAGAGTCAAGCCACGTGTTGATTATTTCTTGTCTTTTTGTCGAAAGTGGAAAATTCGATTTAAATTTACGATCCTCTCATTGCATCTCTTTTGTTTTGAGTTATATTTTTTTATCGTGTTCTGTATTTTATTTTATACCTCTGCACATTGCATTGCATGACCGCTGGTCATACCCTTTTAAGTGGGAGTGAGAAACTACGCCTTCGTGAGGTTTTCACCTCCGCATGGGATAGTGAATCGCTTTCGGGATACATCCGTACCTATGTCTTCGTGAGATTTTCATCTCCGCATGGCCATAGGGAAATGTATTCCCCTGAACTGAACTCAGTCCGTATGAGCCTATAATGGTGAGGATCGAGGAATCTGCCGGTTTGGGTACCCTCGCTTTAGAACCAAACAACATGTAGTGAACCTTAGGAGCCCACCCTAGGTAGAACCACTTCGAACCCTTAGTATTCACTCGAATAGGTGTTCCATTTACTCTTGCTTGCTTTTGCTTTGTACTAACTTGTTTTCTTTTTTTTTTATGATTGCATTGCATTTTCATCATAAAAAGAGGTGTTGATTCACGTTCGGTTGTTAAAATAGAGAGCTTGTCATAAGGAAATGGGTTTCTTGATAAAGTGGATAATAATACGGTTGTCCGAATATGGTCCAAGAAAACATGATAAGAGAAGGATGGTAATGGAGGACCACACAACCATTGCTCCGTGGCCCGAGAATTTAATGTGACAAGGATTATTCGAGAGCCGCTGAGCTTTTTTAAAAGAGAAGCCAACGAGCACCATGAGGTTTAGTGAGCAACGAGTCACGACCCGGATTGAGTAAAAAGGAGATATAAGATACGTCCCTTTTGAAGAGTTCGTGAGACTTATCTTAACGCTCGAACGAAGAAAATGATCGAATGTCTCCGCATATGAGGGCAAAGCCGTATATGTATCCGCTTTATGTAAAGAGATTTGTTTTCTAGTAAAGTTGTTCTAATAGAATTGAATCAAGAATCAACGTCTCTTTTTGCATTCATGTATCTGCATTATATTTCATTGCAAGCATCTTTTTATTCATTAACATTACATTTCATTGCATACAATAAATTTCCTAAAATCCAAAAGTGTATTGAGTTCAGAACTTTAGTACAGAGCCAGATAGATGAATAAGAATTAGAATTCTTTGAATATATCGATGGACTTATTTCTACATCCCTAGAGGCGTTCTAAACAACTGGACTGCAGAAGAGATCCCTGTAACATTTAGAACTAATTCAGAGTAATATTCAGAACACTTGTTGCCCTGAACCAGGGGTGATAAGAATCTTTTGTAAAAGGCACATGTCCAAAATCTAATTTCAGTGAAAACTTATCATTCAGTTTCATCTTGAGCAAATATTCTTTCATTCTTTTCATTCCCTTTATAATCATACTATGCATATAAGTATTCTTAGATTCTTTTATTTGGGCCTCCATTTGTTCCAATAACAAGTCTTCAGATATCAACGAGATGAGCGACGCTGTTACTAATTTAGAGTCTCTATTTGAACAAGACATGAGTATAGATGATCCTCAAGATTTTGAAGGTGACCAAGACAACGTTTTATCTCTGGATTTGTTAAGAATGATGGAAGAAGAAGGAAAACAAATTCTACCCTATAAGGAATCAGTAGAAGTTGTGATCTTAGAAGAGGGCAGAGAGGTAAAAATTGGCGCTTGCATTGCCAAGGAAACAAGGCAAGACCTTGTTGAGTTGCTTCAAGAGTTTAAAGATGTCTTCGCATGATCCTACCAAGATATGCCAGGGTTAAGTACTGATATCGTGGTACACCGATTGCCTATAAAGGAAGAATGTAAGCCAGTCCAACAAAAGCTCCGAAGGATGAGGCCTGATGTCTTGCTAAAAATAAAGGAAGAAGTTAAGAAGCAATTTGATGCTGGTTTCTTATAGGTGGTCAAGTACTCAGAATGGGTAGCCAATATAGTCCCTGTTCCTAAGAAAGATGGGAAGGTGCGAATGTGTGTGGACTACAGAGACTTGAACAAAGCCAGCCCAAAAGATAATTTCCCACTGCCTCATATCGATACCTTGGTAAACAACACGGCCGGATACTCACTGTTCTCTTTCATGGATGGCTTCTCCGGGTACAACCAAATTAAGATGCTTTCTGAAGACAGGGAAAAGACCACATTCAAGCCATGGCAGCATTATTCCATGATATGATGCATAAAGAGATAGAAGTTTATGTTGATGACATGATCGCAAAATCCAGAACAGAAGGGGAACACGTGCAAGTTCTGAGAAAACTGTTTCTAAGGTTAAGGAGGTTCCAGCTAAAACTTAACCCAGCCAAGTGTACTTTCGGGGCTAGAGCAGGAAAATTGATAGGATTCTTAGTCAGCGAAAAGGGAATTGAAATTGACCCAGACAAAGTTAAGGCCATACAAGAATTACCTCCGCCAAGTACTCAAAAAGAAGTTCGGGGTTTCCTAGGAAGACTAAATTACGTCGCTCAATTCATTTCACAATTAACTAAGAAATGTGACCCCATATTCCGTCTTCTTAGGAAACACAATCCAGGTGTATGGGATAAGGAATGCCAGAAAACTTTCGAAAGAGTTAAACATTACTTGTCCAACGCCCCAGTACTGATGCCACCTTGCCCTGACAAGCCACTGATACTATACTTGGCAGTATTTGAGAATTCCATGGGGTGCGTGCTCGGCCAACATGATGAGTCAGGACGAAAAGAAAGAGCGATCTATTATCTCAGTAAGAAGTTCACTGAATGCAAAACGAGATATTCGCCAATTGAAAAATTATGTTGCGCATTGGTTTGGACTACTCGGAGATTGAGACAATACATGTTGTACCATACGACTTGGTTAATCTCAAAGTTAGACCCTCTGAAATACATGATGGAGTCAACTGCTCTAAACGGAAGGATGGCCCGATGGTAAATTCTACTATCTGAATTTGACATAACCTATGTGAATCAAAAGGCTGTAAAAGGGAGCGCGATAGCAGATTTTCTAGCAAGTAGAGCCCTGGACGATTATGAGCCTTTGAACTTTGATTTCCCAAATGAGGATCTGATGTATGTGGAAACTACTGAAGCAAGCACACAAGAAGGCAATACTTGGAAATTAAATTTTGACGGAGCCTCAAATGCCATGGGCAACAGGATTGGGGCAGTCTTGGTATCTCCAAACGGTGATCATTATCCTTTCACTAGTAAACTAGATTTTGATTGCACAAATAACATGACGGAATATGAAGCATGTATCATGGGAATCCGCGCGGCTATGGAATGCAAAATCAAGGTACTTGAGGTATATGGGGATTCGGCATTGGTAATTTATCAGCTCAAAGGGGAATGGGAAACAAGAGACCCTAAGTTGATTAGTTACCGAAGGATAGTCCTAGAATTGATTGAGTTTGACGACATCACCTTTTGTTATCTCCCACGAGACAAAAATCAGATGGCCGACGCTTTAGCTACATTGGCTTCCATGATCAAAGTAAATAAACCAGAGGATGTGAAGCCTATACAGATGAGCATTTATAATGCTCCAGCCCACTGTTGTAACATTGACGAAGAAGAAGAAAAAAGACGACAACCCTTGGTATCAGGATATATTGCGATACGTGAAAAATCGTGAATACCCAAACCAAGCAACTGAGAATGACAAGAGAATGTTGAGGAGGCGGGCCAGTGATTACGTCTTAGATGGAGAGATCCTGTACAAAAGAGGAAAAGATCAGGTGCTGTTAAGATGTGTGGACGCTGTGGAGGCCAAGCAGATCTTGGAAGAAGTCCATGATGGTATTTGTGGAACACACGCTAACGGTTTCACAATGGCCAGACAGATCATGAGATTTGGATATTATTGGTCTACCATGGAAGGAGACTGCATCAAATATGCTAAGAAGTGTCATAAATGCCAGATTTACAGAGACAAAAATCATGTGCCTCCATCACCTCTTCACGTCATGACTTCCCCATGGCCTTTCTCCATATGGGGCATGGACGTCATTGGGCCGATATCGCCAAAGGCTTCAAACGGACATCGTTTCATTTTTGTAGTGATTGACTACTTTACTAAGTGGGTAGAGGCTACTTCTTACGCCAATGTCACAAAGACAGCTGTCAGCAAGTTTTTAAAGAAGGAAATCATATGTCGGTATGGAATGCCCGAAAAGATTATATCTGACAACGCATTAAATTTGAATAATAGCATGATAGCAGAGGTTTGTAGTCAATTCAAGATCAAACACCACAACTCATCGCCATATCGTCTGAAGATGAATGGTGCGGTGGAGGCAGCCAATAAAAATATCAAAAAGATTGTGGGGAAAATGACTGAGACCTATAGAGATTGGCACGAGAAGTTGCCATTCACCCTCTATGCTTATCGAACGTCCGTCAGGACTTCTACCAGGGCAACACCATTCTCTTTGGTTTATGGAATGGAGGCAGTGCTACCAATTGAGGTTGAAATTCCCTCTCTCCGAGTCTTTTCAGAACTAAAGTTAGACGAAGCAGAATGGGTCCAATCCCGATATGATCAGCTGAACTTGATTGAAGAAAGGAGGTTAAGAGCTATCCGTCATGGTCAAATGTACCAGAAACGAATGATGCGAGCTTACAATAAGAAAGTTCGTCCTAGAAACTTCCATGAAGGGGACTTGGTACTGAAGAAGATCCTTCCCATACAAAAAGACTTCAGAGGAAAGTGGATGCCAAACTGGGAGGGACCTTATGTAGTAAAAAAGGCCTTTTCAGGAGGGGCATTAATTTTAACTGGGATGGATGGCAAAAGCTTGCCCAATCCTGTGAATTCGGATTCAGTGAAGAGGTACTTTGCCTAAAAAAAAAAAAGGAGAGGCCAAGGCGAAAACCCGCAAAGGGCACCTTGAGACCAAAGGGGTTTTGAATTGAAAACCCAGGAATGGGCAATTCAAATTTTCGATCAAAGATGAGGCATAGAGTAGTTTTGTCTTCTCCGAATTAACAAGAAGGAGAGATGCTACATTTTGGGGCATCAACAAAGTCTTTTAGGACTTCTAAACACAGAGTTTGTGCGGAGAAGCTCATGCTGCGATATCTAGGGCACCTGTTTTTATCTTATTTACATCTTAGCAAAATTTGCTATTTGTTCATTTAGAGCTGCTCTCAATAAAGTTCCATCTTATTCATTGTGATAATCTTTTTCATCATATCTCAGCAAAATTTGCTATCTTGATTGATTCATTCATTTCGAGCTTTGCTCTCAGCAAAATTTTATCTTGTCCATCTTGATAATCTTTTCCAAGCATTTTTCATTAAATGATTACTGGACTGATAATATTCAAGCAGAAGGAGTTCTATATATTACTCTGAAAGCTTCTAAATAGTACGAGGACCTGAAATAGGACTATTGTTTAGAACTGACCAAACTTAAGGGTTAGAAGCATTGGAGGAAGAATAGTCTAAATTACAACTATTTCCTTAGTTTTTTTTTTCTGTCAAAGATACCAGCTGAACGAGAAGGGGCGGTGATAGAACCTTTAATAAATTTCGAGTAATGACAACCTAAGCATTTAAAAAGGGATCATTCTCATGACATTCTGCAAATATCATTCATACACATCTAGTTAGGAGCATTTAATCCACTCTGATCATGTCATCCTAAACACTAGGCGTAAATAGGACCATAAAATTGATTTTTTAGGTCATATTCCCAGAGAACAGATCAAAGGAACAGATCCTATACCCTTGAAGTTGCAATGGGATGGATCGAAGTCATTAAAGCAGATCTTGTCTTCCCATATTGGTGGCGAAGTAGATCGAAGAAAGCAGATCTTGTCTTCATGTATTGGCGTGAAGTAGATCGAAGGTAGCAGATCCTATCTTCCTATATTGGTAGGAAGTGGATCGAAGATGCAGATCTTGTCTTCCCATATTGGTGGCAAAGTAGATCGCAGAAAGCAGATCTTGTCTTCATGTATTGGCGTGAAGTAGATCAAAGGTAGCAGATCCTATCTTCCTATATTGGTAGGAAGTGGATCGAAGATGCAGATCTTGTCTTCCCATATTGGTGGCGAAGTAGATCGCAGAAAGCAGATCTTGTCTTCATGTATTGGCGTGAAGTAGATCGAAGATAGCAGATCCTATCTTCCTATATTGATAGGAAGTGGATCCAAGATGCAGATCTTGTCTTCCCATATTGGTGGCGAAGTAGATCGCAGAAAGCAGATCTTGTCTTCATGTATTCGCGTGAAGTAGATCAAAGGTAGCAGATCCTATCTTCCTATATTGGTAGGAAGTGGATCGAAGATGCAGATCTTGTCTTCCCATATTGGTGGCGAAGTAGATCGCAGAAAGCAGATCTTGTCTTCATGTATTGGCGTGAAGTAGATCGAAGATAGCAGGTCCTATCTTCCTATATTGATAGGAAGTGGATCCAAGATGCAGATCTTGTCTTCCCATATTGGTGGCGAAGTAGATCGAAGAAAGCAGATCTTGTCTTCATGTATTGGCGTGAAGTAGATCGAAGGTAGCAGATCTTATCTTCCTATATTGGTAGGAAGTAGATCGAAGATGCAGATCTTGTCTTCCCATATTAGTGGCGAAGTAGATCGCTGAAAGCAGATCTTGTCTTCATGTATTGGCGTGAAGTAGATCGAAGGTAGCAGATCCTATCTTCCTATATTGGTAGGAAGTGGATCGAAGACGCAGATCTTGTCTTCCCATATTGGTGGAAGTAGATCGAAGAAAGCAGATCTTGTATTCATATATTGGTGTGAAATAGATCGAAGATAGCAGATCCTGCCTTCCTATATTGGTAGGAAGTGGATTGAAAAACAGACTCTATCTCCCTGTATTTGGCAGAGAAGCAGATCGAAGATGGCAGATTTTACCTCCCTGATTACAGTGGAGTACATTGAAGCCAGTAATCTTATTTCCCTGGGCAACAGTGGAATAGAGTGAAGATTACAGATCTTATCTCCCTAAGCAATAGTGGAGCAGATCGCATCAAGTCTTATCTCCCTAAGCAGTAGTGGAGCAGACTAAAAACACAGATCTCATCCCCATGGAGTCGTAACAAAGTAGATTGAAGCTACAAGGCATATCTGAAGTTGCCGTGAAGTGGATCAAAGCAAGAAGACGCAGTGGACTGAAATGAGGTTACTTGAAGAATATAAGCACCATAAAATCAAGACTCGGTGAGACCGGGCAAAATTGGCCTTCTTAGTCTTTGCTCTGTTCTCGTTACACGACAACAAGCAAAGAGGGGCAGCTGTACGAGCCCATTTTGCCCAGGCCCATACCTACCAAATAAAAAAAAACAAACAATCAAACCAAACCCCCCCCCAAAAAAAGCTAAAAGCCTAATGGCCCAACACGTAAACAATTCTCAGCCAAAAAAGGAAACAAAAACCCTAGCCGCCACACCTGGGCCCGCCACTACTAGCTGTCTGCCACTGCCACCTGCAATTATGGAAAAGCAACAGGGGCCACGCACGAGTTACTGTAGCAAATAGTAAAAAATTATTATTATGTTGTAAAAGCCATATCAATATGCTGGTTAAAAAGGGGGGAGGGGAGAGGAGAATCGAGGGGATTTTAGAGGGGGGATTTTCTTTGTAAAAGAACCCACATCAGAAATCAAAAAGAATAGAAATTTTAAAGGGTTAAATCCTTGTTATTTACTCTTCGTTTTTTTTCTTTTTATTTATTTGTTTGTTTTATTCTTTTTTTCCTTTCTTTTGCAAATCTATTTTAAATAACTATAAAATCAAAAGCAAAAAATAAGGGGAGGAGAAACTCATAGGAGTTGGCCGTGACCGTGCCGCCGGGGGGTCTCTCCTTCATCGTCGGCCGTCGATCTTTGTGGCTGTGGCGGTGGCGCTCCAGGTGTTAAGAAACCCAAGAGTTGGGTGTTTGAAAGAAAGGGGTTTTAAAAAAAAAAGGAGAGACTCTTTCAGTTTTCGTTCTAGCAAATCTGAAAAGTAAAAAAAAAAATTGGGTTTTATTAACCATTAATGCGCCGTTTGGTGGGGGATATTGTGCATGCTTTGCCCTAATGGGTAATTTATGCATTTAGTCCCTCCATCTTGCGTGGAAGTGCAATATAACTCTTTATTTCTTTTAGATTTGGGCTGCAAATATGGCGTCTGTTTCAATCTGGTCCTTGGACCATGCGCAGACTCTCACTGCGTTTTGGGATTGGGAATATCTCCCTAAAGGTCCCCCATGTCCTCGCCGCCTTTTATTTCAGTCCCTTTACCACATATTTCATATATTTACAGTTTGGACCCCCGGATTTTGATTTGATTTTAATTTCATCCTTTAGTTCATTTAATTATTTTTTTTAGAAAAGGGGAGTTCCTCTATTATTTATTTTAAGTTATATATATATTTATTATTTACCTAATATCTTTCTTTTATTTGTATTATTTGATTTAAGTCATTATATATGCACATACATATTCTTTTATAATTTATATACATGTACATATTCTTTATTTATTTTAAATATATATTTTTATATTTCGTATTTTCTACATGCATATATATATACTTATATATTTACATATTTTAATTCATATACTTATAAATGTATGTACACACTTACGTTATTTTATTTTTATAATATACATATTTATATTTTTTTGTCTTTATGTAATATATATACACACATGCGCATGTTCTTTATATATATGTAATTATGTTTTCATATTTTATAATTCTTATACATACACATATATATATACGTATAGACATACATATTTTCATTATATATATACCTACATAGTTTTTTTTTTTTGTATTTTAAATTTTTTAAAATTCATACATACATTTTTAAAATGTTTATAATTTTATTCATTTCTTTATTATTATTGTTTTACTTTATGTTTATTTATTTATTTATGTGTCCATTATTATTTTTAAAAAATGTTTTCGTTTTTTATTTTGTTTATTTACTTGTTATTGTATATAATTGATTTTTTTATATATTTATTTTTGTTATTTTTGCTCGCATTATCGTAATTGTTATTCCGTCACATCAATTTTTACCCAAATTCGTAAAAAAGGAAAATTTTGGAAATAAAGGCAATACTCGATACTTGGGATCTTCGAGAGAATTGCGCCCTAACGTGCTGGGTTCTAATTTTCTGTTGAATCTAAAATACTCGAGAATGCTCTTTAATAAAAAACATAAATAAAAACTCATTATCGGGATTTCAATATGTTGTGTCCTGACGCATTGGATGTGACACGTGGTTTTCTCGATATGATGATTTTTCGAAAGTAAAGGCAATATTCCGTATTTAGAAAATTCGAGAAAATCGTGCCCTAACTTACTGAGCTTCGATTTTTCTCGTTGATTCTAAGTAATCGAATATCCTTTTAAAATTAAAATAAATGAGGTTTAAATAAAGAAAATGAAAGGCAAGTTTACTCTCAAAAATATGAGGTGTCGTGTCCTAACTTACTGGATATAACATCTTGTTACTTCGAGATAAGGAGGCATTTTCCATTTTGATTTATTCGAGTATTTTTAAAATAACACGATATAAGGAGGGATCATATTTTTAAAATTCTTTTCGAGTTTTTAATTTTCGACATTAAGACACTAACTAATTAACTAGGTACCAATTTTGGGCGTATCGAGTGTGCTAATCCTTCCTCGTGCGTAACCGACTCCCGAACTCATTTTTCTGAATTTCGTAGACCAAACTCATTGTTTTAATCAAATTAAATTGTTTATTAAAAACAACTGCTTTTAAAGGTGACCCGATCACACCTCATCAAAAAAGATTGGTGGCGACTCCCACTTTCGTTTTCATTTTTCAAAACCCAAGTCGACCCGTTTTCATCAAAAAATGGTGTCAACAAAAGGATATTCAATGGAACTTATAGTCAAGGTTAAAAGTATATATTAATTAAAATATAGATTATGTTTAAAAGAAAAATTAAGTCTTGAACTCCATATGTTGGCTTGATGGTCAAGGTGTTTACCGTCCTAAATATGACTTGAGTTAAAGTTGCGTTGCTGTTAGGATTTTGTCCTCCTCTTATAACTCGCCAAATAATAAAAATAAGTCTTGAAATTAATAACATTTGGTTTCTTTACAACATTTACGTCATTTTGTAGTTTTCACCCATTAATTTGATGAAGTATCGATATTTAAAATTTTATTATTTTACTTAATATTTTTGTTTAAAATAGTAATTCAATTCTTTAAAAGATTGATGGTCAAATTCGATTTTTTTTTAAGAAGTTTGTCGAAACCCCTTTTTTGGTTATCAACTTTTTATTTTAAAAAACAAAAATGAAGTTGCCACCAATTATTTCTATGAGGCGTGATCGGATCACCTCGTAATTTTAATAAAAGATTTGACTTATCAAAATGATTTTCAGTCTACAAAAATCCAAGAAATGTGTTTGGGAGTCGATTAAGCACGATGAAGGGTTAGCACTCTCATGACGCGCAAAATTGGTACCTAATTGATTACTTGATGTCTTAGTGTCGAGAATTAAAAATTTGAAGAGAATTTAAAACATGATCCCTTTTTGTATTAAGACATTACTTAACTAAATTAAATTTAATAGAAAAGGCCTTATTCTGAGAAGAAGGATCATGCCCCGTGAGTTAGGAAATGATGCATTTAGTTCTCGAAAACCAGGACAATCGTCGTTTGATCGTTATCTAAATCTTGTTTTTTGTTATTTTAAATAGGATATTCGATTATTTCAATTCTAGGAAAATGTCATACTCCGTAAGTTAGGAGCACGACTTCTTCAAATCCCAAAAATAATGAACATTGCCTCGGTTTTGAATATTTTATATGTATTAGGTAAAACGAGTATAACTTTTTAAAACCTTGGCCTTGCCACTTCATCAAACCCTCGTCAGAACCCTAGTGGGTTCTGAGGTATTCGGGTGCCGGAGATGGTCTCTAACGGCAATAGAAGACGAATCGACAGGTAAAAGATTTTATTTTTATTTTTTATTTACTTGGAATCTAAAAATAAAACGAAGTAAATCACCTTTTTTAATGTTTGTATCTGATTTTTCTTTCTTTAAAAAAATCCCCCCTTACAATCTATTTATTTAGGCCTTTTATAGTCGATTGATTACATTTTATTTTATTTTCATCTTTTTTTGATGTTTCTGCTACTGTTTGTTTCTTTCTCTTTGCAGGTGGCGGTGCGCGGTCAACGGTGGGACAGAGACCCTTGCCTTTGTCGTTTTGGTGCAAGGGCAGTAGAGGAGCAGGCCTCTGGGAATGGGGGTCTTCAGGAGGAGTCCTTGCTGACGTGGCAAGGAGCGGTGCGACTGGGGCTAGGGTTTTTTTTAAAATTTTTTGAAAACTTAAGGTTATGGGCTTAGGGTTAGTAGTTTGGGCCTTGGTTATTGGGTTGGGCTTGTAATTTATTTTTATTTGTTTGTAATTTGGGGCCGAGCAAAATTGGGCCGTTACAAAATTGAATGACAAATTTAACTAAAAATTATATGAATCAAATTGAAAAAAATCTAAACATTAAAGGTTAATTTTGTCATTATGCCTTCAGAAAACCAAATAATTTTTTTGATAAGAAAGTATAATAAGGGTTAATTCCATCAAAAGTTTTCAAATTTTCTCCATAAAATGATCTCTAAACTTCAAACGTTTTAATTGAATTGTAAATATATAAAATTGTATTAATCAAGTCTTTCCGTCAACACAACCGTCAATTTAACTGTTAAATGTGAATTTTAATCTAATATTGTGCATATTTAAAAAAAAACATACACACATAGACCAAATTATAAACACTTGTGTGCCTACCACATTAACAACTTTAATATAATGTATTAAAAAAACATACAACACCACTAATAAACCCATCAAATCCAAACTGTCTATACAACAAGCACATATGTAAATACATATTTGATCTGCACGTTTAAATATAATCAACATGAAATTTGAACAAACATTCATCTAAGCTAATAGGTTGATAAGGCTTAACTGGATACAATACATATACTTTGAGGACTTAATGAAACACTTTAAAATTTAGAGACCAATTTAAAATCTAGATTATAGTTTGAGGATGTACTATAAAATTAACCCTAAACGAAAATTTATCCCATAAGAAACAACACAAGCTTCATTTATATATATATATATTACACTAACAAATGAAAGTAATCAATAGTTGCAAAGATAGATCACAACCCAGAAGATTAACTCTTCAATCTTCTGGTTTACTAATGCTTTCGGTTCATGTATTCTTTGATCAAATAAAAACTGTCAACTATGGCCATGTAAAATTCTCTCTTAAAAGAACATAAACCACTGAACTAAGCTCCGAATTCTAGGGTTCTTATTTTTACTTTTGTATGGACGAATCTGAGAAAATCTTATCTGGAAAAACACTGCATATAAAAACACTGTCAAATCATTTTAACATTCAGTTGATGCTGAGTGGGAATGGGAAACTGAAACCATAAAATCTGAGCCAAAGCTTCATTTCTAATAAAAACTAGAAATGCTTGGTGCAAAGAGAGCAATAACACTTTATAATATGTTCTTTTTCCCTATGCGAAGATTACAAAATCACTCCAAATCTAAGACCCAACAAACACGTTATTACATCAAATAGGTAACAATCGAATTTGTGGGCGAACTCCGTATTGATTACCTTTTTCATTGTCCATTTGAAGGTCGGAATACTGTTGCATACCCGTTGACACCGCATGCCAGATTAGGATACTTGGCATTGTAGTAAGGGTAACTGTCACCATTTGTGTTTCTCATCTGAAGTAACGATAAATGGGCTGAGGCCATCGGCCATTGAGTTTGAACCAGTCCATCGATTTGTCCGTTGGTGTAAGGTTGGACGTTTGTTTGGGGAGTAAATTCCCTCGGTGTATCAATATGGTTGCCTGATGAGCTCTTAAAACTGTGCTGGAGCCCATCATCATGGTAGCTCCGTGCTTGTTCAAACCTGCATGAGCCACATGACGATCCCATCTCACCTGACATGCCCAAATTGGATGGAAAAGAAAAATGGCTGCTTAATAAATGTGACCCATTGCTAAGAACATGGAAGCCTCCGGTCCTACCTATGCTCCCAACGTTGTGTTCCTCATCAAGCAAGTCATTGATGATATCAAGATGTGGAAACTCGTCTGCCAAGACACATTGGCTCTGACGTCCAGATGTACAGGATGGAAACTCATTTGAAAAGTGTTCTCGGGATCCATTATACAGAGACTTATACAAGTTAAGATTTTGGATCTCACTAAGAGATGAAGAATGATCCAAGTGCATACTTCTAGTGCCATCCCTTTGAGATTTGTCCATCCACTGGGATGCATTCAGCATGATATTCCTATCTACCATGCCAAAAGGAATGTCTGATTGAACAGAATTTGGCTCTATCCTATCGGAGCTCTGAGGTATATACACTGGTGTAGATACCAAGGGAGGTGTTTGCGAGTATGCTGGCAATGGATTGACCCCTGAGCTAGGGGAGTTAGGATGAGTAAAATCAGATGAACTAGAAGCAACATGATTACCCATTATGGCGTTTCTATAAGATTGAGGAACATAACTAGTAGCTGCGGATGAGTCGGGACCTAAACAGCCAGCTGTACTAGTTGTGTGAGCAATCAAAGGAGTTGCTTGAACCAAAGAAACAACAGGAGCAGTTGGCCTGGGACCAGGAACTAGAGGAGCACTGGATGGCCTAGACATCATAGGTTCTTGTGGAGTCGTAGCTTTTTCAGTAGGTTTCAAAGTTGCAGGCTTCTGAGTCTCGGACTTCAATAAACCATTCATTTGGAATGATGTGCTAGAAGGTGCAGGTAGATCACTCCGTTGTAGGCCATTTGATGATGTCTTCCTAACTGGTATAGAACCTACACTGCCAGAACTCCTGTATTCTGACCTGAACTGAGCAGTAGGTGGCGGACTTCTGGGAGGGCTTCTTGGAGAGGATGGTATAGCAGTCGTCTTCTCTTTAGGTCTTTCCAAATCAACCGGATCTTGAATGATTGGCTTCTTTTGCAGCAAAACTTCTTCCTATTACATTGACAAGATAAATATCAACCATGTAGTTGATAAAGCTAGAAAGTAGTACAATTGTAAAGTAACACAAAAGTTAAAAGCTTAATGAGAACATAAATATATAAATAGACCACCTTCCTAACAGCATCCCGCTCAACCCACTTTCTTTGATCTGATAATGAGGGAATGGTAGCCTCAGACACGGATTCGCCAGCCTTACTACTTTGAGAAACATCATTTCGGTCCCCAGCCTCTAATGCAGGACAAGAAGAAGGATTACCAAATTCTTTAATCAAAATATTGCCGTCACTTGATGTTTTACTTTGATGATCCTTTCCCCTACAAATTTGAAGTGCCAGATGAGATAAATACCTTGTCTTATTATTTTTTAAGCATGGAAAGAAACCTATGCAACACTTTACCTGCTTGGTGATTTTTTGTTGTGGTTGTTTGAAAATGAGTTCCCTTTATAGGGGCTCATAACTGCTGATGATAATGAGTCTGTTAAACACATTGATGAACTATCTTCCATTATAGATGGGCTTTTCTTATCAGCTACTCCATTTTGTACACAAGATAGTCCAGTTATGCCACTGCTACTGGATCCTATGGGAGGATGAATTTCTAAAGTATCTGTATCACAATTAACAGGACTAGCCTCTTTGTCTACTGAGTCGTGCGGAAAAACTTCAATGGCACCATCAACTGAGTCGGAGACATCAGAAACATCACCTAGAACATCAGCCTTTTCACACACTGGTTGTTGCTCCACCATCATAGAAGCTTCCTTCCCATCCTCAGGCTGGCCTTCTTGGTGCTTTTCCTGAATTGCGACAATAGCCTTCTCTTCCCTCCCCTTATCTTTGCTTTTCCGATTATTCCGCTTTTGCTTAGCCTGCAGTATGAAACAGAGGAAAATGTGATGCATTCAGAACAGGAAGAAAAACTTTACAAATTTATTGTCCACCCTAAGTAAAATGTATATATACTTGAAATTGCTTCCAAACGTAAATCAAAGGATTGTTCTGACAATCACCAGAAAAAAAATAGAATTCGAAAATTTTTGTTTGGCTCAGGTGGTCAAAGGAGAGTGTTTATTCTGATATCTACTTCAACCATAAAAAAAAAATGAAAAAGAGCAAAAGGATTTATACCTGTTTTTTCTTTGACTTTTTCTCCTTCTCAGATGCTCCTTGTTTAGCCTTCTGCTCACTTTCAGCCAGCAATGCAGCTTCTTCACGGATGAGTTCTTCTTGCCTTCTCAAAGCAATAGCCTCCTGATAGGCAGCTTCTATTTTATTGCTGTATGTAAGAAAAAAAATTTAGGGCATATACGGGTACAGATGAGGAAGTACCAAGTATCATCCATTAATATTCCTTGGAGATTGCAAAACAGAAGTTCTAATCACTGAAAATTAAAAATACGAACTTTCCAATAAGCTGACAAAAAAAGGTAATAAAATCATGACCAACTACACCACCACCTAACTTTGTGCACATAAACCATCAGAAAATAAAATAATGCCCTATTTCTAGAGAGAGCTATTCTAACCAGTAATTTTATGAGATAATATATTGCCCTTTCCCGCTGAAAGAGAATATACAGTGGTACTAAAGCACTGACATCCTGGATAGTGTTTTCATGGTGACCAAACACATCATGCAGATATAGAGATGACCTGTGATAGAACGTAAAATCCCAAGTCCCGATGAAAAAGTTACAACATTGATTTCATAAGAGAACTGCCTAGTAAACTAAATTCTAAAGCAATAGCTGACAAATATATAATAAGGAACCATAATGATTTTTTGTAAGCATTAAGAAAATCCTAAGTAGAACATCAGTAACTGCTCAAACCAAATTTACAACAAGGTGATTCCTATTATGGGTTAATATATAAATTGTCCCCTGACTATTCCTCTTTCCAAGACTTGGTACCTATAGAAAAAATAAGTAGTGTAAGATTAGGTATTGAAACTATACTTCTATAAACCACAGTAGTCCAACATTTATGGTTTAATGGAATGTCATTCTTTTACCAATAAAAACACAACACATGGTAACTTCTACAGATCAATACTTTAGAAATTTAAACCCTAAACCTTAAAATAAATAATATCCTTTTTTGGATTTAAAATATTTTATTTTCAAAAATATGGGGAGAGAGAAGTGAGAGGGAGCCACCAGCAACTGACCAGCCCTTCTTCCACTCCACCCTTTCCTTTCTTCCTCGTTTCTCATTTTCCAGATTTCCCTTCTTTTGTACTTTCTCACCCTGCCACTGATCTAGCCAGCCCAAGGTAGCTCAACAGCCAGGTAATCCTTCCTTTCTCTTCCTCTTCTCTTCCTTCTCTTTCCAGATTATTTATTTCCTATTAAAATTCTATTTTATATTTTATTTTAAAGATTAGAAACAAATTGCTAATGTGGAATTAACTTTGACACTGGACAATATAGATCGATCAGTCCATGTCAGCATTTATGTAAGACAATGGGTAATTTAGCTGATGGAACACAGATTCAAGTACCTAATTGTAATTTTTCCTTTAGGTACCAAATCATGAAAAGGGGTATACTTCAAGGGCCAGTTTACATATTAACCCTTCTATAATTAAAAAACAATAATTTAAAATTTGCAATTCTATGAATAAGAAAATGTCTTGGAAAAAGTAGAAGGAAAAAGATCCATCGAAGTTATACAGCAGATCTTATCAAATATTTGCCCTCCTTTTGCTACTTTAAAACTGTCCAACGTCCACAGAAAAAAATTTTACTGTACATTCAAAAAACTTTCAAGCGCATAAAAAACACTTTTCTCTTTCTCTTATGATTTCCACAAACCAAATGGAGCAACTTATTCAGCAGATAATAATACATAACACTCCCTAGAGTCCATTATTTGATAAGAGAAACAAAAAAAACTTTAAATCCATGTGCATGAATTACGTGTATATATATAGTGGGAAATCCTAGTAACAAGGACAGATGCCAGTATTAGTTGAATGCAAAGTCATAAAATATGGTACCTGAAAATATGAGCTAGAACAAATATTTCCACTGTCCTGCGACCTAATTCCGTAAGACGCCTTTCATCACGTTCAATTGAATTCTTGTTGAGATTCTCTCCAGAATTTCCGTCCTACATAAATGAAAAGACTGAATAAAACGCTATTTTCATACCCCCAAAAAGATCAAATTAATATGCAGGGAATGCTTTGTTTATTGATGTAAAAAACAAAAACTTTCATCTTCCCCAGAGAAGCACACGGGAACATCATTAGCCTATAGGGAAGAGAAAGCATCAATTCTCATTGAAACTAAGAAAGAAATCATGTGCGCGAATAGAAGTAAAATATTCCACTAAATATGTTTTCAATAATCTAAAACAGACTTAAAATGGAACCCATGTAATGTTCTTACTCATTATACCTTATCATCAATATTCAGAAGCTTACCTTTGTTCGGTTCTGAGGACCTTTCTCATCTTTTGGAGGTAGTGGTTCCAAAGTAGCTCGCTCTAGGAGAAGTAGCACATCATCCACTAACAAAAACATATCTTTTTCAATATGAACAATTGGAGCTGGCATTTCTTCAGCATCAAATACTTTTGACTTCACTTTCTTGCTCTTGCTCTGGCCTTTTAGAGCCTTCAATCCACTATAAAGTGAATCCATTACCAATGTAGATGTCACTTCTTTCTCTGTAAAAAAGTGCTTCACAACTACTTTCAAAATCACATCTGTTTTCTCCTTGGACATTCCATGCCTGTTATTTTGGTCAATCCCCAACCAGAAGGCACGGAAGCTGCAACAGTTGCAAACAATTGGTTGGAGAAAACAGGCAACAAAAGGATATAAGGTGATGACAAGAAGCAAAATCACCAAATATATGCCATTAACACATGAAGAGCCCAAACAAAAATTCACTAAGTCAAATATTATCAGGGCCACCTTTGATAACGTATGAAGGAATTTGAAGCAAAACGAACAAAGATGAAAGTTTAAGCAGAAAACCGGGCAAGGGTAATAGAAAGAAACCAATTCATAAGAAAGCCCTGTAAAAGAAATGCACATTCAAACATACCTTTCAAAAACAGATATGGCACAAAATTAAAACTCCTATCCAGTGTTGTACATGTGTAATGTGTCATTAAAGCACCGTGCAATGCATTTACCTTAACCACCTAGCTTTGTCCCCTATCAACCTCCCTAGCATTTGTCGTCTGTCATCCAAAAAACGGCGACAAATTTGCTCTACATTTGTCAAATATACTCTAACAAGTTCTCTTCTATACTGACAATCAAGACAACGGAAAGGGTGGTCTGCTTTCTCCCTACAAATCCAAAACAAAATATTAAATTTGCTTATCAAGATGAAAAAAAACCTAAATCAGGTGTACAAAATTAACACAATGCATCAACTTGACTGTAACATACCATAATGACATAATTCCAAAATATAGAAACAACTCTATGCAAGGAACCTTCTCTAACCATAATAACATCATTACTAAGCCAACTTTATCGTAAAGAGCCAAAGATAGCTTCTTTTTTTTTGTTTCATAGATAATTGGTAGGACTTAGCTATACACCATAAAGGCTATCTAATAACAGTATGAAAGGAATAGTCATGAAAGCATTGTATGAAGCACTACAGGCAGAAGTTTGCTTACCATAAATCTATGTTACTCAGACTTAGGTATGAGTTTCGGATACAAGTATGTGTCTAATACGGATATGTTTAATTTTTTTAAGTTTTCCATGCATTTGGAGGGCTCTTGGAGACTCATATCCCTATATCCATGTCCAAATATATGTCAAATACTAGTGCCTGATACAGGCATGTCAAGAAAAATGAAGAGTGGGAGCAATATAGTCATTAATTACTGATTACTTGATAACTTGAACTTGAGCTTTTATGATAAGTGTGTCAGATTCTATGAATCCATCATAAACTTTTGACAGCTCCATAAACTTTTTCCATCCCCAATCATGCTCTTTCTTCCAGAACCGATGTAAAGTATCTGCAATCCAACAACAAGTTACACATAGTTCACAATCTGTATTAGCACCATTAAAAAATTTTTGAGCCAACAAACCTGAATATTTTGATTTCTTTGGATCTTTATTCACGACAGCTATCGTAAACTGTGCAAAATGACCCCAACCTGTCTTAGAATAGAAATGAAGACCCCTATAAGTACAACAACTAAATAGAAGATAAATGATGATAAACCCAATTTCTAGTTTACAGATAATATTAAACCTGGAAGAAGTTTGTCATGATTAGCAACACAGAGAAACAGCGAGAGATGGTTGCAAACATCACAGCCTTGTGGATAAATTAAAATGTACCTGTAAACCATGGTAAATGGATAAAAAAAATAGTGAATTTGCCATGCTAAAAAGACATGTTTCTTTCTACCAACAATATAAAGTTAAAAGATTTATCTATTTGTGTGCGTGAGAACATATAAACCACATAACATTCCAATATGATATAAAAGAATAAGAATTCTAGAATGACAACTATGGATTTGACCAAGCAAAATAGAAACATAACAACCAAAATGATTTGAAACCCCATACCACTTGTAGCTGCCAACTTCAAACGCATTACTGCGAAGTTCTCGTTTGTTAATTTGTGAAAAATTCTCTATCTTCCATGTATACTTTCCATATAATTCAGAAGGTTTCAGTCCTATAATAGAATTAAACTCACCTTTAGAAGTTTAGAAAACAAGAAACAGTTTATACTTAAATTGACAATACAAAAAACTAATAGCTAAAAATACTTCTTGAAGTAACTGCTAGCTCAGTTTAATCTGTGCTTTAAAAAACTCAAAATGTCTAGAGCAAGCATCATCCAAGTTATTATATTCACCTCTCTTTTATAAAATTACGTACCTGTTTCAACAAACCTAATCCACCAATTGAAATTATGATATTAAGTAATTTATAAACACTGGAGAATCCTCAGTCCGGTCCCTATATCTAGACAAAAGGATGCAATGGATTACCCAAAACTGAATGCAAGCCAATTTTTTAACCATGCAAGTCCAAGATTTTTAATCTCTAGGTTTATATATAAAGGTTACAAGTTTCGATGTAAGACATAGATAGACTTTATAACGGCAGAGAATAAACATACAACATACAAACTCATATTCAAAAGAATAAAGAGCATTGAACCGAACATGAAAGGGACTCAAAAGCATACCACCATCGTCGTCGTCGTCAGAGTCCCAGAAAGGGGGTGAGGTTGAAGGTGTTCCATTTTCAACCTGCTCGGAAGACCGCCACTCTACCAAAGCTTCCCCTGATCTTGATACCCCCTCCACAGACCCTCCCACTCCAAACTCCTCAGTTGAAACCCCAGCCATTTTGGTACATTAAAACTGATTCGCACACTCCTTGAATGCCACTTGCTACACAATCCAAAACCGAGATAAGAAACCACTGAAAATTAGTAAGTCTTAAATCTCACTTTCAAATATAAAATCATTAGAAACACCATTTCCATATAGGCATCAAATGCCCCCTACCCATTTTTTTCACCAAAGCACCCTAAAACCCAAACTTAAAACTACAATTATATCAAAATTCTTACGTCCGTTTACAATTAAAATCACCAAAATTACTGGAAAACCAACTGAAAGTTCTTCAAATTTCAAAAAAATTGTATATTTAAAAACAATGCCTAATTTAATTAGACAGAATCAACGACCGCAATCAATCAAATTAAAATACAAAATCAACAAAAAAAACTAATTAAAAATCTTAATAAAATCAATAATCTTAGCTAAAAAAACGAACCAAACAGAATCTTATGAATCAACTCATACGACCCAGATTAATAAATTATCCAAATAAGACCCAATTAACCCCCTAAATAGAAATAAAAGATCAATGGATTGAAAACTCCACAAATAAAAGAAAATTCAAAATGACTCGGACGTCATGTAAAGATAGAATGGTGAAAACGAACCTAAAAATGGAAAAATCAATAGAGATGCTTATTTCGGTTCAAATAGAGGCTATGACAACTCTACTGAGAGAGAAAAAGAAAGCAGAAAAAAGAGCAAACAGCATGAAAGAGGGAAGACGATTATTGTTATTGTTATTAAATTTTAATAAGATTATTAATATAAATAATAAATAATTTAATCATATTTTAACATAATTATTATTAAATATAATTTAATAAAATTCTTAATATTAAATATTCTTACATGAATTTTGCTAAAATCATAATATATAATACTATAAAAATAATATATAATCTACTTTATTATTTTTAAACCACAATAATATTTAATGTGCTAAAATATCATTAGTGAAATAAATAATTTAATTATTTTAATTAAACATATAATTTAATTAGTTTTATGCATTTAATTATTTTTATTTTAACAAATGCATTATTTAATAATTTAGAATATTAAAAATAAAAAATATCCAAACAGAATGAGAAATTTTGACAGAAACTTAAGCATAAAGCATTGATATCTTGCTCAACAAACAAAACAAAAACAGCAAGATCTTTATGAATAAATATGCTTAAGTAAAGACCAAATGAAGAAGAATTTTCTGAAAGGTTTCATTACATTTGAATGAAGGCACAATGCCATTACATATACCAAGCAATCAACTGGTCAAAAATAAGAAAATGTTACCTAAACACATACCTAACTCCACTAAGTGGCTTAGTAACTTTTTGATAAACATTGCTTGTACACTTGGTAAAGCTGATTTATCAATCTATCAGCACCTAATTACATCAAGCATATCAACAACTTAGTTCATATCTAACCAAATAATAAAATATCTATTTGAAAGTAACAAAACAGCAGCATAAGCTTCAGCTGCAACTTGCATGGCTCGGACAGCTTGGTCTGCTTCTTGGTCTACATGCAAGCCAACTTCAACAATGTCTCAATGATCTCTGTTGTATTTTCATAATTTTTTTACAAGTTAGCAGTAAAAGGTTTGGTTATCTGGAGACGGTAATAATATATAGCAGAGTTGAAGGAATGATGTAATGAATTGAAACAAGGAACAATGCAGACTGTAAAAGGGTACATATAGGTTGCTTGAATTGGTGGATGTAAAGTCCTTATTTCCTTTAGTTAAGCTTATTAATTGAATTGGTGATTCAAAGATGCATGAATTTCTAGCTAGCAGTCTGCTTGCCATCTCATTGGCAAACCTTTTATAAATAACTCTCTCGACAACTTCACAACTCATTTAAGAGATAAGGATAGTCCTCCCACATTTTAGACTCTTCTCCTTCCTTCACAAAGGCTATCAAATGGATAAACTTATACTCCTCATACTCTAGTTTTATAATTATATGTAACTTTAAAACAAAAACTTGATAATAAAATATAATTGTAAATTTTATAAATTTTATAATTATTCAGACCTTTTAAGCTGCTTTCCATCTTGCATAACACTTTTTCCAGATCCTAACACCATCATTAAAAAAAACACTATTGTTTTTCCTTGAACCAATAAACAACAATAACAAAATAAAAATCAAAATAAAAATAGCTATCATTCACCAAGATTAACAAGTTATTCCACAAACTAAAAGAACAAAGATAAGCATATTATGCGAGCAAAAAGAAAAAAAAAGAAGCAAAATATGCTATAGCCTATAGGTACATTTCGACATAAAACTTGCTGCCATACTAAAATCCATATCAAATTAAATAACCTACAATTTAAACAATGACTTTGCTCTAATACTGGGAAATCACATCAATGCATATCAAGATACACACTAAACATACAAGAAGAAAGACATCTGATATTGAAATACCATCAATCTGCAAAGATGATCTCTTTACAATAAAGTCTCTATAGCTATTCATACAAGAATATGTATAACAGCTTCGACTAACAGCTACTATTAACTCCTTAGCAGACTATAATGGATAGCAAATAGTTACAATTGAACCAATTGTATAACAGCTTCGACTAACAGCTACTCTTGACTAACAGCTACTGACTATCCTTAACAATGCAACAATGCTAAAACAGTGCGATCAATCTCAGGCATCCAATAAGAACCTTCAAATTTTGTCATACAAAGAAATACTAAGAACAACCCTCTACTTGGAGAAGCTAAATAATAGTTAATCCAAAACAAAAAGAAAACTAAAACTAACAGATGCTCCCTTTTCAAATAAAAAAAGAATAAACAATAGAAAATTGTATTCCATCTTAGTTAAGGTTATTCATTCAACCATCTGGGCTAAACCCAATTAGAAAAAGCAGAGAAACAGCATTTACAAACTTTCCAGTTCCTTTTCCTTGGTTTTCAATGCAACCAAACAGATATTTAACACGAGAAAGAAAAAATAATAAGAATTACCTGGGAAGATAAGAATTGAAACTGGTTGTCTTCTGGTTCAATTTTAGGGTATTTTATCAGCCCCTCCATTGATTCTTTTCATTTGGTTTCAACAAAATAAAAAAAATTTCAAGGAACTACAGCGAGAAATAAAGATAATGATAACATATATCCGATATTCATAACTCATCATGGATTCGACTGAAAAAATAACTAAACGAGCAGCAAAATTCAACGAAAACGATAAAGAAATAAACTGCTGATAGAAAGGTATTTGACTTACAGTTTTTGTGCGAAGCTGAGATCAATATTTTGGATTCGATCAAACAACAAAAATTTGGAGCTATAATGATACAAAAAGAAAAGAAAAGGTTGAGAAGGAGCAAATCGGTTGTAAAGAAAAAGAAAATAAAAGGTGAAGCCTGGGAGGGTAAAACAAAGAGGGTAAACTGAAGGATTGCCTAAACAGAGTAAAAAGGAGGTATTAGAAATCGGTGGATTTCACCGATTAGGTCAGTAATGGTTTAGCCTCGAAATAGCAATACATTAAACCAAACAACGGATTAGAGGCGTAATAAGTGGGGCCCACCGATTAGGGGTGTATTGCCAATACACTCAACTAAACATGGTGTAAGAGTTATACAATATCTAAACAATAATAACAAATAGTAGCAATATAATAGTGAAAAATAACAAGAAAATAGCAACAAAAAAGAGTAAAAAAGCAGCAAGAAAAATAATAGTTTTTTTTGCATATTCGAATATGGTTAAACCCGGGCCAAATGAGGCCCGACCCATCTTCTAAATAGGCCTTATTTTTTTGCCCAAGCTCATTTTTCAGACCTATATTTTTACTCAAATCCTCTCACTTTTCGGATGAGCCTTAGCTCGGCCCGTGAACAGATATAGTTTATATATACTACATTGATTATATATTTCTACATAACCTATAATTAAAAAAATCATATAACTTTTTTTTCACTCTTTTTCTTTAAAAATGTGTTGGTTGTTTAAAAAAATCTTACTCCATCTATTACCTCTAAAAGTAAAGGTGATTTTAATTTTAGTTTTTTACTTTTAATCGTGTTTTGATTAATATAGGAAATTTGTTGAGATAAGGTGTCACCATATCCATTGAGAAACTTCTAAATAATGAGGAGGATTTTAATTTTATACATTACTGTTGCAATGGGTCTCTTGGATCCTTTGACCATGGTGTTTTGGTTGTTCGAAGATGGTTATTAAATTGATCTGATGATGGTGGACTAAGATGCAACTCTTGTAGATTTAAATAAGGTAATGCATTTATACTTTATTTCAAAAAAATTTAGTGATATGGTTACCATCAATTTGTGTATCTCCTCCGTTGAGTTTATTTTGTAGACAATAGCATTTGTGTATCAAGTGGGGCTTATTTTGTAGGCAATGACATTTATGCATTAGTTTGTAGTGTTTTATTTATTGTTTGTACTATATGTCATATATTTATATCTATTGTTCATGATTCTTATCAATGATTCTACAGTTTAATTCAAATTAACTAATCAAAATACACAAATTTACATATGGTGTAACTTAAACCTTGAAACATTAAAATTTCCAGAATAACAATCTTACGTTTAAGTCAAAACCCATTGAATATGTAATTTTATTATTCAACTAATATGACACTTGCAAAATAAAATAAAATCAATGTGACACAACATTAAAAATAAAAATAAAATATATTATTACATGATATATCTTACTCACTACCAAAACAAAATGGTTAATATATCAAAAACTTTTTAGGTTTTAAAATATTACACTCCATAATCATTTATCAAATAGATTGATTTTGATATATGGACTAATCTCATCACTCACTACATTTTTATACAAGGAACAAAGATAATTGAAATACAAACACACATATAATAAAGTAATCTAAAGTTGATTATGTGATAATGTACAAACCAAGTTACTCTTTGATATCTTATTTGATATACCATACGTCGATAATGATAATAGGATTTATCGCAAGGTAATAAAAAATAAGAACACACAGATTTTACGTAGAAAATCTTTATCGGAAAAAAACCACGGATAGAGGAGGAAAAATTCGTTAATGTTGAAAAATAACAATACAAGATGTTTTTGACTATACACGTTTTAAGGGTTAAACAACCTTTTTTTATATAATTAATGTCTAATAGAAGAAGTACAGTCCTATACGAAATTCACACAACTCGAGCCGAAGATTCTCAATTGTGCCTCTCTATTTTATTTTTTTAACAAGTGAGTTTCACCTTAAACTTTTCAAACCAAATCAAACGGAATTAGGGTTACACAACTCTAATACTTTCAACCCAAAGAAAGTGTTTCATCTTTTTCGTTGCACCATTCACGTTATGTAGCTGCCTCTTTAAGATATTGTTGCCGTCCATGATAGAATTACACCACCAATGATTATCAACTTAGGAGCTATACTATTGTCATGATTGAAACTTTCATGAATGATTCTTTTATAATCCGATGTTTTGACGAGGATAGTTAAAATAGCAATTGGGTTACTTCTATTCCATCTAAGGAAAATGTTGTAAGTATTGGCATTCATACCTCATCAGGATGCTTGTATGGCAGCTCACTAAAGGGTGGAGTGATAATTCAAGGTGACCTAGCCATTACGAGGTTAGAATTTTCTTTTTAACCTGACCTCATCATGTGCATGGCGAGATCATGCCTTTGATATGTACCAATTCTCTTCTAATCAAAGTTCAAGGTTTAATTAAATTGAGTTGATGATCATCCTCCGATATTGATTCAACTTATCACAGTTTAATTAGTAGCTTAACCATAGTATTTGGTACCGTATTGATACTGACCATATCGGTTAAGATTTTGATGTTTTAGACATTCCAATGTGTTGCGCTGCATTTTGATCAATAGCGGTTTGTATTAATGTATACCGACTTAATTAATTAATAATTTACTTTTCTTTAAACTTTTTATTTTAAGTTATGCCACATGAGATCTGATATTTCATTTAATAGTTAAATTAATGGTTTTAATAATAGAATGATCTTATTGATATAACCTCAATGATTTGGGGATGTAATTAAAAAGTTTCAATGTTTGGGGACCAATTTAAAATGGAATTTATAATTTGGGGATGTACAGTATAATTAACTCTAATAATTTTAAAACTTATATTAAAGGGTGAAGCTAGAGGGTAGGCCTCTCAAGAAATTGCAAAGTTTTGAGTTAATTTAATGTAAAATTGGTTTTCGGACACTTCTAAAATTTAAAATTTAATTATGGCCTCTCTAAAAATGAAAATTTTATAGTTTAATCCCTTAAAAATTGTAAATTTTATGTTAATATAATCACGAAATTACATTTTTAGCTCTCTCAAAAAATTATAATTCAAATTTGGTCTCTCCAAAAAAATTTTATGGCTTCACCCCTACTTATATTTGCATATAAATATATTTATATGGAGTAATTAGAATGTATTTACATGGATATATATAATTTATTAAGAAATTAAAATTTAAACTATAAATATATATATATTTAAAAATATCAATAATCAAAATACAACTATACTAATACATATCAATACTAAAGAAAAGAATGTATGAAACTGTGATTCCACGTCATCTGTTCCCATGCAATAGTCAAGAATTCTTGGCGGTATCGAGTTGGAACAACCTGTTCTTCCTGAATCCCTTGATTCAAGGCCAAAGAATTTCCTACCGCTACCATATAACATTCATCTTGACTTGGGGATAAATAAAGCATCTGTGCTTTTTTTTTTATCTCGTAAAGATTTTATAAAAGGGACTTTCTAGAGACCTCCAATGACCAATCCTGGCATGAATTGCTAAGGATCCAATAAGTCCAACATTGATCCCTTCAGATGTGCCAATTGGGCAAATGCGTCCATAGTGATTAGGATGGATGTCTCGTATCCGAAAATTAGCAGTTTGCCCGATCAATCCTCCGGGGCCCAAATAACTCAAATTTCTCCCATGCACTATTTGTGTCAATGGATTTGTTTGATCCAAAACTTGAGACAATGGGTGTAATTTGAAAAATGATTCAGAAGTGGTTGTTAATGGATCGAAGTTACCAAATTCTGAGGAGTCGATATCAATTTATGCCTAATTGCTCCGCATATAGTTCCTCTAACTACATTTTCTAAACAAACGAGAGCCAATCCGAATTGATCTTGTAAGAGATCCGCTACAAAATGAATACGCTTATTTTTCAAATGATTCATATCATCAAGTGTACCCATTCCAAATTTCATTCCAATTAAACGATTCGTAGCGGCCAATATATCTTGCAGTAAAAAAAATGTATTATTCTGAGGTATATTAAGATTCAATTTCTGGTCCATATTTTGTCGACCAATCCTTTCTAATTCACATATTTGCTGAAAGAATTTCTTTTGTAATTCCTTACACAATGATTCAGAAAATACCAGATTCCCGCCTACAAAAGAAAATTGTTGATAAAACTCCAAATGACATTTTCTTTTGACCCAATTTTTTTTCCTTATCAATCAAGAAAGACAAGAAAATCTCAGGGTAGTAAACATTCTCTAGAATTTCTCTTAGATTTGAACCCGTAGCTGATGATAGAACTAGGATAGATATTTTCTGTTTCTTACTTATACGAGCCCATATCTTTGCTTTTTTATCAACCTCTAATTCTAACCTCCCTCCCCAATCTGATATTATGGTACCAGTATAGACCGAAATTCCGTTATGCTCCAATTCTGATTGATAATAGATACCGGGGCTTTGCAATATTTGATTGATCACAATTCTGTATATTCTATTTACTATAAAAGTTCCGAGGGAGTTCATTAAAGGAATGTTTCCAATAAAAATTGTTTGTTCTTGTATATCCTTACTAGTTTTCCAAAATAATCCTGCAGATAGATATAATTTAGAAGAATATGTGAGTGATTCATATACAGCATCCCTTTCTTTTATCGACGGTTCTACTAATTGATATGTTTCCCTAAATAATAGGGATGACGTGAAATCAAAGTTTCATACAATCCCTTCTCATCAATACCAAAACTAAAATGATACGTTGAGTGATAATATATTGATTATGTTGATCTTAACCTCGCTATGCATAGTTATAGAGTAGTTTACGTTTCTATGCATGCCTCTTCTACTATAAATAACACTATATTTCTTTCCTCATTTTATACATTTAAAATATCTCAGTTATAAAATTTCGTTAGTTTCTTTTTATCCTAAAATCATATTATTGTCATCCATTATTGTAAGAATCAGATGGACTTAGGTAGGGATAGTCCTTGCATCTCTCATATCTTTTTGTTCGATGACCTTGTGTTATTTTGTGAGGCTAATGTCAAATTGGGGAAGGATGTCAAAGGGATTCTTGAGCAATTTAGTGTGTTTTCGGGGCATAAGGTCAATGCTTAGAAGACAAACGTTTTTTTCTTAACAAATATGTCGCAAGAGGAATGTGACTCGATTGCTACTATTTTAGGGTTTCAGCAGGTAGATGACCTAGGCAATTACTTGTGTCACAGGCCAAAGTGCAAAGCCCGTGACCATGGCACAAGATGTGCCCCATGGAGGTTTATCGATTAGATGGGGAACATTTAGCCCACGAAAACTGTCCCAATTTAAAGAACTATTGGAGAAGCCTGTCAGATTGAAGCTTGATTGGCCCAATAATGAAGACATGACAACTTAGGCTAATTTTGGTAACGAATCTTAGAAGATAGATGAAATCATATCTTGTAAAGATTAGATTAGATTTGATATGCCATATCTTATAAATCTCTAAATTAAGGGATATGATTAATCTCGTCCATCGATGTAAATGTATCTTGACCATTGGTTTTAGGGGAGCTCAACTATAAATAGAGAGTCTCCCCCTCATTTGTACTCATCCATTGTAAGCTGAATTCTTAAAAGTCATAGAATTTTTTGAGCATTTACTCAAACACTTTGTGTGTATTCTTTCTTTGGCTTTTTGTTGTTCATTTGTAGCTTTTTTTAGCACAAACGCTTCCACTATACAAATTGGTGCCTTGGAGGAGTTCTAAAAGAATCATCACTTTTGGGCGTAAAGGCTGACTTAGGCGAGTTTGGAGCAAACGGATCACCTAAGGCCGCACGGATTGCGAGACGAAAGGTTTAGCACCGTGACAAGTGGTATCTAAGCTGTAGGTTTAAACCAAGTGATATTCGGGTTATTGGTTCAAAGGCACTGTTGGGATGTCGAAAGAAGTTATTGGTCAGAGTGATCCAATGGAGACCCGTGGGAGGGCCAGAAAAGTAAGTCGCTCAAGGGACATGCTGACAACTTTAGAAAATCGAGTGGTAAATCTCAAAAAATCCGTAGGGAACATGAAAGAGACGCTTGAATTGGTCGAGGGACGCACGGATGGGTTTGACTCAATGGAAGAGCAACTTAGAGATTTTTTGTTGGATTCTTTCGATGCCAATGCGGAAAAGATTAATGAATTAGTCAAGTCTACTACGAAAAAGCTGGCAGAGAGGGATGAGAATCTCGAGGATATGGTGTTAGCCATGAAGAAAGAAATGGAGGAGCTCAAGGGGGAGCTCACGATTTACAAAACCGCTTTGAGTAATGGGATGTTATCTTCAAGGCCGAAATAATAAGCAATGGATGTTCCCATACTGGAGAAGTTTAAGGGTGCACGATCCACAAGGAATGTGGATAACTTTTTGTGGGAAATGGAACAATACTTATGAGCGATGGGCATCGAGGATGATGCCATTAAGCTAAACACTACTTCAATCTATTTTACTGATGTGGTTCTCTTGTGGTGGCGTCGTAGGTCCACGGATGAGAAACGTGGTGGGAACGTAATTGAGACTTGGGAGGAGTTTCAAAGAGAGTTGAAGAAGCAGTTTTACCCATAATATACCGAGAAGGGGGCTTAGGGTAAGTTGCGCTATCTCACGCAACAAGGCACTGTTCAGGAGTATGTTCGGGCATTTAGCGAGTTGATGATTCAAATCTCCGACTTGAGCAAGAAAAAGGCGTTCTATTGGTTCGAGGATGGGTTAAAGCTGTGGGCAAAGCATAAGTTGCGTAGGCAAGGAATCACCGAACTTACTATAGCCATGGCTGAAGCAGAGTACTTTGTTGAGCTTGGTCCAACGAAAGACAAGTTCGAGTCGTTTAAGCCCAATGGAAAGGGCAATAGTGAGAGAAACCATGAAGAAGATGAAGAGGGACATGACGATAATGGCAACAGTACCGATAACACAAGTGGCAATGGGAAACCACGAGATGTAAAGCAGGGATCCAACAACCCGAGGGACAAGGGAAAAAGAATAAAATGCTTCCTTTGTCAAGGACCACACATGGCGCGAAAATGTCTGAATAAATCGATGATTTTGGCGATCAAGAAGAAATATAAGCCAAAAAAAGAGGCGAAGCCTATTGAGGGGAAGACATCGAGGGTCAATTCAATGGTGCTCATTCCTAAGAAGAGGAATGGTGAAAAATGGTTGATGTTTGTGGACATCAATATTGCGGGTCAGAAGTAGAGTGCTCGTATTGATACTGGAGCATCAAACTTATTCATATCGAAAAAGGCTGCGAAAAAGCTTGGTCTGTCGATTAGAAAATCGAATAAGAATATCAAGATAACAACTTTCGAGAAAGCCCTAACTGTGGGAGTAGTTCGTGATGTGAAACTACAAATCGGTGAATGGAAGAGCAATGAAGAATTCGAGGTAATCCAATTAGATTATTACGATTATGTGCTTGACTTCAACTTCCTTGACAGGATTCAGGCAACTTTGCAACCATGGGTCGATCAAATCCATATTGTCACCGGTCCGTCAACAAAAATTATTGTGCCGGTGCATCGGGATATGAAGGTTGGGACTAGAGGTGATCATGGGTTGGGCAGCCCGGCTCGGCTCGACAGTCCGTACGAAATATGAGAGGGTTCGGGTAAAAATATAGGCTCGAAATATTGGTTTGGGTAAAAAACAAGGCCTATTTAGAAAACGGGCTAGGCCTCGGGCAAAACTTTTTTGGCCCGGGCCCGGCTCGGCCCGAATTATAATATATATATATTTTTATTTTTAAAATACATTTCCCATTTCCCCATTTCTCATTAGACATTTAGTATTTATATAATAAATATATAATAAATATTTTTATTTTTTATTTTTTATTTTAAAGTATTTTAAAATACTTTTTTATTTTTTTTATTTTTAAAATACATTTCTGAATATAATAAATTGGTTGCAAAAAGGACGATGAGGATGATGTTTCTTTGGTTGCTTTTTTGGATACTTCCTTTATAATTTTTGAAAATTTAATTTAGCTTACAATTTATATTTTGTTATAAAATTAAATATGTTGATTGGTTAATGTATGGATATTCTTGTTGGTAGGTTTTTTATACAATTTTGGTGTTTACTAAAAAAAGGGGCCGGGCTGGGCCGGGCTTAGGAATTTTTTTCGGGCCGAGCTTGGATAAAATTTCAGGCCAGGCTCGGGCCTAGGACGTGGGCCACAATTTTTTTCTTGGCCCGGCCCAGCCCATGATCACGTCTAGTTGAGACTAAGGTGTTATCGTCAATCCAACTAGTTGAAGATGTTTCGTATAGGAGAAACATTAACTTGTCAGAACGGAATGCTACAAAAGTCCCTTCGGAAGTGTTAGTGGCACAAGAGATCGATATGAAGCCTGCAGATTCAATTGTGGAGCCGACACCGTTGGGAAATGTGGGTTGTGCATCGGGCTTCGAGGGAAAATGAGCGATGCAAAAACAGTCAGGATGACTAAATGCTGTGAGTAAGGTACATTCCAAACACTCTGATAGTGTTTTGAATTCTGGTTTGTTGGCTTGGAAGGATCGTAGGGGCCCTTTGAAAGTTCATAAGCTAGGAGGCAAAGGGACTATGGGTGGTACGAAGCCAAGATGTGAGAATCCAGGGGATTCCAGTAAGAACAAGTCAAAATTAAGGCAATTTAAAGCGAATACTTCTTGCCAACGGGAAGTACCAACGAGTGCAACGGTTCAAGTTAAGAGGCGACGGAAGTCGAGGTAGAGGTTCTGAAGCAAAGGACAACCCGATCAAAAGACAAGTTGGGAAAAAGCCAAGGCAATGAGAAAGTTCCAAGGTGAATCAAGTCAGTGTCATTCAGAAGTCGCAACGAGGACGTTGTGAGAATGGATGGGGGAAAATGTCACGAGCCAAAGTACAAAGCCCGTGACCATGGCATAAGATGCGCCCCATAGAGGTTTATCGATTAGATGGGGTATATTTAGCCCACGAGAACTGGCTCGATTCAAATAACTATTGGAGATGCCTATCAGATTGAAGCCTGATTGGCCCGATAATGAAGACATGGCAACTTAGGCTAATTTTGGTAACTAATCTTAGAAGATAGATGGAATCATATCTTGTAAATATTAGATTAGATTTGATATGGCATATCTTGTAAATCCCTAAAATCAAGGGATATGGTTAATTTGGTCCGTCGATGTAAATGTATCTTGACCATCGGTTTTGGGGGAGCTCAACTATAAATAGAGAGCCTCCCCCTCATTTGTACTCATCCATTGTAAGCTAAATTCTTAAGAGTAATAGAATTCTTTGAGCATTTACTCAAACACTTTGTGTGTATTCTTTCTTTGGCTTTCTGTTGTTCATTTGTAGCTTATTTTGGCACAATCGCTTCTGCTATACAAATTGGTGCCTTAGAGGAGTTCTAAAAGAATCCCCACTCTTGGGCGTAAAGGCTGACTTAGGCGAGTTTGGAGCAAATGGATCGCCTAAAGCCGCACGAATTGCGAGACAAAAGGTCTAGCCTCGTAACAATTGGGCATGCCTCTTCTACATAGTTCAGTTACTCGGTCTACTTATCAATTTGTGCTCGATAAGGTTCCAAAGAAATTGAACGACTATAATGTGCATTTGCTCTCCCTAGCGGAAAGGGTCACGCTAGCTAAGTTTGTTTTGATGGCTATCTTTAACTTTTTTTTATGCAAACTATGATTATGTCTATTGGAGTGTGAAGGGAGATCAAGAAAATGGCCTACGGATTTATTTTGGGGGCGATTGGAGGATACCGCAAGCTGACACTTGTAAAGTGGGGGAAACTTGCTACCAACCTAAAGGAAGTAGGGGGCTTGGATTTAGGGTGTTGGCTAGTCAGAATAAGGCATTTCTCTTCAAGGTTGCCTTTGCTTTAATTTCTCAACCGGAGGTTTACTGGTTGCAGATCCTATGGGCGAAATACAAGTTGTGTGAGCTTTTTTTCGATGATCATTGGCCGAGTTGAAGTCTCCTATCTATAACGCCGTTTGATGAGAATATGGAGTGAGTTCCGGAGCCTGCTGGTATGGTCGATTGCTGACGGATGAACAATAAAGTTTTGGTATGATGAATGAGCGCCTACCTGCCTGGTATTGGACCCCTTCTGATGCATTGTGTTAACCTTCTGGCTAATTATGAGCATGTTACAGTTGTTGAGATGGTGGATAAGGACGAGCACTGGAAATGGGATGAGCTTGATTGGCAGTTGTTCCCGGTGATGCTGGACTATTTTGTTGCAACGCTGGTGCCAAATGTGAATCTTGAGCCTGATACGTACATGAGGCGTGGTAATGCATCGGGCAACCTTTTTGTTGCAAGATCTTACAAGCTGATTATTGGTTAGGGTTAGGACTCACGAAAAGGGTTTTGGCCGCTTGTATGGTAGTTGCAGGACCTAAAAAGGGTGATACAATTTCTACTTTCTATGGCTGGTGCTTCATGATAAGTTATTAACGAATGAGGAGCGGTGCAAGCGGCAGATGGCTGACGATCCTAATTGTTGTGTTTGTGGAAGCCTGGTGGAGTTGGTGTTGCATGTGTTGCGTGATTGCTCCTTGACGAGAGCATGCTGGTTGAGGCTAGTCCCCCTCGTGCATCGTACTTGGTTTTATTCAGGTAGCTTGCAGAAGTGGATTATTAGTAATGTTTTGAATGTTTATGATTGCGCGTAGATGACGGGTCGTGGTCATCTTTATTTGGTATTGTATGTTGGAAAATATGGAAGCAGACGAATCAATTGTTTTGCTACAGTCGAGTTGTAACACGGCTGCCATGGTCGCTCACTGTAGGAGCTGGGCAAAAAAAGATGTTGCAACCTTGAAGTATGGTGATGGTTGTAGTTGGAAAGGGACTTTAGCTGGCAGTTACCATATCTAGGGTGGTCAAAATTAATGTTGATACGGTTGTAGACAGGGCCACGAGTGTTGTGGCACTAGGTGGTGTTATTCGGGACTCACAAGGGAGGTGGTTGCTTGGTTTCAACAAGTGGATTGGGCGAGCTTTGGTACTGCTTTGTGAACTCTAGGCAATTGTAGATGGTATTGAGGAGGCTTGACGTGGTAACTATAAGAAACTTATCATAAATAGTGATTGCAACAAGGAGGTCAAGCTTGTTACTAATGTCGCTACTAGGAGCGTAGTGTTCGCTGGTACAGCTCATTCAGGTTGGTATTCGGCGAC
Organism: Gossypium hirsutum; assembly: GCF_007990345.1. Lineage (NCBI taxonomy): Eukaryota > Viridiplantae > Streptophyta > Magnoliopsida > Malvales > Malvaceae > Gossypium > Gossypium hirsutum. The sequence continues at coordinate 5,312,775 of NC_053438.1, read as the reverse complement.
CTTGGGAGGTCATAGTTCGACACATACCACGGGAAGAGAATTGTGTAGTAGATGAGGTTGCGAAAAATGTGCTTACTTTTTTGTCTAAGCCCGGCCCAATTTAAAAAAACTAAACTCGAGTTTGACTCGATCTGTCCATATTTGATTTTTTATATTAATTTTTATTTAAAAATATATTTTTTAAATATAATACACTAAATGCACTAAAAAAGCGTTAAAATAAAATTTTTTTAGCATATTAAAAGGTATTTATATTAAAAACACTATTATAAATATGATAATATTTTATTGTATTAAATATAATTTTTAAAATTTATATTTTTTGTTGAATTATTTAGTTGTATAAGGTTCATTTTTTTATGTTTTAGATGATGAGTTTAATTGTTATTAGGTTAGTAATTTAATATAAATATATATAATAATTATTTAATATATATAATTAATATAATTATTTTTATAATATAATATATTCAAGCCGGGTCAAGCTCGGGTAAAAATTTTTCTTACCTAAGGCCCAATCCATATAAGAAATGGGTCTTAAATTTTACTTAAACTCATTTTTCGGGCTTCGTATTTTTGTCTAAACCCTTTTAATTTTCAGACAAACCATTATACCTGAGCAACTGGCTGGAACTATGAGCAGTTGTAAAGATGATGGGAGGGCGAGAGGTTTGATGGAAAAATGATAAATATATATATGTTAAATAATTTTTTATTTGTTCTTTAAAAATATTGTTTATTAAAACTCAAATATCATGATAAATACAAGTGTCCAAATTTGATTCGTCTTCTTTTTTTCTTTATAAAATACTTTAAACCGATGTCTCAACCGGGTTCACATCTAACCGGATAACAAGGAGAGAGGATAGATAAAAAGGAAATTCAAAAAATTAGACCGCCTTAGCCCAATTCAAATTTATTCCACTTCTCACTCTCTTTCTCTGGCCGGAGCCTCAAAAATGGATCCACCGCCGATTACTTTACTGATGGTTCAGGGCCCACGAAAAGACGAAACTTTCGTATTCCACCCCGGTTCCGCCATCCGAATCGGCCGGGTAATGCGTGGCAACAACCTCCCTATCAAAGACGCCGGCATTTCTTCTAAGCACCTCACAATCGAATCCGTATCCGGTAAATGGATCCTTCGAGATCTCGGATCCTCTAACGGCACTACTCTTAATTCCAATGTGCTCCCCACGGAAACTGCATTTGATCTCCACGACGGCGATACGGTGAAGCTGGGAGAGACTACGTCGATCTTGATCAAAATCGAAGGCAGTGGAGGTAGCGGAGAGGAGGTGGCGGTGGTAGTCGAGAGCCGGAGGAAGAATCCGCCGAGGAGAGGTAAGGCTGCGAAGAACGAAACAGGGAGTTCTAATAAAGAATTAGAGAATTTGGAGTTAGAAAAGAAGGAAAATGTTAGGGTTACTAGGAGTAGGAAGAATGAGGATTCCCAGAATTGCAGGTTAGATATTCCAAAGGTTCCTGAAAATCGGGAAGCTGCGGCGAAACGAGGAAAAGGCCGCCGTGGTGGGAGGAAAAAGAACGAGCAGGAAGAAAAATTAGAGCAAAAAGAAACAAAATTGACAGAGAACGATGACACTCTTATCATAAAAGAAGAAGTGGATAAGGAGGAGGAGGCACTGAATCCATTGCAAAACGAAGAATTTCAAGTAAGAAACGATGAAGAGAACGTAGAACATTCTAAGATTGGGGTTAAGGAGAGCTGTGATGAAATGGAGAATGAAGTTAGGGAAAGTTGTGATGAAAGGGTAGAAGTGGATTTGGAGAAGATGACATTAAGGCAGTGGTTTGATTACTTGGAGGCTCATTTGCCCAAGCAGATACTCGAGGCAACAGAGGAGATGATTGAAGGTATGAGGAAGAAAGCTCAGAAGGTTCAAGAGTATATGGTGGAGCAGAAGAAAAAGGGTAAAGCTGCTGTGGGTTAGACTTAGAGGTAGGTATCGAGCACTTTGTTGTGTGTTGTATTTAGTGACCAAGTTATAATGTGATCAATTGTTTAGCCGTAGTTTGAATCTTGTTGCTGATATGTATTTTTGGTATGATCTTTAGTGTTTATGCTTATGCTGCTTGCATTTCTAAATGTCAGAAACTTTAAGTCTTCATCAACTTTCCACTATGACAACAATGTCTCGTCTTAGTAACTTGAATTCCATATCCTGTTGGATGAAAATCTTTGTCATTCCTTTTTGTTCTTAGTCATATCATCTCACAAGTTCTTTTTGTTGCTTTTATTGAGAGTTCTTGTAATTGTTATTTGTAGCTCTGTTCCTGATTTTTGGAAGATTGGCTCCGATAAAATCGTCTCAGAGTTCTTCCATCGGACCAAGTTCATAGAGCTAATGACTAGAAGATTCTGGTAACTGCTTTATATTCAACCTGCAAATTTGCTAATCAAAAGTTCATTGCAACTGCAATTCTGGGATATTAGTTCTAAATGAAACCTTTACCAAAACCTAAGGGTGCTTTTAAATCCATCAAAATTTGTACAAATTTAACCTAGAGAACTTTGGATTGCTACGGTTGAAACATGGTTGTAATTTCGTGGACCCTGATATTATTATATATTGTGTAACATGGGATTTAAATCGCAGATATTATCTGAGTCTAATCTTGTTCAGGTTGAGGTGGTATTCGTGTAAAACCCTTCCAATAATGTTGACTTCAAGATTCGAACTTAGTCCAAATATATAGAGAAGAAATCTATTTTTACTTCTTCTAACCACATGTTGTTGGTGAATGGTTTCAACTGTGTAGTTAACATTTGATAGGTTTGCAGTTATGATAAATGAAATGAGACTCTAAAGTCTAAACACATTTGAGATTGCAATTTAAATTCTTGTCATTTCTATGCTTTCGTATTTGGTTTGCTCGAGTGCTTAGAGGTTTTGTAATGCATGTAATGCTTTGTTGTTTTGGTCACATGCAGAAAAGCTAAAGCCTAAAGTTTTGGCACATGTTACTTGGTCAAGATTTTCAATAATTCTTGTGGGCTCGGTTTCATCCATATGAAAAATAGTTCTTGGTATGAGGTGCGACTTTGGTTGGCTTATAGATAGATTTAGTTTCAATGTAAAAATAATGGTCACGGTGGAATGAAATTATGGTGTGGTGAGAAATGCTGAATTCCTCATACCCCATACATCCCAATTTTATAAGAATCTTTTTCTCGAAATTTAAGTTTTGAGGTGAGACAAGTCAATTTTCTTTAATAAGATTTTCAGGTTGGATGGAGTGGGGTTTAGATGATATTCATTCTGCTCCAATCCTTCTCTTCTCCCAATTATAAATATATATATTCTTTTTTTAATTATAATTTATTAATTTTACAATAATTTGTGGCATGTATTTTAATTTTACAAATATTTTTATACTTTTCTTACTTTTATTAAATTTTATAATTATGTATTTAGATTAATTATAAAACTAATATATTATAAAAAAATTATTTAAAATTTCGAGACAAAACAGGGCGAAATCTAGAAAAGCATTTCAATAATGAAGTTTGAATGAAAATATAAATAAATAAAAATTGAGACAAAAAAGAATTTGAGTGTAAATAAATAAAGTTGAATTAATTTTTAATTATATTTAAATAAAATTTTAATATTTATTCATAAGTTGAGGCTTTGGGTATTTAGTATTCAAGTTTGAGTCTTATTAGCTTAAGGGTAAACTATATAAATAGCATTGAATTATTAAATTTTTTTATTTTAGGCATTTAAAATAAAAAAATACAATTTAAGCATTTACATCACATAGTTCGCTCATTTTGATTACTCATCTTAAAATCACAAACGGCAAGTTGACGTGATAATTAAAAAAATCAGTATAATAACAAATTTAGCCCTCAACTTTTACGTATTATATCAATTTAGTCATAATTTAAAAATTAACCCTTAAAATTAAAAAAGGTCTCAATTTGATCTTAATTCTAAAAAATTCAATATATATAATAAATATTTTCAAAAAATATAATAATAAAATTAAAATTTGAAAATTCAGATTAGAAACCTATAATGATAAGGGAAGTATGATCAAATAATTTGGAATCAGAGTTCGAGTTAATCACTCAAGTGATCGATGAATACCCTTTTATTTCAATGGATATTGAGTTCCATGGTATTATTTTTTGGCCAAAAGTGGTCCCGAAAGGGCTGTACAATGGTCAGCTCCGATCGTCCGATCATTGCAAGGGAGAGTGACGGTGGTGGGGAGGGGAAGAGGGACGGGGTTGGGGGATTTTTATTTTATTTAAGGGTAAATTACACCAACAGTCACTCAACTTTAAAGTAGCTGACAAAACAATCACTCATATTTCAATTCAGTTACTCAACTTTTAAAAAATAACAAAACAATCACCACTAACTATTTTCTGTTACAGACGTAACAGAGCTACCATTTTTTGTTACAGACTTAACGGAGCTGTCATTTTCCATCTCCCTATCACTGCTCTCCCATCCCTTTCCCTCTTCCCCACCATCCCTCCCTCTCCCCCTCCCCTGATTCTCTCTCCCTTTCCCCTTCTTCCCCACCATCTCTCCTCCTACTCTGATTCGCTCCCCTATCGTCCCTTTGCTAACCCTCTCCCTCCGTCCCTTTCCCTCTCCCCAATTAATGGAAGCTGACACTGATGAATGTTGTGGAATTTATACTGGAAAATTTCACCGAGATGAATAAACTTTGGGTGCAAATGCAACTTGAGGCTTGTTGAATGTATGTTATCAAGATTTTTTCAAATATGCAATGCACCAAAGTAAATGCATGCCTAGAAGTGAAAATATATCATGAGAGCATAAATTTTGGCCATGCAGGTGTCATGGTGCTTGTGATTTATTCATACTCTTTGGTCATCCTAAGTTGAAGACTTCAATTCCAATTTCTGTTAAGCAAGAATTTGTAATATCAATAATCTAAAATTTTCAATTGGATAAACTCTACATCAGTGTACTTGATGCACATTCAAGGGGAATTCATGCTTCTGTATTGAACTTTCTCATTAGATAGAAGGGGTGGACCTTGAGATTTACAAAGAAACAGTTCTTCCAAGAGTCTTAGAGCAGGTAATTTTACTTCTTTTTGCTCTGTTTTTTCTCTCTCTCTTTAATATAAAATTGAGAGGTCTGTAGCATTAAAGGATTTTACAGGTTCTTTTACAGGTTGACAATTGCAAAGATGATCTTCCCCAATATTATTTGATGGATTGTGTAGTTCAGGTGTTCCCTAATGAGTATCACTTGCCGACTCTTGAGACATTATTGGATGGAAGAGGGAGAGGGATGACATAGCAGTGATAGGGGGATGAAAAATGGCAACTCCGTTAAGTTTGTAACGAAAAATGGTAGTTCCGTTACGTCTATAACTGAAAATTGTTAGTGGTGATACTATTTTGTTATTTTTAAAAAGTTGAGTGACTGAATTGAAACATGAGTAACTGTTTTGTCAGCTAACTCAAAGTTAAGTGACTGTTGGTGTGATTTATCCTTTATTTAATATTAATATTATGTTTAAATTTATTATTATATTTTTTGAAAATATTTATTTATTTTTATATATTTTTTGAAATTTTTTAGAATTAGGATCAAATTGAGACCGTTTGTAAATTTTAAGGGTTAATTTTTAAAAATTAAAACTAAATTGATATAACATGTAAAATTTGAGGGCTAAATTTGTTATTATATCAATTTTTTAACTGCCACATCAACTTGACGTTTGGATTTTAATGGTAGTGACCAAAATGATCAAACTATGTAACATATGTACTTAACTTACAAGCTTTTTATTTTAGGTGCCTAAAATAAAAAAAATTAACAATTGAATGACTATATGTATAGTTTACCCTTATACATAATTGCATATGTACGTCTTTCTTCATGCCATTTTGCACATGTGAGTTTTAGTCCAAATCAATTTTAATTTTCCGTCATTGCGGCGGTTGTAATAGTTTAATTCTATAAAAAAAGGACTAAATTGTTAAAATTTTAACAACATTGACGTGGTCACTCGCATGGCAGCTCATGTATAATTCATAAAAAAATTATTAAAAATATTTAAAAATTCAACAATTTTCATATAAAGATATAGAAAATTTTATTAACGTTAACAATAAAGTATACATAAATTTTTACGTGAACTGTCATGTTAATATCATTAAAATATGAAGTTTTTTTCTATAAAAAAATAATTTAACTAAAATTTGAAAGGTAAGGATTAAAATAATTATAAATAAAAAGAAATAAAAACCAGTAAAACCTTTAATTCTTATACTATTTTTTTCCATACAAAAGTTTCATTCAAAGCAAAAAGATGATTACTAAGATTCGTCAGGGGCATCTTTGTTCCCTCTGGCTTATAGATTCAATGCCTCTCCCACTCATGTTTCTAACGCTTCAATGTCTTAGCAGCCGGCTTTGATGTACCCTCCTTTCTTCATCTAGTCAACTTAGGAGGCCGATTGACTTGTTACAGATGAATCTTATCTCTCCATGTCCACATCTAGTCAACTTAGGAGGCCAATTAACTGACAAGAGAAACACTATCAGATGTTACTTTATGTTACTTTCTCCTCACGCAAGTCAGTTTATAAATGAAGCAACAAAAGCCAGCACACTACTGCACACCTAAAAGGCAACAAAAAGAGCTGAGAACCCATGGCATGCTCAAGCTCAACCTCTCTTCCACTCCATATCTGCCATGGCAACAAGCTCACCATGATCATCAACAGGTCACATGCAGTCCTCCATTCAATCGCCATATCTTTCTTGATATACTATAGGGCTTTTTTCTTGTTCCATCAACCCACACCCATAATTATCCCTTGGCTTCTACTTTTTATCTCTGAATTGCTCCTTTCTTTCATATGGTTTCTCGGAAGAGCTTACATTTGGCGTCCTGTTTATCGGACTGTGTTTCCGGAGAGGTTGCCAAATGATGACAAACTTCCAGCCATCGATGTTTTCATTTGTACAACGGGACCTGATAAGGAGCCTACTATTGGTGTTATGAACACTTTATTATCAGCTATGGCGCTTGATTATCCACCAGATAAGCTCCATGTTTATCTTTCTGATGATGGTGGTTATGCTATAACTTTGCATGCCATGAGGGAATCCTGGAGTTTTGCAAGGTGGTGGCTTCCATTTTGTAGGAGGTTTGGTATCAAGACTAGGTGTCCCGAGGCTTATTTTTCGAGAACCGAAAATCACGATTCTGACTCGAAATATCCCGATAATTTCATGGTAGAAAGGGAAAAAATCAAGGTATGTTGACAATCGAATATCTTTAATTTGTTGTTGATGTAACAGATGTTATTGTAATCAATTACGATAAAACAATATTGTAGGAACAATACGTGTTGTTCAAGGAACGTGTGAGGAGAGCTGGACAAGAAAGTAAATTCAAGGACAAAGGTGTTTACACTGCAACCGATCACCCTTCTTGCATTGAGGTATATTTGACCCCACGTGTACAGTACATAAAATATATGGCATGATTGAGTTTAATGATTGAACATTGTAAGACTTTAAGCAAAGAATGAAAATGACATTGATTCAACCTCTTTAGATAAGGAAACTGGTATGTATAGACAGTTGTGGCTGCAATTTATTGCACCTCAATGTTATGCTAACCCAATGGGGGCTGCCCAAGTGGTTCATTGACCACCTCAAGTTATAGGGATAGCTTTTTGCTTGACTATGTTTCAAATAAATTAACTTATGTAGACTTTCTTTTTGGTACAAAGGAAGTCACAATTTGAGAAAGGTTATTAATGTGAAATGTAGATTTTTTTTAGTACAAAATAAGTGACGGTTCGAGATAACAAAAAGAATATAGATGTTAGGATTCGAATTTTATATTTTCTTAATGTTATCTCATAAATGTGATTATATGAATCATCTTAGCGTAAATTTAACCTATAAATATAAATTTTAGTATTGACCTGAGTAAAACAATCATAATACCAAGAAATTTTAGGTCTGGAATGTTTGTGGCTTGAATTGCTTGATTGATGATTAAGGTTTGGATTCTACGAGGAGTGTTTTTACCTAATGTTTGGTCCTGTAATATTTTGAGTTATGAGTTTTAATATCAATAATACTATTTTGGCCGAGAACAAATAAGTTTTAAAATTATATGAAATGTTGTCAGTGTTATTTTTCCAGGTAATGGAAGAAAATTCCAAAGAGGGATTGTTGGAAGATCAAACAATTGAGATGCCTCTCCTTGTCTATGTTTCTCGTGAGAAAAGTACTTCTCAATTCCACCACTTTAAGGCTGGAGCCGTCAATGTCCTTGTACTATTCACTCTCTATCTCTCTATTTATAATGTTCGGATTTGAGCATGAGTGTCATTATGCACTTGTGTTGATACGGGTGTTTTTGCATATATTTGGAGGGTCATATATGCATTAAAATCGGAGCAAGATAGTACGAGTAGACGAATGACTTGTTTCTTAACATGCAGCTTCGGGTCTCAGCAATGTTGAGCAACTCTCCTTACATTCTAATGCTCGATTGTGACATGTACTGCAGTGACCCAACCTCGGCTAGGCAAGCAATGTGCTTCCACTTTGATCCTGAGATGTCTCCCTCCCTTGCATTTGTGCAATTCCCTCAGGCATTCCGTGACATAAGCGAAAACGATATCTACGACAGTGAAGTTCGATCAGCATACACGGTACGGATGTCGACAATCTCGGATATTCACAAAATCTAGATTGAACTTAAAATGATGATGAAATTAAAACGTTTAATGCATATTGCAGATTTTATGGCCTGGCTTGGATGGATTGAAAGGACCAGTACTTTCTGGTACTAATTTCTATATTAAAAGGGAGGCCTTGTGCTGCCATTCTATTAAAAAAGGTCACTTTGCTCACTCTTTATACTCAAGGTATCCATTGTTTTTACATCTTTCACGGACCATGTAATTAAATTGTTCTTTTTTGGGGGGCAAAATTAACAGATATTGACCTTAGAGAACTTAAGGATTCTTTCGGCCCATCCAACGAGTTCATCAAATCCCTTCGTCAAGACTATAAGAAGCCTAATTTAAATGATAATGGAGAAGCTTCAAACATGTTGCTGGAAGAGGCCAAAGTTTTGGCTTCTTGTTCTTACGAAGATCATACAAAATGGGGTAAAGAGGTAAGTTTATATATTTTGCTCTATAGATCACAAGCAAAGAAAAAAATATTTCTGACACAAAATTCAACAAGTTCAAGATTCGAATCCCAACAGTTGAGTGGAGTCTCGCATCCAACCTCTGAAATGTTTTCCAGTTTTTCTTCTAAAAAACATCTTACTAGTAGAATGGGATGTGTGAACTGTGAAGTTAATTTTGGTCAATTCAGGGTCTAAAATTTTCATATCATTTAGAGCGGGACAAGTTTGTATGTGTCATTTCAAGTTCATATTGTTTTGGCTTCAGTTCATTTAGGTTTGAAGCTGGGGTTCTTTAAGTCGAATTATTTTGAGTTTGGGTTGTTTAAGGTTCGGGTTGTTCTGAGTTGAGTTAATTCCAATCTGAATTGAACGGATTTGAGTCGTTATTTTTTATGATAAAATCAGATTGGATCAATTTGAGTTCCCTATATAAATTCAGGTGTCATAATCGACAACCCCCTTCATTATCTCAAACTCTTTGAATCTTGCAACAATGACAATGACATGGGGTAAAAATTTGTATGATATCAGGTAGGTTTTCTGTACGATTCAGTAGCCGAAGATTTCCTTACAGGGTTCGTCATGCAATGCAAAGGCTGGATATCATCCTATGTTGCTCCATCATCTTCATCAAGGCCCCAATTCTTAGGAACTTCAACTACCAATTTAAATGACCTATTGACACAAGGAACAAGATGGGGTTCAGGGTTGGTCGATGTAGCACTCTCAAGGTTTAGCCCACTCTTTTATGGATCATCGAGGACATCTTTCCTTCACAGCATGGGCTATGCGGAGCTTTCATTGTTCCCTCTTCTTTATTGCCTCCCCCTTTGGTGCTTTGCCACCATCCCTCCTCTTTATCTCCTCAATGGCATCCCTTTATATCCCGAGGTGAGAATAACCGACCATTCATGTCTTTTTCATAAACAATTTGTTTTATATAAATTTTGACACATTTATATATTCGTATAGGTTTCAGATCCATATTTTAGTATATTCTTGTTCATTTTCCTATCATCCCTATCTAAGCATTTACATGAGGTTGTCGTAACCGGAAGGCCAATTAGCAAATGGATAAATGAACAAAGGATATGGATGATAAAATCAGTTACATGCCATTTATATGGAAGCTTGGATGCTATATTGAAAAAATTTGACTTGAGGAAAGCCAGTTTCTTGACCACCAATAAAGTCGCCGACAACGAACAAATCAAGCTATACCGGGGAGGTAAATTCGATTTCCGGACATCGACCATTTTCGTTGCACCATTGGTTACAGTAATGTTAGTGAATTTGGCATCCATTGTTGGTGGAGTTTATAGAATCATGTTCACGGGAACCGATTGGAGAAAAATGTTTGGGCAAGTTTTGCTATCGTTTTACATTATCGTCATGAATTATGTAGTAATTGAAGGGATGGTATTAAGGAAGGATAAGGGCCGCATTCCTTTATATGTCAATGTATTATCTATTGTATTTTCCTTGATTTTCTTGTCATTGGGGTCTATTATAATCTCTAATTAATGTTATTTATCATATTTGAAATTCAATTCTTTGTACCGATTAAATTGATAATTGATAACTTAATTGATTCGATAATCGAATCGATTCTTATAATATCAAGATAAATAGATCCACTACAACAAAATAGGCCTACTGTGACATTTTTTTTGACCTAAGACGACGCAAAAAAGGTTGGCATAGGTGTCTCGACACTTCTGAAAAGGTTGTCTTTAATACAATTGGCATAGCTGCCGCGACACTTTTGAAAATAAGTCAACATAAGGCAACCTTTATTGAAGAGTTGACAAAGATCTAATCAAGGCCGACCTTTAAAAAAGGTTAGGATAAACCCGTCTAAGGCAACCTTAAAAAGCTTAGAATAAACTTTGTCTAAGGCGACTTTTAGACAAAGTTTATTCCAACACCTTAAATAATTGATTCAGGTCTCATGTTTTTTACAACTTTTTTCCCCGATTTTTAAAGAGTCTATTTTGTCGAAATATAGCAACTTTGTATGTGTTGGATTTGGACAAGTTTGAGATTGATATTAATTTAATAGTTAATTAAATATTAATACAAAATTACCACTAAATAATGCAATTATGAGTTTATATACAAAATCCTAACTATACGAAGCTTTATATAGATTTCTTCTCTTTAGCAGCCTCCAATGGTCTTGATCCTTTGATATATTTGTGGAATCCATATGTAAGCAGTACAAGGTATAATGCAAACCCTGAAATATATAGATAATATTTTAGTATCAAAACTATAAGTTACATCCTAAGCTTGATATATATATATCTATATGTATATGTATAATTAAAACTTGAAGTTTCAAGAACTAATAGTGTTGGGATCGACCTGATTAAGCAACAAGTAAAAAAATAGCGGAATAAATTGAGAAATTGAACACACAAATTTAACGTGGAAAAACTGCTCCAAAGAGAATAAAAAATCACGGGCAAAGAAAATTTTACTATAATGGAAAAAGAACGAAAAGTACAAAAGATGAAGATAAAAATTAAACCCCAAAAACCCTAAAATAAAGAACCCTCAAAACATAAACACAAAATTTTCTAAATGTGTTATGAGTTCTAATCTCTAGTAGGTGTATTTTCTAAGGTTGTAAAAGAGTCTATTTATAGGCTAAATTCATAGGTCAAATAAAAATAAAATAATCTAGACTAATCAGAGTTTGATTGAAACAAATAAACAAAGTTTAACTAAAATATTATTTCTCAAATTTGACTAAAATAAGAGTCATACTCAACAAAACTCCACATTGACTCATATTTCCACAATGTCAACTTTGTCAAAGCCCGCCACGGGCCTATCTTGAACCATGCAGGGAATTAACTGAGTCGAATCTGTGCTTAGAAACTGGAAGACTTCTAGCCTTCGAATTGTATGTAAAGAACCATTCTCTATTGAGACACATGTGGAAAGAACATCCCGAATATAAAATCCACTCAAACATGAGCTTGGAGTTATTGTTTGTTGACACTAACAAGAAATCATCACCGCTTTCATCGGTCAAATTAGCACCAACTACATCTCCCTTGTTACTTCCAGTAGCTCTTTTATTTCGCAGTTTATAACAATCTGCTTTGACGTGACCTAAATTTTTACAATAGCGACACCTTTTGTCTCGTTTATTTGATGCTACCAAAACGGAAGCTTGCCTATTTGCCTTGTTATTAAAACCAAACTCATTGTCAAGTTTGTCTCTACTTAACAAATGACCCTTCACATCTTCGAACGAGAGTTTGTCTCTGCCATAAATCAGGGTCTCCCTGAAAGACTTATATGAAGGGGGTAAAAAGTATAATAATAGCATAGACTGATCTTCATCGTCAATATGAACCTCAACGTTCTTTAAATAATTTAAAAGAGTAATGAATTGACTGATGTGATATCTAAGAAGCTCACTTTCATTCATGCAAAACGTAAATAGACGTTGTTTTAACACTAAACGGTTAGCTAGAGACTTAGTCGCATAAAGAGTTTCTAACCTTTTCTATAAGACGAATGAGGTCTTCTCCATCAATTCCTCCTGCAATACCGTATTCGTGAGGCAGAACTGGATTACCAATTTGCCCATAACATCATAAAACTCACAAGTTAGTATCCTTGTTCATGATATATATATGAAATCAACCATAAGATATGTGGTTTACCATGTATAAACATAACATTTTGCATCATTAATGTTACCATAATGTCATGATTCATTGCAATTTCATACTTACCATTTCGTTCTCTTTTTACCCATTGAACCATCTAGAATTACATAGGATACTCGAGAAGCTCATACGAAGTGTGCCTTTACATATAACTTTAACATTTCCTTTACATTAATGCTCACACGAGCTGTGGGTTGAAATGTAAGCCACATGATGTTGCTCACACGAGTTGTGGAGAATCCGAAACAAATACAAGACCTCAGCCATCGATAGGACATTCAAGACCAACACCCGAAACATGAAATCCCTAATGACATGTCATTTGTATCCTAAGAATTCCTAAGGTTCAACTGAGACTCGATTTCCGTCAATTCATCATAGCATTGATACATTGTATATTGATTCAATTACATTAAAACAACATAATTAACATTCAATTTAAACAACATTGAAACTATTTTAGTTCATACGAACTTACCTTGATAATCAGGGCATAGTAGTTTAATCGAACTAGTTCAAAGCTTTAGTTTTTCCTCGATCTAAATTTGAACGTGATTTATCTTGATCTAAATAGATGATTTTAGTTAATTAAGTACTTCTAGAATTCAATTTAGTCCATCTTTCATATTTATACAAAATTATCAATTTGCCCCTAATATTTTAACTTTTTACAATTTAATTCTTAAGCTCATAACTTAAAATTTAACCATTTTAACCTAAATCCATGTTAACGATAGAGGCAAGGGACCTTGATACAACTCATAATTACCATCATTTCTCATAATAAAACCATAGATTTAAACCTTTAACAATTTAGTCCTAATTCCAATATTCATTAAAAATCACTTAACAAACCTTGTTTATTTTTCAATAAAATTTCATAATCTATCAATTAACGTCAAAAAACATTCAAAAGCATTCATGGTATAATCCTCAACCTTTAACATTTTTACAAATTAACCCTTGGGCTAGCTAGATTAAGCTAAAACGGACTCAAAAACATAAAAATCATTAAAAACGGGGCTTGAAAACTCACCATGCAACAACACTAAGCTTGACCGAATTTTCTTCTTCTCCAATGACTATTTTAAGGTTCAAAACAACAAAAAGATGAAGATGACAACATTTGGTTCATCTTTTGTTATTAAATTTTCTTTTAATTACCAAATTACTAAATTAACCTTTAAAAACTATCATAATTACATTAAAACCTATCTATGTACATCCACTATCAACAGATATGGTATAATTACCATTCAAGTCCATTAACCTTCATTTCCAAAGTCATTTAACCCCTTTAGCTAATAAAACTCAACTTTTTCACTTTTTACAGTTTAGTCCTTTTTACTTAATTAGGCATTTAAACATAAAAATTTCTTAACAAAATCTTAATATGACATTAATATAATCCCAAAGACCTTAAATTAATAATAAAATAATAATTTACTCGTTGAAATTATGGTCTTGAAACCATTATTTTTGGCATCATTGAAAACGAGTTGTTACACATGCATATATATATATAAACCACATTCATAAAGAGAATTCAGCCCTTCTAAACCACCTACCCTAATTAATTAACATTGTTGGGTGTTTATTTCTAAAAGAGGCTCATCTTCATATATATATATATATATATAAAAGTTACGATCCATTAACGTGACGTGCTAAGGGAAATTAGGTGCCATGCATGGTGACACGTTACTTCCCTAGAGATTACACGTGTCTTCAAACACTCTCTAGAGAATATGGGCGAACGGGGACAAGCAAGAACATGACTAGTTAGACTATATCTCACGGGCTGGGGTAAGTGGCGAACACACGTGTCCTTAATAGAAAACCTGAAGAACGGGTGAAAAGTCGGATATCGAGTTATGTAACACTCCTTACCCAAGACCATCGTCGAAGTCGAGTACGAGACATTACCTGACTTAAATTACTAGTTCGGAGCATAAAAAAAAATTCTGAATACTTAAACAATCAAAACAATTTATTTCACTATCCACAATAAAACTGTCCGCTTGCATTACAATCACTAATTTATTTATAACTTGAGTTACGAAACTTGAAATTCAGATCTGTAAATTTTTCCTGAAACTAGACTCATATATATTCTTACCATAAAATTTTTAGAATTTTTGGTTTAGCCAATAAGTACAGTTTATTCTTTAAAGTTCCCCTATTCTGCTATCTGACAGCTTCGATCTTTCTACACTAAAAATTAATTATCTTATCGTACAGAATTCAGATGATGTTCTCGTTTGTTTCTCTTGAAAATAGACTCATTCAGAATTTTAAAAATATAAATTCCAACCAATAAATATTTTTTTACAATTTTTAATAATTTTCAAAATTCAGGACAGGGGATTCTAAAATCATTTTGACCCTGTCTCACTAAAATTCAAATATCTCATAATATAAAATTCATTTGCCTATATCGTTTCTTTCATAAGAAAATAGACTCAATAAGATTTAATTATATACCTCATTCACTCTCTAATTCCATTTCTAATATGCTCGGTGAATTTTTCAAAATCACATCACTGTTGTTATCCAAAAAAAAAATTTGTTCCATTGCAAATTTTTTTTTACTCTTTCGTAATTTCTTTGTATTAACTAACATTTAGGCATACATAACACTAAACATATTCTTAATTAGCCATCTCAATAGCTAATCAATATCAAATAACTTTACTACCTTATTTCAACCTTTTTCGAAACACAATCCAAACAATTAACCATGTTATTTAATCAAGCATGAAACCATACATATCAAAATAAACAAGCCATTTTCGCATGGCTTATTATATATAAATACATCGTTCAAAATATATTCCAAAAAGTAGAATAGACTATACATGCCATAAGTTTAAGTTTAACTTTTATAGATATCGATAACGGACGATAGTGTGATTGATTTCGTTGACGATCCCCGATCCCGCAACTAACTTCCAAAATCTATAAAACCGAGGCAAACACGTATGCACGGTAAGCTATCAAACCTTAGTAAGTCATAAGCAAATAAACAATTCAATGTTATTAATAGTTCAATATCACATAACCGAATTATTCAATTC
Source organism: Gossypium hirsutum (assembly GCF_007990345.1). Lineage (NCBI taxonomy): Eukaryota > Viridiplantae > Streptophyta > Magnoliopsida > Malvales > Malvaceae > Gossypium > Gossypium hirsutum. The sequence continues at coordinate 5,296,820 of NC_053438.1, read as the reverse complement.
ATATTCATATATATATAAGCATAAAAAAAACATAATTGTGATATCACATACACTTACCATTTGGCCAAATATAGTCTTTAATACACACACACATACTTTCATTTGCATCATCTAATTTGTATCACAAATGAAATAACCAACTTACCTTGATATCATATACTATTTAACTATTACATACTTGTAATATCATGTACTTGTATGTCACATTCATCATTCATTGGATCCGCACAATTTGGGCTAAATAATTTGTCGAAGCTATAATGACGTTGCACAATTAGTGCTCTCTCTTATTTAACCAAATTGATCTTGGTATCGCACACTTAGTGCCCGTTATTCGACATCGTCATTTTTGTTTCGCACACTTAGTGCCCGTTATTCAACATCGTCATTTTAGTTTCGCACACTTAGTGCCATTCGTATAGCCATAGATATTCCATACTCGCACTCTCAATGCTAAATATCGGTAAATCACATCCACGTCTATTTCTGTTACCCGAACTTAAACACATTCGGCTACATATATATATTTGCATTTTTTCATTTCAGCATATACATAACTAACATTTATTTAGAATTTATATAATCTATTTTCTTATAAACTTACCTCGGACAATGATAAACCGGAACGGAACGATTAATTGATGACTTTTGTTTTCCCCCGATCCAAGTCTGATTTCTTTAATTCTTGATCTAAACATATTCAAATAAACTTATTCAAACATAATTTCATTCAATTCAGTCAAAAACGCATAAATAAGTAAATTTCACTTTTGCCCTTGACATTTCACACTTTTTACAATTTAGTCCCTATTTCACAAAATACAAAACATTCCAAATCTGACCACACTATAGCTTGGCCGAATATTCTCTAGACTCATATAAGTCCATACATGTCATTTATTTCACATATTTAACACCTATTTTATAACCTTTACAAAAAAGGTTCTTTTAGGTGTTTTCATGGTAACACCTTTCACAAAAGTTGTTTACTTAACAACTAAGACTCATTTTCTTCCATAAAAATGCAGCAACCAACATAAAGGCTTACATGGCAAAACCCTAAACTTCCAACCATTTTGCAAAATAGTCCCCTCATTAGCTAGCTCAAGCTACAAGGGTTCCAAAAGTACAAAAATTATCAAAGAATGATCATCAAAACACTTACTTGTAAGGAGAAAAGCTTGCTGAAAATTTTGAGCTCTCAAACCCCTATTTTGCTGCTAATTTTCAGTGGTGAAGGTGGAGAAGAAAAGATGATATCACTATTTTCTTTATTTTATGATAAAAAAAATCAATTTAGTCACCAAATTTTTACCTAACCAATTGACCAAATCTTTTCTTTGTCCCTAAACAAGGCCTAATTGCACATTAGGGACCTCCAATTAATATTCTATAGCTTTTAGACACCTTTAGCTTGTAAAATAGAACTTTCACACTTTATGCGGTTTAGTCCTTTTATCAAATTAAGCACACAAACAGTAAAATTAAATCACGAAATTTTCACACATATTAATTCAAAAATTATAAACACAGAAAATAATATTTAAAAATTTTTCTGACTCAGATTTGTGGTTTCGAAACCACTATTCCGATTAGGATCGAAATCGAGCTATTACAAGTTATATATATATAAAGTGCTTTCGGGTCAGCTATGTGACGTGCTCTATATTCTTTATATAACAAACATAATTCCTTTTGGCAAAATTAAAGAATAATAATAATAATAATAACAACAACAATATAATTTAATTTACACAATAATCCTTTCATTTATTTTCTTAAATCAAGGGTTTTTATTTCAACTAAATCATAGTCACTACAATTACAACGATTCGAAAACATCAGACAAACAAACGTTAATCCTTTGACTACATGTTCAACTTTAAACATAATCAAGAAACAAGCTGATTCTATCACAACTCTGCATCAACCTTGTTTACTTTAATTTTCTTTTGATCTTTTCTGCTATCCCAATTTGCCATTTTACCTGCGTCCCAACCAAGAAACAAATAAATTATATATATATAATGGTACGTACTATAGTGTTAGTGAGATATAAAAATTAAATCGAAATTATATCATATTAATAGTTATTTATATAGATAGAGGACTCACCTATGCTTTGAAGAATAGGGAGGGCATGTGGGACTCGGAATATGGGATTTGCATGATGACCTGATCGGGGGAATAGGCGAATGGTCATCCGGACCAACACCACCTACGGCCACCACCTCTTCATTCAACCGCCTTGCTAGTGCCATCATCATCGGGTTTGTAGTCAAAATTCCACTCAAAACCACCATTATCATCACCACCATTATAACTTCAATCCTAACAAATTTTGTGCCCTCCATTTTTATTAGAAAGAAAACAAGTTTAATTAATGTTTAATTTGGACAAGAAAACAATTAACTATATTGGAAATTTCTTTTGACTATATGGGATATAGAGAGCGCAAAGTGGTGTTATTTATAGACATGGGAGGTAGCTAGCCATATTCTTAAAGTGAAAGTATTCTCTGTCTGGTGTACTTTTCTTCTTTTACGATACTACTTAGCTCATAACCCACAAACTCCAACTATTATTTTTCTAATAGGTTAAATTACAAAGACAGTCACTTTTGTTTGCTTCATATTTCATTTTAGTCACTTATAACTTATATTTGAAATGTTATGTTATCCTCTTGTTACAAAGTGGTCACTCTGCCGTTAAGCTGCATTACGTCCCTAACGGCAATCCTACGTGGCAATCCAAATGGGTTTTAAATGCCAACTTGGATGTCCAATTGGGACGAGAATAGATTTTTAATTAAATAAATCTAATTAATTGAAAATTGTAAATTAATTAGACCTTAAATTGGGAAAAAAACTGTTCGCCTTCTCTTTCTTTTAGTTTTCTTTTCTATTTTGACTGAAAAACTATTCTCATCCTAGTTGGACATCCAAATTGGCATTTAAAACCCATTTAGACTACCACGTAAGATTGCCGTTAAGGAGGTAATGGAGCTTAACAGAAGAGTGATTACTTCATAACAAAACGATAACGTAAGTGATTAAAACATAATATTTCAAACATAAGTGACTAAAATGTAATCTAAGGTAAATAAAAGTGACTATTTTGTAATTTACCCTTTCTATTATTCTACTAACACATTTATTTCTTGTCGTTTATGTGACTTTAAAGTCAATGTAGAGACGGATTAATTGTCAGAACTCCATAGACGTTAAAGATGATATGACAATTTTAAGGAATTTAAAAAAGGTTTAATTATAAATTTGATCATTAACATTTGCATGTTTTATCAAAACGGTCTTAATTATATTTTTGAGTTTTTTATTTTACCATCAACCTTTTTTTTTTCTAATCTGATTTTTTTAACAAATTTAATGAATAAATTCAACGTTTCAATTTTTTTCTTTCAAAATGTTTCAATCTTTTATATGTTTATTTAATTTGTGTGAGACAATAAAATGATAATCTTTTTGAGAAAAATATGACTGAATTGAATGATGGAATATATTTGAAGACAAAGATAGATTAAGTAAGGGGAATTTGAGAGTGTACTAAATTAACATATTTATATGTTTTATTTTGATAAATTTTCGGGCACAATACTGCTAATGTTAGTGTTTATGACTTAAATTTATGTAGGTAGAGTGAAAGTCTAAAGTATGAACAAGAAGTGAAAAAATAGAGTCTATCTTTTAGGCATACGAGAACGCGTTACTATTAACAAATAGAATTTCTCAAATCAGAAGGTTTTATGATTATTATTATTCTACCAACACAACTTTAAGGCCATTAATTAATTGTAAACTTTCTAATTATAGTTAATCAAATTTGTATTATTTGTGATTAGGTTAGGTCATCTATGAATTGTTTATGAAATCCAGTCACTTGCAACTAAATCACAAGAATATCTATATATAAGTAAAGGTGCCGATAAGAACATCTTTTTAATCTGCTTTAGTCATCACAACATATGATTCTTTTAGAATTGTGGCCTTTGGCCCCTCACCCTGTTGTCATCCATCTATAATTACACTGACAATAAATATTTTTGAATAATTATAATTATAATCACTATCATAACATGTAATTAGTATATATTCAAAAGGCGTTTGTGTCACAAGGTGTGCACAAAAATTTGTGATCAAGATAGACATGATAGTCCAAGTTAATCATCTGAATAAATTCAGCTTACCCACTAGAATTGACTCGTTTCTAAGAGCATTTAACTTAAAAGCTTAGTTATGTAACTTGTATTTTACTAGGGGGAAAGGATTATATAAAATAGAAACGTAACATCACCCCATATCTCTTATCAATTATGTAATATTATTTTAATCTCTTTTTTCATGTTATTGCCACATCATTTTGATAATTTTTTAACCTGAACTCTCGACCCTGTACCCTAGGTCCAAGGTCTAGGGTCTAGGATCCAAGATTTTAAGGTTTAGGATCCGGGGTTCAAGTTAAAAAAATTATCAAAATAATGTGTCAATGACATGGAAAAAAGAATACCTAAATAGCATTAAATAATTATGACATTTTTGTTTCATACAGTCTCTTTCCTTTACTAGGGTAATTTTACATTCTAAATAGTGAATGTGATGTTAATATTTAGATACCTATTGTTTGAACTGATTTTAATTTTATCCACGATATTATCGACTTGAATTCAAGTTTTTTTTGGTAAATTACAATAACAAGACAAAGCCCGAACAAACAAACACGACTAGCGTGACTCAAATCCAGTCTACACCTAGGGCGGTGAACACTCTTGACCATCAAACCATCACATAAAGTTTCAAGTTTTTTTCTAATTGTATATATCTAACTCAAGGGTGTGGAAAACCGAGGACCAAGAAACAAAAATGAAAAAATTGAGGACCAATAGTTCGATCCAACTAAACTAATCACCTCTACTGAAGGTTCCCTTCAAGGTGGAAGTGAGATGGATAGGGTTCTTGTCGGCCTTGGGTTGGATGGATTCGGCTAGACTAATGGAAAGTTGAAAGGATGGGTGTTCACAATTTTACTAACGAAGGTGGTATCGTTGATAGCCCATTGGGTTTGGAGATGGAAGTGAACCAAACACCCATTTGCCGTACTTCTTATTTCTCCATACTAGGGATTAAGAGTGGTTCTCTTCCATCATTTCGTTTTATTCGTTTAAATAAATTACATAGATAGTGATTTAACTATAAAAAAATTTATTTGAAGTACTTAAAATAAAAAAAAATTATAATTTAGACATTCACATTACATAATTAGTTCATTTTGATCACTCGTGTTAAAATATCAAATAAAAATCTAACATGACATTTTTATTTTTAATCTTAATTTTCTACGTAATTGTCGTTTTATCTATGCCATTGTAATCCATTAAAAAAATTATCATTTTAGTTGTCAAAACTTTTAATTTAATTTAAATAAAGTAACCCAAAATATGTTGAGACATTTGCATTTTTTGGGCCTCTTGAGTGAGTTTCTAACGCAGCAACGAAGAGGAAGGAATTGGGAAGGTTGACATGTTTCGTGTTTGCTCTAGGGCAAGACACTGCCCACCCTCAACATGCAACTAAAGGTCTCGATAACAAGTCTCAAATTATGCTATCGTTTTACATTATCGTCATGGATTATGTAGTAATTGAAGGGATGGTATTAAGGAAGGATAAGGGTCGCATTCCTTTATATGTCAATATTATACTCTCTATTGTATTTTCCTTGATTTTTTTTGTCATTGGGGTCTATTATAATTTCTATTTAATGTTATGTATCATATTTAAAATTCAAGTTTTTGTACCGATTAAATTGATAATTGATAGCTTAATTGATTCGATAATCGAATCGCTTCTTATAATATTAAAATAAATAGATTATGGGAATTACTTACCCACATTCATATATATAAACCACATTCATAAAGAGAATTCAGCCCTTCTAAACCACCTACCCTAATTAATTAACATTGTTGGGTGCTTATTTCTAAGAGAGGCTCATCTTCATATATATATATATATATATATAAAAGTTACAATCCATTAACGTGACGTGCTAACGGTAATTAGGCGTCATACATGGCGACACGTTACTTCTCTAGAGATTACATGTGTCTTCAAACACTCTCCAGAAAATATGGGCGAACGGGGACAAGCAAAACCATGACTAGCTAGACTATATCTCACGGGCTGGAGTGAGTGGCGAACACACGCGTCCTTGATAGAAAAGCTGGAGAACGGGTGAAATGTCGGATATCGAGTTAAATATATATAACGTGCTTTCGGGTCAGCTATGTGACGTGCTCTATATTCTTTATATAACAAACATAATTCCTTTTGGCAAAATTAAAGAATAATAATAATAACAACAACAACAATATAATTTAATTTACACAATAATACTTTCATTTATTTTCTTAAATCAAGGGTTTTTGTTTCAACTAAATCGTAGTCACTACAATTACAACGATTCGAAAGCATCAGACAAACAAACATTAATCCTTTTGACGACATGTTCAACTTTAAACATAATCAAGAAACAAGCTGTTTCTATCACAACTTTGCGTTAACCTTTTTCTACTTTAGTTATCTTTTGATCTTTTCTGCTATCCCAATTTGCCATTTTACCTGCGTCCCAACCAAGAAACAAATAAATTATTTATATATATATGAAAATAAAATTGAAATCAAATTCTCAAGTATATTGTATATCATATTAAACATTTATAGTTATTTATATACTTTTATATTGATAGAGGACTCACCTATGCATTGAAGAATAGGAAGGGCATGTGGGACTCGGAATATGGGATTTGCAAGATGACCTGATCGGGGGAATAGGCGAATGGTCATCCCGCACAACACCACCTACGACCACCACCTCTTCATTCAATCGTCTTGCCAGTGCTATCATCATCGGATTTGTAGTCAAAATTCCACTCAAAACCACCATCATCACCATCATTATAACTTCAGCAATCCTAACAAATTTTCTGCCCTCCATTTTTATTAGAAAGAAAACAAGTTTAATTAATGTTTGGACAAGAAAACAATCAACTATATTGGAAATTTCTTTTGACTACATGAGATATAGACAGCAAAAAGTGGTGTTATTTATAGACATGGGAGGTAGCTAGCCATCTTGGTAGCTAAGAATTTAAAGTGAAAATATTCTGTCCGGTGTACTTTTCTTCTTTTACGATACTACTTGCTGACAACTAGAGGTAATCATGGGTTGGGCTACCCGGCCCAGCCTGATAGCCCGCCCGAAAAATGGGAGGGTTCGGGTAAAAGTATAGGCCCGAAATATGGGTTTGGGTAAAAAAATGAGGTCCGTTAAAAAACGGGCCGGGCTCGGGTAAAATTTTTTGGCCTGGGCCCAGCCCGAATTATATATTAAATACATATTTTTTATTCAAATATATATATTATTTTTAATCAAAATATATTTTTTATTTTTAATCAAACATATATTTTATATATATTAAATATATATATTTAATATGGGCCGGCTCGGGCTTAGCAATTTTCTCTTGGGTCGGGCTTGGACAAATTTTTAGGCTCATATTTCGGGCCGGGCCAGACCCGAACCCGGCCCAACCCATGATCACCTCTACTGACAACCCACAAAATCCAACTATTATTTTTCTAATTGGTTAAATTACAAAAATAGTTATTTTTGTTTGCTTCATATTACATTTTAGTCACTTATATTTGAAATGTTACGTTTTAGTCACTTACATTATCGTTTTGTTATGATGTGGTCACTCTGCCGTTAAGCTCCATTACGTCCCTAACAGTAGTCCTATATAGCAATCCAAATAGGTTTTAAATGCCAACTTGAATGTCTAATTGGGATGAGAATAGGTTTTTAATTAAATAAATTTAATTAATTATAAATTATAAATTAATTACACCTTAAATTGGAAAAGAAAAACTGTTCGCCTCCTCATTCTTTTAATTTTCTTTCCTATTTTGACTGAAAAACTATTCTCATCCCAGTTGGACATTCAAATTGACATTTAAAACCCATTTAGACTACCACATAGAATTACCGTTAATGAGGTAATGGAGCTTAACAAAAGAGTGACTACTTCATAACAAAATAATAATGTAAGTAATTAAAACATAATAAGTGACTATTTTTATAATTTAACCTTTTTATTATTTCACTAGCACATTTATTTCTTGTCCTTTAGCTGCATTTGTTGTCGTTTATGTGACTTTAAAAGTCATATGTCAGACTCCATAGATACAAAGATAGAGATAGAGCGCATGACGTTAAAGATTATTAGACATTTTTAAGGAATCTCACCATATAAAATTAATAAAGGTTTAATTATAAATTTGATCATTAACATTTGCATGTTTTATCAAAATGGTCTTATCTATATTTTTGAGTTTTTCATTTTACCATCAACCTTTATTTTTTTTCTAATCTGCTTTTTATAACAAATTTAATGAATAAATTCAATGTTTCAATTTTTTTATTTTAAAATGTTTCAATCTTTTATATGTTTATTTAATTTGTGTGAGACAATAAAATGATAATCTTTTTGAGAAAAATATGACTGAATTGAATGATGGAATATATGTGAGGACAAGTATAGGTTAAGTAAGGGGAATTTGAGTGTACTAAATTAACATATTTATATATTTTATTTCGATAAATTTTCGGGCACAATAATACTAATGTTAGTGTTTATTACTTAAATTTATGTAGGTAGAGTGAAACTCTAAAGTATGAACAACAAGTGAAAATATAGAGTCATCTTTTAGGTATACGAGAACAAGTTACTATTAACAAAGTGTGAATAATAATAATAAAACCTTGAAAGAAATTCAAAGTGAAATGGGATGCAGGTTGGAAAGATTCTTCTTGTCTGGTGTATTTTGCTTCTCGTACCATGCTAAGTATTGACAAATCGTGACCAAAAGGAATTTGTCAAATCAGAAGGTTTTATTATGTATTATTATTCTACCAACACACTCCTTTGGTATAGTGATTGATGTGACTCGAAAAGCCGGGCACAACTTTAGGGCATTAATTAATTGTGAGGTGAAGTTATTACTAAGTATAGTTAATACAAATTGCTTTGCCATGCACTAATGCTGAAAGTAGTTGGAGAAATTAGGATTTGATTCAAACTGCAGGTTAGGTCATATAATTGTTTATGAAATCCAATATCTATATAAAAAGTAAAGGTGCCGATAAGAACATCTTTTTAATCTGCTTCAGTCATCACAACATATGATTCTTTTAAAATTGTGGCCTTTGGCCCCTCACCCCTGTTATCATCCATCCATAATTACAATTACAATAAATATTTTTGAATAATTATAATTATAATCACTATCATAACATGTAATTAGTATATGTTCAAAAGGCATACATAATAGTCCAAAATTCAGCTTACCCATTAGAATTGACTCGTTTCTAAGAGCATTTCACTTAAAAGTTTAGTTATGTAACTCGTATTTTACTAGGGGGAAAGGATTATATAAAATAAAAACGTAACACCATTTCATATCTCTTACCAATTATTTAATATTATTTTAATCTATTTTTCCATGTTATTGGCATATCATTTTGATAAATTTTTTAACCTGAACTCTCGACCTGTACCCTAGATCCAAGGTGCAAGGTCTAGGGTCTAGAATCCGGAGTTCAAGTTAAAAATTTTACCAAAATAATGTGTCAATGACACAGAAAAAAGAATACCAAAATAGCATTAAATAATTGTAACATTTTTGTTTCATACAATCTCTTTCCTTTACTAGGGTAATTTTACATTCTAAATAGTGAATGTGATGTTAATATTTAGATATCTATTATCTGAACTGATTTTAATTTTATCCACGATATTATCGATTTGAATTCAAGTTTTTTTGGTAAATTACAATAACAAGGCAAAGCTCGAACAAACAAACACAACTAGCGTGACTCAAATCCAGTCTACACCTTGGACAGTAAACACCCTTGGCCATCAAACCATCACATAGAGTTTCAAGTTTTTTTAAATTGTATATATCTAACTCAAGGGTTAATTTGTTTGTGGAAAACCGAGGACCAAGAAACAAAAATGAAAAAATTGAGGACCAGATTAAATTATAATGAATAGTTCGATCCAGCTAAACTAATCACCTCTACTGAAGGTTCCCGTCAAGGTGGAAGTGAGATGGATAGGGTTCTTGTCGGCCATGGGTTGGATGGATTTGGCTAGACTAATGGAAAGTTGAAAGGATGGGTGTTCACAATTTTACTATCGAAGTTGGTATCGTTGATAGCCCATTGGGTTTGGAGATGGAAGTGAACCAAACACCCATTTGCCATACTTCTTATTTCTCCATACTAGGGATTAAGAGTGGTTCTCTTCCATCATTTCGTTTTATTCGTTTAAATAAATTACATAGATAGTGATTTAACTATAAAAAAATTTATTTGAAGTACTTAAAATAAAAAATTTTATAATTTAGACATTCACATTATATAATTAGTTCATTTTGATCACTCGCGTTAAAATATCAAATGAAAATCTAACATGACATTTTTATTTTTAATCTTAATTTTCTACGTAATTGTCGTTTTATCTATGCCATTGTAATCCATTAAAAAATTTATCATTTTAGTTGTCAAAACTTTTAATTTAATTTAAATAAAGTAACCCAAAATATGTTGAGACATTTGCATTTTTTGGGCCTCTTGACTCTTGAGTGAGTTTCTAACGCAGCAACGAAGAGGAAGGAATTGGGAAGGTTGACATATTTCGTGTTTGCTCTAGGACAAGACACTGCCCACCCTCAACATGCAACTAAAGGTCTCGGTTCAACAAGTCTCGAATTATGCTATCTTTTTACATTATCGTCATGAATTATGTAGTAATTGAAGGGATGGTATTAAGGAAGGATAAGGGTCGCATTCCTTTATATGTCAATGTATTATCTATTGTATTTTCCTTGATTTTCTTGACATTGGGGTCTATTATAATTTCTATTTAATGTTATGTATGATATTTAAAATTCAAGTTTTTGTACCGGTTAAATTTATAATTGATAACTTAATTGATTCGATAATCAAATTGCTTCTTATAATATTAAGATAAATAAATTATGGAAATTACTTACCACTTAATAGAGATTAGAGAATGTATTCAATTAATCATTAAATTTTTTATCTTAACATTATATTGTTCTTTAAAATAAAAAATTAAATCATAACAATTTAAATAAAGATTATTAGTTTGGATTTTGCTAAATTTTTTATTTTTATGATTTGTTATTTAATATTTAATTTTTTATATGTTTTATTGTCAAAATTTGAAATTTATCTTTATGAAACAATATATTTATATTCAAAGAAATTGTTATAATTAAAATTTAATACTTATTGAATTTAATATTAATTTTTTAACACTTAATTTTTTTAGTTTATCAAATAGCACTTAAAAATACATTATAATAAAAGAATTAAAAAAAGTTACATAAACCTTCTATAAAAATTGGCTTTTTATTTTCCACTCAAAATATATGGGCAAAAATTAAAGAAACAAAATAATATAATAATTTAATTTAATTTAATTTAATTTACACAATAATCCTTTCATTTATTTTCTTAAATCAAGGGTTTTTATTTCAACTAAATCGTAATCACTACAATTACAACGATTCAAAAATATCAGACAAACAAACATTAATCCTTTAACTACATGTTCAACTTTAAACATAATCAAGAAACAAGCTGATTCTATCACAACTCTGCATCAACCTTGTTTACTTTAGTTATCTTTTGATCTTTTCTGCTACCCCAATTTGCCATTTTACCTGCGTCCCAACCAAGAAACAAATAAATTATATATATATGTAATGGTACGTACTATAATGTTAGTGATATATAAAAATTAAATCGAAATTATATCATATTAATAGTTATTTATATAGATAGAGGACTCACCTATGCTTTGAAGAATAGGGAGGGCATGTGGGACTCGGAATATGGGATTTGCAAGATGACCTGATCGGGGGAATAGGCGAATGGTCATCCGGACCAACACCACCTACGGCCACCACCTCTTCATTCAACCGCCTTGCTAGTGCCAACATCATCGGGTTTGTAGTCAAAATTCCACTCAAAACCACCATTATCACCACCATTATAACTTCAACAATCCTAACAAATTTTCTGCCCTCCATTTTTATTGGAAAGAAAGCAAGTTTAAGTAATGTTTGGACAAGAAAACAATCAACTATATGGGATATAGGAGAGCACAAATTAAGTGTGTTTATATAGAGATGGGAGGTAGCTAGCCATCTTGGTGGCTATGAATTTAAAATGAAAAGATTCTCTTTGGCTAATGTACTTTGCTTCTTGTACCATACTACTAATTGACAACTCATACAGAATCCAACCATTGTTTTTCTATTATTTTACCAACACTCTTTTTCTTGTACTTTTGCTGCCTTTGCTATAATTTATGTGACTTGAAATGTCATACACATCTTTATGGGAAAGCTATATCTATACACAGAGTAATTGTCAAACTCCTCATTTTTTGACATATATACATAGATAGAGAGGGAGCATGACGTTAAAGGTTATATGCTTTTTTAGGAATATTATTCTTTAAAGAGTTATGAAAATGTTTCAATTTCAAAATTAATTATGGGAATGATTTAATTTCTACAGTAGAGTTGGTGTCATCATTTTTCCAGGCGGCACCACCCTAAAATCTCGTTCATAAAAACAATTTTTTTGGTGCCACCTAATAAATTAGTAGCATAAGACTGAAGCATATAGAGGCGAAACGTTTAGAGACCTAATGAAGTAATTATCTTTTTTAAATTTGCTAAAAAAATGTGCCTCATGAAAGTATGGTTGCACCTAATTGAACTTTGAAACTAAATTTAAATAACCCTTTAAAAGATATAATAATAACAAAAATAAACTCTTCTCATTTTTTAAAAAACAATAAACTTAAAAAACTATATAAAATTCTTATTTAAATTATCCAATATATCCCTCAAAAAATTTCCTCAAGTTTATGTAAATTTAAACATTTTCACTTCATTCCCTAGTATATTTGAATTTAGATAAACTTGAGGAAATTTTTTGAGAGACATATTGGGTAATTTAAATGAGAATTTTATATATTTTTTAAATTTTTTTAAATGAGAAGGGTTTATTTTTATTATTCTTATATCTTTTAAGGCTATTTAAATTTAATTTCAAAATGGGATAGACCTAACATGCAAATAAACCAAAAGTTTAATTGTGTGCTGACATACTCTCCTGCGTCACTCTTTCTTTCAGCCAATTAAAAAGGGTAATTACTTCTTCATCAGGTTCCTCAACGTTTTGCTTCTACACATTTCAATCTGATGCCGCCAAATTGTTAGGCAGCACCAAAAAAATTATTTTTTGGGAGGGGATTTTAGGGTGGTGCCACCTGAGAAAGTGGCAACGCCCAACTCTATTGTAAAAATCAAGTCATTCTCATAATTAATTTTAAAGTTAAATTATTTTCATAATTTTTTAAGTACTCCTAAAAAACCAAGATTAAATTATTGTCTAGCTAAACATTGATCAAATTTTGGTATTTAAATACTGAGATTCAAAATTTTACTTAATTTTTTAAATAAAATATTCGTTTTTTTATTCAATTCAAGAGATATAATATTAAAAATCCTTGATATAAATATTAGGAACGATACCCATCATTTCTTAAGACGAAACTGAATATAAAATCTTGAAATTCCCGAAATCTCAATTTGACTTGGAAATATTAACTTATAATCAAGAAATTCAAATTGAAATGGAATGCAAAGCGAATGATACTTATTGTTTGCTGTACTTTGCTTCTAGAACCATGCTAATTATTGACAAATCGTGACCAAAAGAATTTGTCAAATCAGAACATCTAAAACAGAAGGTTTTCTTCTTCTACTACGACTACCAACACACTCCTTTGCTATAGTGATCGATGTCACTTGAAAAGCCAGACACAACCATATTTAATTAATTGTAGACTCTTTTTGGTTTTATATAAAAGATAAACGTGTGAGGTGAAGGTGGGATAACAATAATAATGTTAAAGATTAATAAAGATATTATTATCAAGGTAAGAGATATAAGTTCGAGTGAGTTGAAATGTATTGTTCTATTATTTTGCGGTGAGAAAAACTATTATTTTAATAAATTATAATAATATGATAAATCCTGAATAATAAACATTAAAATAGTTGGAGAAATTAGAATTTGATTCAAACAAGTCAGATGATGATATTGTTTATGAAATCCAGTCACTTGCAACAAAATCATACCCTTTTTGTCTACATAAAAGGTAAAGGTGCCAAAAAGAAAATCTTTTAAATATTCTTTTAAAATTGTCGGTGATTTTTGACCGAGTTTATGCTGCGCAAGAAATTTTAGACTTTTCAAGAATCTCGTCTTCACCATAAAATTTGGTTGGTGATTCTTTCGGCTGGTGGACGGTGCGTCCTACTCGCGTCGCGTACTAAGATTTGCGCACGATTTTGATTGGTAAAAACGTTTCACTCTTCACTACACAGTTTGCTTAGTCTGGGGTTTTCCTTTATTTAATGTATAAATAATAAATAAAATCAAGTAGGAATAATACAAATTAAAATTTTAGAAATATTTCAAGGAAACTTCATTTGTTTAATTATTATTTAGATATCTATTGGTAAAGTCCGAATAAACAAACGTGACTAGCACGACTCGAACCTAGATTATACCTAAAGCAATCAACACCCTTGATTATCAAGCCATCACATAAAATTTTAAATTTTATTTTTAAATTGTATATATCTAACTCAATGGTTAGTTTGTTTGTGGAAAACCGAGGATCAAGAAACAAAAATGAAAAAATTGAGGACCAGATTAAATTATAATGAATAGTTCGATCCAGCTAAACTGATCACCTCTACGGAAGGGAACCTTCAAGGTGGAAGTGAGATGGATAGGGTTCTTGTCGGCCTTGGGTTGGATGGATTCGGCTATACTAATGGAAAGTTGAAAGGATGGGTGTTCACAATTTTACTAACGAGGGTGGTATCGTTGATAGCCCATTGGGTTTGGAGGTGGATGTGAACCAAACACCCATTTGCCATACTTTATATTTCTCCATACTAGGGATTAAGAGTGGTTGTCCTCAATCATTTCGTTTTACCCGATTAAATAAATTATACAGATAACATTTAACTATAAAAAGAATTTTATTGAAGTACCCAAAATATAAAAATTATAATTTAAATATTCACGTTATATAATTAATTTATTTTAATCACTTATAGTAAAATATTAAATGAAATTTTGATATGACATTTTTAATTTATTTTAAATGAAGTAACCCAAAATATTTTGAGACATTTGCATTTTTTGGGTCTCTTGTGTGAGTTTCTAACGTAGCAATGAAGAGGAAGGAACTGGGAAGGTTGACATGTTTCGTGTTTGCTCTAGGGCAAGACACTGCTCACCCTCAACATGCAACTAAAGGTCTCGAATCAACAAGTCTCGCTTCACTCTTCAATGTTAATTTTCTGTCAAGACGAGTTCAAAGAAAGGCTTGAATGTGAGATTTGTTTGTCTGAGCTTATAGAAGGAGAGAAAGCTAGGTTGCTTCCAAAATATAACCATGGTTACCACGTTGATTGTATTCATATATGGTTTCAATCACACTCCACTTGTCCTCTTTATAGATACCCCACTGTTGTTGGTGACGAGTTTGAGAATCCAAGTCACCTTGTTTTAGGAGATGAAGCCAATGTTGAAGTTCATCTTCAGACTCCAAATGAAGGTCCGTGTTACACTTCACATCTGATCTGATCACCGGATCTGAATGTGTGGCGTTATTTTAGATTACTGAAGAAATTCAGACTATTTCATATAATTTAATAAAAAAAATTTGACAATAATTCATATAATCACCAACCAATCACCATTATCAATATAAACATGATGATTCAATGTTAGATGATTCCTTAAATAGGGTCCCAAGTTTAAGCTAGTTTAAAAACGGAGTTAGGATTTGACACCAAATTCTATTCATCAAATTTCATATTGATGTCTTGAGACAGGCTAGTTTATATTTTTAGAAATTTTACTTTGATGTTATCATGTATTGGGACATTGAAATCCATGTATCGAGACAAGGCTCCTAAGTCCCGAGACTAGATTTCGAGACAGACCTCCTTTATTTTACTATTTTTGCTTTGATGTTTGGATTCTTGAGACAGGGGGTCCTTGTCTTGAGACCTGAAACAGGACAAAATGAATTCAACTTCTATGTGTTCATGTCTCGAGACTTAAGCCAAGTTGTCTTGAGAAACAATGTCTCAAATGACAAAATTTATTCTAAGGGTCTCGAGACATGTTCTTCATGTCTCAATACTAAATGGTAAATAACCAAAAATGCATCGTTTTCAAGCATATAAACCATCTCTAATGGTACCTAAAATATACTCAAACATTTCGCCAATACAAAACATTATTTGAACACCTATAAACACAATCAAGCTATGTCAAAGCGTAACATTTAATGCATCAAGACACAATTCGAAAAGTAAAGGAACTAGATTCTTGAAAATAAAAACATGATGACTAAATTCCAAATATAAAGAGAATACAAAAACTTAGAACATATTGCGACCTTTTAAATTTTTGCTCTTTGAAGCATTCCTATATTAAACACATGCCGTACTCTCTCTTTTATTTTGCATTATATAAGAATATTATCAATTTTCAATTTTAATCCTTCTGATATACTCGAATTTAAGATTTAATCTTTATACTTTAACTTTTTGATATAATTTGGTATCTCAACTTTTGCAATGTATTTATTAGCTCAAACACTTTACTTTGATCAAAATGTAGATGTAAATTTTAAGAGTTGTTAATACCATTAAATTTATTTATTAAATTCAAGTCCATTGCAATGCCATTTTTTGTTATATGATTACCAAATAAGTATTTTTTTTTATTTAAAAATATCACACCAACGTATTTAACAAAAAAAATTTAATGATGTTAACAATTGGTTTGAATTTTTTAATTCGAAAAATAGAGGTACCAAATTCCTAAAAATAAAAATATAAAAGTTAAATTTCAAATGTACGAAGAGTACAAAAACTTGAAGTATAGTTTAATCTTCAAATGTTTATTTTATAATTTTGCCCCAAAATATAATTTACCCATTGTCGAAACCGTTTTTTTGAAAACAAAAATTTAGTTGTCGACTTTTTTAAAAACAAAACTGGAGTCGCCACCGATCCTTTATTTAGGTGTGACCGGCCCACCCTAAAAATTATTTTGGTCTGCGAATTTTGAAAACAAGTTCGGGAGTCAGTTACGCACGAGGAAGGGTTAGCACCCTCGTAACGCCCAAAAATCGGTACCGAATTGACTATTTGATGTCTTAGTGTCGAAAGTTAAAAAAAGATTTTAAAATAAGCTTGAATGATGAAATTTGTAAAAGGATAATCAATTGTTCAAGTCATGTAAAGAAATCGAGTCCCAATACGTTAGGGTACAATTCCTCATAATCCCCAAACTTGAATATCACTTTTATTTTATACGAAAAATTTTCATTTCGAGAAAGTAACATGCCACACCCAATACGTTAGGGCACAACAAGTTAAGTTCCCAAAAATGATTTTTATGCATCTTGAATAAAAAATATTCTCGGTCATTTAAGATTGACAAAGAAAATCGGAACCCAATACGTTAGGGCTCAATTTCCCTCGAAAATCCCAAACTTCCAATAATGCTTTTTGTTGACACCATTTTTTTGATTGAAAAACGGGGTCGACTTGGGTTTTGAAAATGAAAAAGGGAGTCGCCACCAATCCTTTTTGAGGTGTGATTGGGTCACCTTGGAAAAAGGTTGTTTTTAATAAATAATTTGATTTTATTAAAACAACGGTTTTGGTCTACGAAATTTAGAAAATGGGTTCGGGAGTCGGTTACGTACGATGAAGGATTAGCACCCTCGTAACGCCCAGAAATTGGTACCTAGTTGATTATCTAATGTCTTGATGTCGAAAATTGAGAACTTGAAAGAATTAAAAATACGATCCTTGTATTAAAATGAAAATTTTTGGAAAAAGAAATATATTTCACGTTAATCGAGAAAGAGAATCATATCCAGTAAGTTAGAATACAATATCTCAAATTCTCGATACGCGAATGAAAAATGCTTATTTAAAAGATATTCCAGCCATCTCGGATTTAAAAATGAGATCACGACCAGTAAGTTAGGACGTGATTTTTTAATCCCGAGGTCATCTAAAATTTGAGTTTGGAAAGATTCGTACATTTAGATTTATCGAGAAAATCGAAACCCAGTAAGTTAGGGCACGATTTTCTCGAATCCAAACACGAAATGCCATTTTTAAAAAATAAATTTTGTTATATCGAGTAAAAATAAAGCACAAAATTATAGTGAAAGCAAATTACATTATTTATGCATGGCAAAATCATAATGAACATGAAAATATAAAAACGATGCAAGCTATAGCAATCAATATGAACGATCAAACTTACAACATACAAAATAACAAAATAAAAAAATGAATAAAGTTAAATCATTCATTCAAAATAATAACAAAATGAAATAAATAAATAGCAAATACAATTAAGTATAAAAAGATATATATAGACATGAACTAAAATATGTGTATACATGAATTAACAAAATATATAAAGTATATTTTATATAAAATAAATAAATACGCGTATGTATAAAAAAAATATGTACATATATAGGTGTATAAAACTATGGAATACGAAGATAAAAAAAATACATATAAAAAGTAAGTGTATATATATTGTAAAATAAAAGAAAAAGTATATATGTACAAACTAAAGTTTAAAACTAATGAAAATATACATATGTATACAAATAAATATGTTAATTTATATACATACTAAAAATATATTGAAAATGTGTATGTATATGCGGATTTAAAAAAATATAAAAAAAGGTGTATTTTGGACTATAAAGATTATATATAAATATGTATGTATTTATGAAAATGAAAATATGTATATAGATATATAGATAGGTACATAAGTTGTAAAATATATAAATATATATATGTACCAGAAGTTTAAATAAAATTAATATAAATAAATAGGTAATAATAATAGTAGTAGTAATAATAATAATAATAATAATAATAATAGGACTAATTCAAAACGGGAACGAAATCTCAGGGCTGAAATAAAAAATAAAACGGAATAAAGGATCAAAATGTAATATGCGCGAAAAAGGGGGGGACCAAAATCATAAATACCCCGAAGCCCCAAAACGCAGTGCAGCAGAGGGTCAAAATAGAACAAAAACAGAATTCTGGGGCGAAATTGAAAAATAGGAAATAGCGAAACAGGACCAAATTGCAACGCGCTACAAAGTCGGAGGGACTACGCGCACAAATATCCCATTTAAAGAAAACACGCGGATCCTTCCCCTGGGTCGGGTCACCGCGCGGGTCAGAGCTCAATACGACGCCGTTTTGGAGCCACTGATCAAACTCCAAACGGCGTCGTTTCACACATCATGTAAGGGCCAAAAAGAACCCTAATCTGGTAGCCTCCATTTCATTTTCTAATGAGAAGAGAAAAAAATAAGAAAAAAAAAAAGAAACAGGAAAAGAGAACAGAGAACTCGAATGCTCTCCTCTCTGTGCCCCTCTCGGCCTTAAAGCTCAGGCCACCATCTCCGCCTCCATGGCCAGTGGCCGGAGCTGCGCGAGAACGGCCCTTAGGCCTCCCCCTTTTGCGGCGTCCCCGAAGGCTAAGCCTTCTCAACCGCGAGACCAAAAGGAAAAGGGATGAAACGCCCCTTTTGCTCGACTCCGACGACAGCAAAGGCGGAGTTCCGACACCAGCCCACCGAAGCAGTAAGGTATCTTCCCCTTTCCCTTTTAGTCCCGCTTTATTTATTAAACGATTGCAGAAAAATAAACAAAAATAAAAGAAATAAAATGAATAAGAACACGAGAACAGAGTAGAAATAACTGGAGTCAACCTTTTTTGATTTGCTTTTTCTTTTTCTTGAATTCAAAATGCTGTCTCTAAAAAATGTACAGAGATATTGTTTGGCTTTTATAGCCAATTTACATTGTATTTTTTGGTTGTATTCTATTGCCTTGCACTATCTGTTGCGTGCTCCGGCTTTTTCTGCCATTTTGCAGGTGTTGATGAAGCTAGGCACGGTGGGTGGCGATGGGACAAGGCGAACGGCAGAGGGATGGGTGCGGCGCTAGGTTTGGCTAGGGTTTCATTTTTCTGAAACCCTAGTTGGATTTTTTTTGAGGGGGGAATTGGGCTCCGAATTTGGGCCTCGGGTTTGGGTTGTAATTGGGCTTGTGGGTTGGTGTTTGGGCTCTGTTAATTGGGCCCGGGCAATAATTGGGCTGTACAGCTGCCCTTCTTTGCTCGTTGTCTTGTAACGATAACAGAGCAAAGACTAAGAAAGACCAATTTTTGCCTAGTCTTGCCGAGGAAATAAGATTCGCCGTTGTGGCTTCGATCTTTTAAATTGCAATGTCGGGGAAGTGAGATTCGCCGTTGTAGCTTTAATCTGTTCCACTGCATTGCCAGAAGTAAGATTCACTGTTGTGGCTTCGATCTTTTAAATTGCAATGTCGGGGAAGTGAGATTCACTGTTGTAGCTTCAATCTGCTCCGCTGCATCGCCTGGAAGTAAGATTCGCCGTTGTGGCTTCGATCTTTTAAATTGCAATGTCGGGGAAGTGAGATTCGCTGTTGTAGCTTCAATCTGTTCCACTGCATCGCCTGGAAGTAAGATTCGCCGTTGTGGCTTCGATCTTTTAAATTGCAATGTCGGGGAAGTGATATTCGCTGTTGTAGCTTCAATCTGTTCCACTGCATCGCCTGGAAGTAAGATTCGCCGTTGTGGCTTCGATCTTTTAAATTGCGATGTCGGGGAAGTGAGATTCGCTGTTGTAGCTTCAATCTGTTCCACTGCATCGCCTGGAAGTAAGATTCGTCATTGTGGCTTCGATCTTTTAAATTGCAATGTCGGGGAAGTGAGATTCGCTGTTGTAGCTTCAATCTGTTCCACTGCATCGCCTGGAAGTAAGATTCGCCGTTGTGGCTTTGATCTTTTAAATTGCAAACTATGGTTTATTCGATCTGCTTCGCTGTCAATATAGGAAGGCAAGATCTGCTATCTTCATTGATCTGTTCTCTGGGGAACATGACCTGTATAATCCATTTGATGGACCTATTTATGTCTAGTAATTAGGATGACCAGAATGAATCAAATGGTCCTAACTAGACGTGTATGAATGATATTTGAATGAATGTCGAAATGTCATGAAAGTGATTTCTTGATGCTTAGGTTATCATCACGCAAAAGCTTATTAAGGTTTATCGCTGACGTGCTACAACGCCTTCTTGCTCGACTGGCAAATCCAAAGAAAAACTTAACCAGACTGCCCCCCCACTGTAAACCTCCAGGTTCAATCCACTGGATGCAAAATTTGAACCATCTTTCTCCCGCTGTAACCCAAAGGTAGGAAGATCTGGCCTTTTCTCGATCCTCTGCTATCACAATTCAATGATACAGAATGTGAAGCTCTTTGGTCCTTTACCCCATTCCCAAGGTGTCATACCAAATGCTCATGCACAATGAAGAGTTTTCTTCTCCCAGAAGACATTTTCTTATTGCTTGGTGAACATCACTTGTTTGTTCATTGAAGCTTTGCCACCAACACGACATCTTGTCATTTTGTTCAATGTTTGGAGAACAAAATTTGAAAAGATAGTCCTGACTTGGACTTTTCCCTTTTAGACACTTTGAATTTAGTGTGCTCTAAACAACAGTCCTGTTTCAGGTTCCTTCATTATTTAGAAATTTCTAGAGTAATATGCAAAACTCCATTTGCTTGAACATTCAGTTCATTAATAGTTATTCTAAATGTTTTTCGAAAAGATTACCACAACGATCAAACAAATGTTATTGGGAACAAATCTCGAAATGAATGAGTTAATCAAGATAGTAAATTTTGCCAAGATAAAAATGAAATAAGACAATAGACAAAATGAAATTTTACTGGGGAGCAAAGCTTGAAATGAATACATTAATCAAGACAACAAATTTTGCCAAGATTCAAAATATAAGATGACGACAGGTGCCCCAGATATCGCAGCACGAGCTTCTCTGCATAAGTTTTCTAAAGACCATTTAATATGTGTTTAGGAAATCTACAGTATTTTGTCGATACCCCAAGATGTCACCTATTCCTTCTTGTGATTCAGGTATAGTAAGACCACCACATGCCTCAGATCCTGATCAAAATTTGAGCTGTTTCGTTCACCTCACGCTTCTTCAAAATTTGAGCCGCCTTTTCAGGTTTTCAACTCAAATCCCCTTTGGTCTCAAGGCGCCCTTTACGGGTTTTCACCTTGGCCTCTCCCCCTTTTTTTTTTTTGAATTCCCTTTACGGGTTTTCACTTGGTCCTCCTCCTTCAGGTGAAGTATTTCTTGACTGAATCCGAGTTCACAGGATTTGGCAAGCTTTTACCATCCATCTCGCTCAAGATCAAAGCTCCTCCTGAAAAGGCCTTTTTTACCACATAAGGACCTTCCCAATTTGGCATCCATTTTCCTCTAAAATCCTTTTGTAGAGGAAGAATCTTTTTCAAAACCAAGTCCCCATCGTAAAATTCTCTGGGACGAACTTTTTTGTTATAGGCTCGCGTCATTCGTTTCTGATACATCTGACCATAACGAATAGCTTCTAACCTCTTTTCTTCTACCAAGTTTAGCTGGTCATATCGAGATTGAATCCATTCAGCCTCATCCAACTTTAGTTCAGCTAATACTCGGAGGGAAGGAATTTCAACTTCTATGGGTAAAACTGCTTCCATCCCATAGACTAAAGAAAACGGTGTTGCCCCAGTAGAGGTTCTAACGGAAGTGCGATATGCCAGGAGAGCAAAAGATAATTTCTCGTGCCAGTCTTTGTAGGTTTCAGTCATTTTTCCTACAATTTTCTTGATGTTTTTATTAGCTGCTTCCACGGCACCATTCGTTTTTGGACGATACGGTGACGAATTGTGGTGTCTGATCTTGAACTGACTACAAACTTCTGCTATTAAGTTGTTGTTTAAGTTCATCGCATTATCGGATATGATCCTTTCAGGCATCCCGTATCGGCATATGATCTCCTTTTTCAGAAACTTGCTAACTGCCGACTTCGTGATATTTGCATATGAAGCAGCCTCCACCCATTTAGTGAAGTAATCAATAACCACAAAGATAAAACGATGCCCATTAGAAGCTTTTGGAGATATTGGCCTGATAACATCCATTCCCCACATGGAGAAAGGCCACGGAGAAACCATAACATGAAGGGGTGAAGGTGGTGCGTGCATTTTGTTACTGTAGATTTGACACTTATGGTACCTTTTGGCATAATTAATGCAATCCCCTTCCATGGTGGACCAATAGTACCCAAATCTCATAATTTGTCTGGCCATCGTGAAGCCGTTGGCATGCATTCCACAGATACCTTCATGCACTTCTTCCAAAATTTCTTTTGCCTCGATAGCATCCACACACCTTAACAATACTTGATCTTTTCCCTTTTTATACAAAATTTCCCCATCTAGGACATAGTCAATGGCTAATCTCCTTAATGTCTTCTTATCATTTTCTGTCGCATGGTCAAGGTATTCACGACTTTTCACATATTGCAATATGTCATGGTACCAAGGGTGATCATCCTTTCCCTCTTCACTGTCAATGTTGCAACAATGAGCTGGAGCCTCGTAGATGCTGATCTGGATAGGCTTCATATCTTCTAATTTGTTCACTTTAAACATGGAGGCTAAAGTGGCCAAAGCATCTGCCATCTGGTTTTCATCTCGCGGGAGGTAACTAAAGGTGACACTATCAAATTCCTCAATCAATTCCATAGGCAATTTCGATAGCGGACCAACTTCGGGTCTCTTGTTTCCCATTCCCTTTGAGCTGATAAATTACTAATGCAGAGTCCCCGTATACTTCTAGCACCTTAATTTCCGCTCTATGGCTGCCCGGATGCCCATAATGCAAGCTTCATACTCAGCCATATTATTTGTGCAGTCGAAGTCCAATTTGCTAGTGAAAGGATAATAGTCTCCACTGGGAGACACGAGTACTGCCCCAATTCCGTTGCCTATAGCATTTGAAGCTCCGTCAAAACTCAACTTCCAAGAACCACTTTCTTGGAAATCTTTCTCTACATTTGCGATATACATCAAATCTTCATTTGGGAAATCGAAGTTCAATGGCTCATATCATCCAGAGCCCTACTTGCTAGGAATTCCGCTATTGCACTTCCTTGACCGCTTTCTGGTTTACATAGACTATGTCAAATCAGATAGAAGAATTGCCATCGGGCCATTCTTCCATTCAGAGCGGTTGACTCCATAATATTCAAAGGGTCCAATTTAGAGATTAACCAGTCGTATGGTACAACATGTACTGTCTCAGTCTCCGAGTGGTCCAGATTAGGGCACAACATAATTTCTCGATTGGCGAATATCTTGTTTCGCATTCAGCGAACTTCTTACTGAGATAGTAGATTGCTCTTTCCTTTCGTCCTGATTCATCATGTTGACCAAGCACGCATCCCATGGAATTTCCAAATACTGCCAAATACAGTATGATGGTTTGTCTGGGCAGGGTGGCATCAGCACTGGGGCGTTGGATAAGTAATGTTTGACTTTTTCAAAAGTTTTTGACATTCCTCATCCCATACACCAGGATTATGTTTCTTGAGGAGGCGAAAAATGGGGTCGCATTTCTCAGTTAGCTGTGAAATGAACCGAGCATATAGTTCAGCCTTCCTAGAAAACCTCGAACCTCCTTTTGAGTACGCGGCGGGGTATTCTGTATTGCCTTACTTGTTAGATCTCTCATTCCTTTCTAC